>NW_027332029.1:604179-904179 GCF_048418815.1 Hemitrygon akajei | reverse complement strand
TTCCATTGAGATAGGGAGGTTATGGAGGGTTACAGGTTCAGGGCATATTTGTGTGGAGTTCTGCATTGGTACGTTCCAGTGAGACAGGGAGGCTATGGAGGGTATAGGTTCAGGGCATATTTGTGTGGAGTTCTGCATTGCTACGTTCCAGTGAGACAGGGAGGTTATGGATGTGTACAGCAAAAGGGCATATTTTTGTGGAGTTCTGCATTGGTACTTTCCAGTGAGACAGGGAGGTTATGGAGTGTACAGGTTCAGGGCATATTTGTGTGGAGTTCGGCATTGGTACGTTCCAGTGAGCCTGGGAGGTTATGGACGTTACAGGATCAGGGAATATTTGTGTGGAGTTCTGCATTGGTACGTTCCAGTGAGACAGGGATGTTATGGAGGGGTACAGGTTCAGGGCATATTTGTGTGGAGTTCTGCATTGGTACATTCCAGTGAGACAGGGAGGTTATGGAGGGTTACAGGTTAAGGGCATATTTTTGTGGAGTTCTGCATTGGTACGTTCCAGTGAGACAGGGAGGTTATGGAGAGGTATATGTTCAGGGCATATTTGTGTGGAGTTCTGCATTGGTACGTTCCAGTGAGACAGGTAGGTTATGGAGGGTACAGGTTCAGGGCATATTTGTGTGGAGTGCTGCATTGGTACGTTTCGGTGAGACAGGGAGGTTATGGTGGGGTACAGGAGCAGGGCATATTTGTGTGGAGTTCGGCATTCGTACGTTCCAGTGATACATTGATGTTATTGAGGGGTACAGGAACAGGGTATATTTGTGTGGAGTTCTGCATTGGTACATTCCAATGAGACAGGGAGGTTATGGAGGGTACAGGTTCAGGGCATATTTGTGTGAAGTTCGGCATTGGTACGTTGCAGTCAGACAGGGAGGTTATGGAGGGGTACAGGCTCAGGGCATATTTGTGTGGAGTACTGTATTGCTACATTCCAGTGAGGCAGGGAGGTTATGGAGGGTACAGGTTCAGGGCATATTTGTGTGGAGTTCCGCATTGGTACGTTCCAGTGAGACAGGGAGTTTATGGAGGGTTACAGATTTTGGGCATTATTGTGTGGAGTTCTGCATTGGTACGTTCCAGTGAGACAGGGAGGTTATGGAGAGGTACAGGTTCAGGGCATATTTGTGTGGAGTTCTGCATTGGTACGTTCCAGTGAGACAGGTAGGTTATGGAGGGTTCAGGTTCAGGACATATTTGTGTGGAGTTCTGCATTGGTACGTTCCAGTGAGAAAGGGAGTTTATGGAGGGTACAGGTTCAGGGCATATTTGTGTGGATTTCTGCATTGGTACGTTCCAGTGAGACAGGGAGGTAATGGTGGTGTACAGGAGCAGGGCATATTTGTGTGGAGTTCGGCATTGGTACGTTCCAGTGAGACAGGGATGTTATGGAGGGGTACAGGTTCAGGGCATATTTGTGTGGAGTTCTGCATTGGTACATTCCAGTGAGACAGGGAGGTTATGGAGGGTTACAGGTTAAGGGCATATTTTTGTGGAGTTCTGCATTGGTACGTTCCAGTGAGACAGGGAGGTTATGGAGAGGAATAGGTTCAGGGCATATTTGTGTGGAGTTCTGCATTGGTACGTTCCAGTGAGACAGGTAGGTTATGGAGGGTACAGGTTCAGGGCATATTTGTGTGGAGTGCTGCATTGGTACGTTTCGGTGAGACAGGGAGGTTATGGTGGGGTACAGGAGCAGGGCATATTTGTGTGGAGTTCGGCATTCGTACGTTCCAGTGATACATTGATGTTATTGAGGGGTACAGGAACAGGGTATATTTGTGTGGAGTTCTGCATTGGTACATTCCAATGAGACAGGGAGTTTATGGAGGGTACAGGTTCAGGGCATATTTGTGTGAAGTTCGGCATTGGTACGTTGCAGTCAGACAGGGAGGTTATGGAGGGGTACAGGCTCAGGGCATATTTGTGTGGAGTACTGTATTGCTACATTCCAGTGAGGCAGGGAGGTTATGGAGGGTACAGGTTCAGGGCATATTTGTGTGGAGTTCCGCATTGGTACGTTCCAGTGAGACAGGGAGTTTATGGAGGGTTACAGATTTTGGGCATTATTGTGTGGAGTTCTGCATTGGTACGTTCCAGTGAGACAGGGAGGTTATGGAGAGGTACAGGTTCAGGGCATATTTGTGTGGAGTTCTGCATTGGTACGTTCCAGTGAGACAGGTAGGTTATGGAGGGTTCAGGTTCAGGACATATTTGTGTGGAGTTCTGCATTGGTACGTTCCAGTGAGAAAGGGAGTTTATGGAGGGTACAGGTTCAGGGCATATTTGTGTGGATTTCTGCATTGGTACGTTCCAGTGAGACAGGGAGGTAATGGTGGTGTACAGGAGCAGGGCATATTTGTGTGGAGTTCGGCATTGGTACGTTCCAGTGAGACAGGGATGTTATGGAGGGGTACAGGAACAGGGCATATTTGTGTGGAGTTCTGCATTGGTACGTTCCACTGAGACTGGGAGGTTATGGAGGGTTACAGGTTTAGGGCATATTTTGTGTGGAGTTCTGCATTGGTACGTTCCAGTGAGACAGGGAGGTTATGGAGGGTACAGGTTCAGGGCATATTTGTGTGGAGTTCTGCATTGGTACGTTCCATTGAGACAGGGAGTTTATGGAGGGTACAGGTTCAGGGCATATTTGTGTGGAGTTCTGCATTGGTACATTCCAGTGAGACAAGGAGTTTCTGGAGGGGTACAGGTTCAGGGCATATTTGTGTGGAGTTCTGCATTGGTACGTTCCAATGAGTGAGGGAGGTTATGGAGAGTACAGGTTCAGGACATATTTGTGTTGAGTTCGGCATAGGTACGTTGCAGTCAGACAGGGAGGTTATGGAGGGTTACAGGTTTAGGGCATATTTTGTGTGGGGTTCTGCATTGGTACGTTCAGGTGAGACAGGGCGGTTATGGAGAGGTACAGGTTCAGGGCATATTTGTGTGGAGTTCTGCATTGGTACGTTCCAGTGAGACAGGTAGGTTATGGAGGGTACAGGTTCAGGGCATATTTGTGTGGAGTTCTGCATTGGTACGTTCCAGTGAGACAGGTAGGTTATGGAGGGTACAGGTTCAGGGCATATTTGTGTGGAGTTCTGCATTGGTACGTTCCAGTGAGACAGGGAGATTATGGAGGGTACAGGTTCAGGGCATATTTGTGTGGAGTTCTGCATTGGTACATTCCAGTGAGACAAGGAGGTTCTGGAGGGGTACAGGTTCAGGGCATATATGTCTGGAGTTCTGCATTGGTGCGTTCCAATGAGTGAGGGAGGTTATGGAGAGTACAGGTTCAGGACATATTTGTGTGGAGTTCGGCATAGGTACGTTGCAGTCAGACAGGGAGGTTATGGAGGGTTACAGGTTTAGGGCATATTTTGTGTGGAGTTCTGCATTGGTACGTTCCAGTGACACAGGGAGGTTATGGTGAGGTACAGGTTCAGGGCATATTTGTGTGGAGTTCTGCATTGGTACGTTCCAGTGAGACAGGTAGGTTATGGAGGGTACAGGAGCAGGGCATATTTGTGTGGAGTTCGGCATTCGTACGTTCCAGTGATACATTGATGTTATTGAGGGGTACAGGAACAGGGTATATTTGTGTGGAGTTCTGCATTGGTACATTCCAATGAGACAGGGAGGTTATGGAGGGTACAGATTCAGGGCATATTTGTGTGAAGTTCGGCATTGGTACGTTGCAGTCAGACAGGGAGGTTATGGAGGGGTACAGGCTCAGGGCATGTTTCTGTGGAGTACTGTATTGCTACATTCCAGTGAGGCAGGGAAGTTTTGGAGGGTACAGGTTCAGGGCATATTTGTGTGGAGTTCCGCATTGGTACGTTCCAGTGAGACAGGGAGTTTATGGAGGGTTACAGATTTTGGGCATTATTGTGTGGAGTTCTGCATTGGTACGTTCCAGTGAGACAGGGAGGTTATGGAGAGGTACAGGTTCAGGGCATATTTGTGTGGAGTTCTGCATTGGTACGTTCCAGTGAGACAGGTAGGTTATGGAGGGTTCAGGTTCAGGGCATATTTGTGTGGAGTTCTGCATTGGTACGTTCCAGTGAGACAGGGAGGTTATGGAGGGTACAGGTTCAGGGCATATTTGTGTGGATTTCTGCATTGGTACGTTCCAGTGAGACAGGGAGGTAATGGTGGTGTACAGGAGCAGGGCATATTTGTGTGGAGTTCGGCATTGGTACGTTCCAGTGAGACAGGGATGTTATGGAGGGGTACAGGAACAGGGCATATTTGTGTGGAGTTCTGCATTGGTACGTTCCACTGAGACTGGGAGGTTATGGAGGGTTACAGGTTTAGGGCATATTTTGTGTGGAGTTCTGCATTGGTACGTTCCAGTGAGACAGGGAGGTTATGGAGGGTACAGGTTCAGGGCATATTTGTGTGGAGTTCTGCATTGGTACGTTCCATTGAGACAGGGAGGTTATGGAGGGTACAGGTTCAGGGCATATTTGTGTGGAGTTCTGCATTGGTACATTCCAGTGAGACAAGGAGTTTCTGGAGGGGTACAGGTTCAGGGCATATTTGTGTGGAGTTCTGCATTGGTACGTTCCAATGAGTGAGGGAGGTTATGGAGAGTACAGGTTCAGGACATATTTGTGTTGAGTTCGGCATAGGTACGTTGCAGTCAGACAGGGAGGTTATGGAGGGTTACAGGTTTAGGGCATATTTTGTGTGGGGTTCTGCATTGGTACGTTCCAGTGAGACAGGGAGGTTATGGAGAGGTACAGGGTCAGGGCATATTTGTGTGGAGTTCTGCATTGGAACGTTCCAGTGAGACAGGGAGGTTATGGAGAGGTACAGGTTCATGGCATATTTGTGTGGAGTTCTGCATTGGTACATTCCAGTGAGCCTGGGTGGTTATGGAGGGTACAGGATCAGGGAATATTTGTGTGGAGTTCTGCATTGGTACGTTCCATTGAGATAGGGAGGTTATGGAGGGTTACAGGTTCAGGGCATATTTGTGTGGAGTTCTGCATTGGTACGTTACAGTGAGACAGGGAGGCTATGGAGGGTATAGGTTCAGGGCATATTTGTGTGGAGTTCTGCATTGCTACGTTCCAGTGAGACAGGGAGGTTATGGATGTGTACAGCAAAAGGGCATATTTTTGTGGAGTTCTGCATTGGTACTTTCCAGTGAGACAGGGAGGTTATGGACGTTACAGGATCAGGGAATATTTGTGTGGAGTTCTGCATTGGTACGTTCCAGTGAGACAGGGATGTTATGGAGGGGTACAGGTTCAGGGCATATTTGTGTGGAGTTCTGCATTGGTACATTCCAGTGAGACAGGGAGGTTAGGGAGGGTTACAGGTTAAGGGCATATTGTTGTGGAGTTCTGCATTGGTACGTTCCAGTGAGACAGGGAGGTTATGGAGAGGTATAGGTTCAGGGCATATTTGTGTGGAGTTCTGCATTGGTACGTTCCAGTGATACATTGATGTTATTGAGGGGTACAGGAACAGGGTATATTTGTGTGGAGTTCTGCATTGGTATATTCCAATGAGACAGGGAGGTTATGGAGGGTACAGGTTCAGGGCATATTTGTGTGAAGTTCGGCATTGGTACGTTGCAGTCAGACAGGGAGGTTATGGAGGGGTACAGGCTCAGGGCATATTTGTGTGGAGTACTGTATTGCTACATTCCAGTGAGGCAGGGAGGTTATGGAGGGTACAGGTTCAGGGCATATTTGTGTGGAGTTCCGCATTGGTACGTTCCAGTGAGACAGGGAGTTTATGGATGGTTACAGATTTTGGGCATTATTGTGTGGAGTTCTGCATTGGTACGTTCCAGTGAAACAGGGAGGTTATGGAGAGGTACAGGTTCAGGGCATATTTGTGTGGAGTTCTGCATTGGTACGTTCCAGTGAGACAGGGAGGTTATGGAGAGGTACAGGTTCAGGGCATATTTGTGTGGAGTTCTGCATTGGTACATTCCAGTGAGCCTGGGTGGTTATGGAGGGTACAGGATCAGGGAATATTTGTGTGGAGTTCTGCATTGGTACGTTCCATTGAGACAGGGAGGTTATGGAGGGTTACAGGTTCAGGGCATATTTGTGTGGAGTTCTGCATTGGTACGTTCCAGTGAGACAGGGAGGCTATGGAGGGTATAGGTTCAGGGCATATTTCTGTGGAGTTCTGCATTGCTACGTTCCAGTGAGACAGGGAGGTTATGGATGTGTACAGCAAAAGGGCATATTTTTGTGGAGTTCTGCATTGGTACTTTCCAGTGAGACAGGGAGCCTATGGAGGGTATAGGTTCAGGGCATATTTCTCTGGAGTTCTGCATTGCTACGTTCCAGTGAGACAGGGAGGTTATGGATGTGTACAGCAAAAGGGCATATTTTTGTGGAGTTCTGCATTGGTACTTTCCAGTGAGACAGGGAGGTTATGGAGTGTACAGGTTCAGGGCATATTTGTGTGGAGTTCGGCATTGGTACATTCCAGTGAGACAGGGAGGTTATGGAGGGTTACAGGTTAAGGGCATATTTTTGTGGAGTTCTGCATTGGTACGTTCCAGTGAGACAGCGAGGTTATGGAGAGGTATAGGTTCAGGGCATATTTGTGTGGAGTTCTGCATTGGTACGTTCCAGTGAGACAGGTAGGTTATGGAGGGTACAGGTTCAGGGCATATTTGTGTGGAGTGCTGCATTGGTACGTTTCGGTGAGACAGGGAGGTTATGGTGGGGTACAGGAGCAGGGCATATTTGTGTGGAGTTCGGCATTCGTATGTTCCAGTGATACATTGATGTTATTGAGGGGTACAGGAACAGGGTATATTTGTGTGGAGTTCTGCATTGGTACATTCCAATGAGACAGGGAGGTTATGGAGGGTACAGGTTCAGGGCATATTTGTGTGAAGTTCGGCATTGGTACGTTGCAGTCAGACAGGGAGGTTATGGAGGGGTACAGGCTCAGGGCATATTTGTGTGGAGTACTGTATTGCTACATTCCAGTGAGGCAGGGAGGTTATGGAGGGTACAGGTTCAGGGCATATTTGTGTGGAGTTCCGCATTGGTACGTTCCAGTGAGACAGGGAGTTTATGGAGGGTTACAGATTTTGGGCATTATTGTGTGGAGTTCTGCATTGGTACGTTCCAGTGAAACAGGGAGGTTATGGAGAGGTACAGGTTCAGGGCATATTTGTGTGGAGTTCTGCATTGGTACTTTCCAGTGAGACAGGGAGGTTATGGAGAGGTACAGGTTCAGGGCATATTTGTGTGGAGTTCTGCATTGGTACATTCCAGTGAGCCTGGGTGGTTATGGAGGGTACAGGATCAGGGAATATTTGTGTGGAGTTCTGCATTGGTACGTTCCAGTGAGACAGGGAGGTAATGGTGGTGTACAGGAGCAGGGCATATTTGTGTGGAGTTCGGCATTGGTACGTTCCAGTGAGACAGGGATGTTATGGAGGGGTACAGGAACAGGGCATATTTGTGTGGAGTTCTGCATTGGTACGTTCCACTGAGACTGGGAGGTTATGGAGGGTTACAGGTTTAGGGCATATTTTGTGTGGAGTTCTGCATTGGTACGTTCCAGTGAGACAGGGAGGTTATGGAGGGTACAGGTTCAGGGCATATTTGTGTGGAGTTCTGCATTGGTACGTTCCATTGAGACAGGGAGGTTATGGAGGGTACAGGTTCAGGGCATATTTGTGTGGAGTTCTGCATTGGTACATTCCAGTGAGACAAGGAGTTTCTGGAGGGGTACAGGTTCAGGGCATATTTGTGTGGAGTTCTGCATTGGTACGTTCCAATGAGTGAGGGAGGTTATGGGAGTACAGGTTCAGGACATACTTGTGTTGAGTTCGGCATAGGTACGTTGCAGTCAGACAGGGAGGTTATGGAGGGTTACAGGTTTAGGGCATATTTTGTGTGGGGTTCTGCATTGGTACGTTCCAGTGAGACAGGGAGGTTATGGAGAGGTACAGGTTCAGGGCATATTTGTGTGGAGTTCTGCATTGGTACGTTCCAGTGAGACAGGTAGGTTATGGAGGGTACAGGTTCAGGGCATATTTGTGTGGAGTTCTGCATTGGTACGTTCCAGTGAGACAGGTAGGTTATGGAGGGTACAGGTTCAGGGCATATTTGTGTGGAGTTCTGCATTGGTACGTTCCAGTGAGACAGGGAGATTATGGAGGGTACAGGTTCAGAGCATATTTGTGTGGAGTTCTGCATTGGTACATTCCAGAGAGACAAGGAGGTTCTGGAGGGGTACAGGTTCAGGGCATATATGTCTGGAGTTCTGCATTGGTGCGTTCCAATGAGTGAGGGAGGTTATGGAGAGTACAGGTTCAGGACATATTTGTGTTGAGTTCGGCATAGGTACGTTGCAGTCAGACAGGGAGGTTATGGAGGGTTACAGGTTTAGGGCATATTTTGTGTGGGGTTCTGCATTGGTACGTTCCAGTGAGACAGGGAGGTTATGGAGAGGTACAGGGTCAGGGCATATTTGTGTGGAGTTCTGCATTGGAACGTTCCAGTGAGACAGGGAGGTTATGGAGAGGTACAGGTTCATGGCATATTTGTGTGGAGTTCTGCATTGGTACATTCCAGTGAGCCTGGGTGGTTATGGAGGGTACAGGATCAGGGAATATTTGTGTGGAGTTCTGCATTGGTACGTTCCATTGAGATAGGGAGGTTATGGAGGGTTACAGGTTCAGGGCATATTTGTGTGGAGTTCTGCATTGGTACGTTACAGTGAGACAGGGAGGCTATGGAGGGTATAGGTTCAGGGCATATTTGTGTGGAGTTCTGCATTGCTACGTTCCAGTGAGACAGGGAGGTTATGGATGTGTACAGCAAAAGGGCATATTTTTGTGGAGTTCTGCATTGGTACTTTCCAGTGAGACAGGGAGGTTATGGACGTTACAGGATCAGGGAATATTTGTGTGGAGTTCTGCATTGGTACGTTCCAGTGAGACAGGGATGTTATGGAGGGGTACAGGTTCAGGGCATATTTGTGTGGAGTTCTGCATTGGTACATTCCAGTGAGACAGGGAGGTTATGGAGGGTTACAGGTTAAGGGCATATTGTTGTGGAGTTCTGCATTGGTACGTTCCAGTGAGACAGGGAGGTTATGGAGAGGTATAGGTTCAGGGCATATTTGTGTGGAGTTCTGCATTGGTACGTTCCAGTGATACATTGATGTTATTGAGGGGTACAGGAACAGGGTATATTTGTGTGGAGTTCTGCATTGGTATATTCCAATGAGACAGGGAGGTTATGGAGGGTACAGGTTCAGGGCATATTTGTGTGAAGTTCGGCATTGGTACGTTGCAGTCAGACAGGGAGGTTATGGAGGGGTACAGGCTCAGGGCATATTTGTGTGGAGTACTGTATTGCTACATTCCAGTGAGGCAGGGAGGTTATGGAGGGTACAGGTTCAGGGCATATTTGTGTGGAGTTCCGCATTGGTACGTTCCAGTGAGACAGGGAGTTTATGGATGGTTACAGATTTTGGGCATTATTGTGTGGAGTTCTGCATTGGTACGTTCCAGTGAAACAGGGAGGTTATGGAGAGGTACAGGTTCAGGGCATATTTGTGTGGAGTTCTGCATTGGTACGTTCCAGTGAGACAGGGAGGTTATGGAGAGGTACAGGTTCAGGGCATATTTGTGTGGAGTTCTGCATTGGTACATTCCAGTGAGCCTGGGTGGTTATGGAGGGTACAGGATCAGGGAATATTTGTGTGGAGTTCTGCATTGGTACGTTCCATTGAGACAGGGAGGTTATGGAGGGTTACAGGTTCAGGGCATATTTGTGTGGAGTTCTGCATTGGTACGTTCCAGTGAGACAGGGAGGCTATGGAGGGTATAGGTTCAGGGCATATTTCTGTGGAGTTCTGCATTGCTACGTTCCAGTGAGACAGGGAGGTTATGGATGTGTACAGCAAAAGGGCATATTTTTGTGGAGTTCTGCATTGGTACTTTCCAGTGAGACAGGGAGCCTATGGAGGGTATAGGTTCAGGGCATATTTCTCTGGAGTTCTGCATTGCTACGTTCCAGTGAGACAGGGAGGTTATGGATGTGTACAGCAAAAGGGCATATTTTTGTGGAGTTCTGCATTGGTACTTTCCAGTGAGACAGGGAGGTTATGGAGTGTACAGGTTCAGGGCATATTTGTGTGGAGTTCGGCATTGGTACGTTCCAGTGAGCCTGGGAGGTTATGGACGTTACAGGATCAGGGAATATTTGTGTGGAGTTCTGCATTGGTACGTTCCAGTGAGACAGGGATGTTATGGAGGGGTACAGGTTCGGGGCATATTTGTGTGGAGTTCTGCATTGGTACATTCCAGTGAGACAGGGAGGTTATGGAGGGTTACAGGTTAAGGGCATATTTTTGTGGAGTTCTGCATTGGTACGTTCCAGTGAGACAGCGAGGTTATGGAGAGGTATAGGTTCAGGGCATATTTGTGTGGAGTTCTGCATTGGTACGTTCCAGTGAGACAGGTAGGTTATGGAGGGTACAGGTTCAGGGCATATTTGTGTGGAGTGCTGCATTGGTACGTTTCGGTGAGACAGGGAGGTTATGGTGGGGTACAGGAGCAGGGCATATTTGTGTGGAGTTCGGCATTCGTATGTTCCAGTGATACATTGATGTTATTGAGGGGTACAGGAACAGGGTATATTTGTGTGGAGTTCTGCATTGGTACATTCCAATGAGACAGGGAGGTTATGGAGGGTACAGGTTCAGGGCATATTTGTGTGAAGTTCGGCATTGGTACGTTGCAGTCAGACAGGGAGGTTATGGAGGGGTACAGGCTCAGGGCATATTTGTGTGGAGTACTGTATTGCTACATTCCAGTGAGGCAGGGAGGTTATGGAGGGTACAGGTTCAGGGCATATTTGTGTGGAGTTCCGCATTGGTACGTTCCAGTGAGACAGGGAGTTTATGGAGGGTTACAGATTTTGGGCATTATTGTGTGGAGTTCTGCATTGGTACGTTCCAGTGAAACAGGGAGGTTATGGAGAGGTACAGGTTCAGGGCATATTTGTGTGGAGTTCTGCATTGGTACTTTCCAGTGAGACAGGGAGGTTATGGAGAGGTACAGGTTCAGGGCATATTTGTGTGGAGTTCTGCATTGGTACATTCCAGTGAGCCTGGGTGGTTATGGAGGGTACAGGATCAGGGAATATTTGTGTGGAGTTCTGCATTGGTACGTTCCAGTGAGACAGGGAGGTAATGGTGGTGTACAGGAGCAGGGCATATTTGTGTGGAGTTCGGCATTGGTACGTTCCAGTGAGACAGGGATGTTATGGAGGGGTACAGGAACAGGGCATATTTGTGTGGAGTTCTGCATTGGTACGTTCCACTGAGACTGGGAGGTTATGGAGGGTTACAGGTTTAGGGCATATTTTGTGTGGAGTTCTGCATTGGTACGTTCCAGTGAGACAGGGAGGTTATGGAGGGTACAGGTTCAGGGCATATTTGTGTGGAGTTCTGCATTGGTACGTTCCATTGAGACAGGGAGGTTATGGAGGGTACAGGTTCAGGGCATATTTGTGTGGAGTTCTGCATTGGTACATTCCAGTGAGACAAGGAGTTTCTGGAGGGGTACAGGTTCAGGGCATATTTGTGTGGAGTTCTGCATTGGTACGTTCCAATGAGTGAGGGAGGTTATGGGAGTACAGGTTCAGGACATACTTGTGTTGAGTTCGGCATAGGTACGTTGCAGTCAGACAGGGAGGTTATGGAGGGTTACAGGTTTAGGGCATATTTTGTGTGGGGTTCTGCATTGGTACGTTCCAGTGAGACAGGGAGGTTATGGAGAGGTACAGGTTCAGGGCATATTTGTGTGGAGTTCTGCATTGGTACGTTCCAGTGAGACAGGTAGGTTATGGAGGGTACAGGTTCAGGGCATATTTGTGTGGAGTTCTGCATTGGTACGTTCCAGTGAGACAGGTAGGTTATGGAGGGTACAGGTTCAGGGCATATTTGTGTGGAGTTCTGCATTGGTACGTTCCAGTGAGACAGGGAGATTATGGAGGGTACAGGTTCAGAGCATATTTGTGTGGAGTTCTGCATTGGTACATTCCAGAGAGACAAGGAGGTTCTGGAGGGGTACAGGTTCAGGGCATATATGTCTGGAGTTCTGCATTGGTGCGTTCCAATGAGTGAGGGAGGTTATGGAGAGTACAGGTTCAGGACATATTTGTATGGATTTCGGCATAGGTACGTTTCAGTCGGACAGGGAGGTTATGGAGGGTTACAGGTTTAGGGCATATTTTGTGTGGAGTTCTGCATTGGTACGTTCCAGTGAGACAGGGAGGTTATGGTGAGGTACAGGTTCAGGGCATATTTGTGTGGAGTTCTGCATTGGTACGTTCCAGTGAGACAGGTAGGTTATGGAGGGTACAGGAGCAGGGCATATTTGTGTGGAGTTCGGCATTCGTACGTTCCAGTGATACATTGATGTTATTGAGGGGTACAGGAACAGGGTATATTTGTGTGGAGTTCTGCATTGGTACATTCCAGTGAGACAGGGAGGTTATGGATGTGTACAGCAAAAGGGCATATTTTTGTGGAGTTCTGCATTGGTACTTTCCAGTGAGACAGGGAGCCTATGGAGGGTATAGGTTCAGGGCATATTTCTCTGGAGTTCTGCATTGCTACGTTCCAGTGAGACAGGGAGGTTATGGATGTGTACAGCAAAAGGGCATATTTTTGTGGAGTTCTGCATTGGTACTTTCCAGTGAGACAGGGAGGTTATGGAGTGTACAGGTTCAGGGCATATTTGTGTGGAGTTCGGCATTGGTACGTTCCAGTGAGCCTGGGAGGTTATGGACGTTACAGGATCAGGGAATATTTGTGTGGAGTTCTGCATTGGTACGTTCCAGTGAGACAGGGATGTTATGGAGGGGTACAGGTTCGGGGCATATTTGTGTGGAGTTCTGCATTGGTACATTCCAGTGAGACAGGGAGGTTATGGAGGGTTACAGGTTAAGGGCATATTTTTGTGGAGTTCTGCATTGGTACGTTCCAGTGAGACAGGGAGGTTATGGAGAGGTATAGGTTCAGGGCATATTTGTGTGGAGTTCTGCATTGGTACGTTCCAGTGAGACAGGTAGGTTATGGAGGGTACAGGTTCAGGGCATATTTGTGTGGAGTGCTGCATTGGTACGTTTCGGTGAGACAGGGAGGTTATGGTGGGGTACAGGAGCAGGGCATATTTGTGTGGAGTTCGGCATTCGTATGTTCCAGTGATACATTGATGTTATTGAGGGGTACAGGAACAGGGTATATTTGTGTGGAGTTCTGCATTGGTACATTCCAATGAGACAGGGAGGTTATGGAGGGTACAGGTTCAGGGCATATTTGTGTGAAGTTCGGCATTGGTACGTTGCAGTCAGACAGGGAGGTTATGGAGTGGTACAGGCTCAGGGCATATTTGTGTGGAGTACTGTATTGCTACATTCCAGTGAGGCAGGGAGGTTATGGAGGGTACAGGTTCAGGGCATATTTGTGTGGAGTTCCGCATTGGTACGTTCCAGTGAGACAGGGAGTTTATGGAGGGTTACAGATTTTGGGCATTATTGTGTGGAGTTCTGCATTGGTACGTTCCAGTGAAACAGGGAGGTTATGGAGAGGTACAGGTTCAGGGCATATTTGTGTGGAGTTCTGCATTGGTACTTTCCAGTGAGACAGGGAGGTTATGGAGAGGTACAGGTTCAGGGCATATTTGTGTGGAGTTCTGCATTGGTACATTCCAGTGAGCCTGGGTGGTTATGGAGGGTACAGGATCAGGGAATATTTGTGTGGAGTTCTGCATTGGTACGTTCCAGTGAGACAGGGAGGTAATGGTGGTGTACAGGAGCAGGGCATATTTGTGTGGAGTTCGGCATTGGTACGTTCCAGTGAGACAGGGATGTTATGGAGGGGTACAGGAACAGGGCATATTTGTGTGGAGTTCTGCATTGGTACGTTCCACTGAGACTGGGAGGTTATGGAGGGTTACAGGTTTAGGGCATATTTTGTGTGGAGTTCTGCATTGGTACGTTCCAGTGAGACAGGGAGGTTATGGAGGGTACAGGTTCAGGGCATATTTGTGTGGAGTTCTGCATTGGTACGTTCCATTGAGACAGGGAGGTTATGGAGGGTACAGGTTCAGGGCATATTTGTGTGGAGTTCTGCATTGGTACATTCCAGTGAGACAAGGAGTTTCTGGAGGGGTACAGGTTCAGGGCATATTTGTGTGGAGTTCTGCATTGGTACGTTCCAATGAGTGAGGGAGGTTATGGGAGTACAGGTTCAGGACATACTTGTGTTGAGTTCGGCATAGGTACGTTGCAGTCAGACAGGGAGGTTATGGAGGGTTACAGGTTTAGGGCATATTTTGTGTGGGGTTCTGCATTGGTACGTTCCAGTGAGACAGGGAGGTTATGGAGAGGTACAGGTTCAGGGCATATTTGTGTGGAGTTCTGCATTGGTACGTTCCAGTGAGACAGGTAGGTTATGGAGGGTACAGGTTCAGGGCATATTTGTGTGGAGTTCTGCATTGGTACGTTCCAGTGAGACAGGTAGGTTATGGAGGGTACAGGTTCAGGGCATATTTGTGTGGAGTTCTGCATTGGTACGTTCCAGTGAGACAGGGAGATTATGGAGGGTACAGGTTCAGAGCATATTTGTGTGGAGTTCTGCATTGGTACATTCCAGAGAGACAAGGAGGTTCTGGAGGGGTACAGGTTCAGGGCATATATGTCTGGAGTTCTGCATTGGTGCGTTCCAATGAGTGAGGGAGGTTATGGAGAGTACAGGTTCAGGACATATTTGTATGGATTTCGGCATAGGTACGTTTCAGTCGGACAGGGAGGTTATGGAGGGTTACAGGTTTAGGGCATATTTTGTGTGGAGTTCTGCATTGGTACGTTCCAGTGACACAGGGAGGTTATGGTGAGGTACAGGTTCAGGGCATATTTGTGTGGAGTTCTGCATTGGTACGTTCCAGTGAGACAGGTAGGTTATGGAGGGTACAGGAGCAGGGCATATTTGTGTGGAGTTCGGCATTCGTACGTTCCAGTGATACATTGATGTTATTGAGGGGTACAGGAACAGGGTATATTTGTGTGGAGTTCTGCATTGGTACATTCCAATGAGACAGGGAGGTTATGGAGGGTACAGATTCAGGGCATATTTGTGTGAAGTTCGGCATTGGTACGTTGCAGTCAGACAGGGAGGTTATGGAGGGGTACAGGCTCAGGGCATGTTTCTGTGGAGTACTGTATTGCTACATTCCAGTGAGGCAGGGAAGTTTTGGAGTGTACAGGTTCAGGGCATATTTGTGTGGAGTTCCGCATTGGTACGTTCCAGTGAGACAGGGAGTTTATGGAGGGTTACAGATTTTGGGCATTATTGTGTGGAGTTCTGCATTGGTACGTTCCAGTGAGACAGGGAGGTTATGGAGAGGTACAGGTTCAGGGCATATTTGTGTGGAGTTCTCCATTGGTACGTTCCAGTGAGACAGGTAGGTTATGGAGGGTTCAGGTTCAGGGCATATTTGTGTGGAGTTCTGCATTGGTACGTTCCAGTGAGACAGGGAGGTTATGGAGGGTACAGGTTCAGGGCATATTTGTGTGGATTTCTGCATTGGTACGTTCCAGTGAGACAGGGAGGTAATGGTGGTGTACAGGAGCAGGGCATATTTGTGTGGAGTTCGGCATTGGTACGTTCCAGTGAGACAGGGATGTTATGGAGGGGTACAGGAACAGGGCATATTTGTGTGGAGTTCTGCATTGGTACGTTCCACTGAGACTGGGAGGTTATGGAGGGTTACAGGTTTAGGGCATATTTTGTGTGGAGTTCTGCATTGGTACGTTCCAGTGAGACAGGGAGGTTATGGAGGGTACAGGTTCAGGGCATATTTGTGTGGAGTTCTGCATTGGTACGTTCCATTGAGACAGGGAGGTTATGGAGGGTACAGGTTCAGGGCATATTTGTGTGGAGTTCTGCATTGGTACTTTCCAATGAGTGAGGGAGGTTATGGAGAGTACAGGTTCAGGACATATTTGTGTTGAGTTCGGCATAGGTACGTTGCAGTCAGACAGGGAGGTTATGGAGGGTTACAGGTTTAGGGCATATTTTGTGTGGGGTTCTGCATTGGTACGTTCCAGTGAGACAGGGAGGTTATGGAGAGGTACAGGTTCAGGGCATATTTGTGTGGAGTTCTGCATTGGAACGTTCCAGTGAGACAGGGAGGTTATGGAGAGGTACAGGTTCATGGCATATTTGTGTGGAGTTCTGCATTGGTACATTCCAGTGAGCCTGGGTGGTTATGGAGGGTACAGGATCAGGGAATATTTGTGTGGAGTTCTGCATTGGTACGTTCCATTGAGATAGGGAGGTTATGGAGGGTTACAGGTTCAGGGCATATTTGTGTGGAGTTCTGCATTGGTACGTTCCAGTGAGACAGGGAGGCTATGGAGGGTATAGGTTCAGGGCATATTTGTGTGGAGTTCTGCATTGCTACGTTCCAGTGAGACAGGGAGGTTATGGATGTGTACAGCAAAAGGGCATATTTTTGTGGAGTTCTGCATTGGTACTTTCCAGTGAGACAGGGAGGTTATGGAGTGTACAGGTTCAGGGCATATTTGTGTGGAGTTCGGCATTGGTACGTTCCAGTGAGCCTGGGAGGTTATGGACGTTACAGGATCAGGGAATATTTGTGTGGAGTTCTGCATTGGTACGTTCCAGTGAGACAGGGATGTTATGGAGGGGTACAGGTTCAGGGCATATTTGTGTGGAGTTCTGCATTGGTACATTCCAGTGAGACAGGGAGGTTATGGAGGGTTACAGGTTAAGGGCATATTTTTGTGGAGTTCTGCATTGGTACGTTCCAGTGAGACAGGGAGGTTATGGAGAGGTATAGGTTCAGGGCATATTTGTGTGGAGTTCTGCATTGGTACGTTCCAGTGAGACAGGTAGGTTATGGGGGGTACAGGTTCAGGGCATATTTGTGTGGAGTGCTGCATTGGTACGTTTCGGTGAGACAGGGAGGTTATGGTGGGGTACAGGAGCAGGGCATATTTGTGTGGAGTTCGGCATTCGTACGTTCCAGTGATACATTGATGTTATTGAGGGGTACAGGAACAGGGTATATTTGTGTGGAGTTCTGCATTGGTACATTCCAATGAGACAGGGAGGTTATGGAGGGTACAGGTTCAGGGCATATTTGTGTGAAGTTCGGCATTGGTACGTTGCAGTCGGACAGGGAGGTTATGGAGGGGTACAGGCTCAGGGCATATTTGTGTGGAGTACTGTATTGCTACATTCCAGTGAGGCAGGGAGGTTATGGAGGGTACAGGTTCAGGGCATATTTGTGTGGAGTTCCGCATTGGTACGTTCCAGTGAGACAGGGAGTTTATGGAGGGTTACAGATTTTGGGCATTATTGTGTGGAGTTCTGCATTGGTACGTTCCAGTGAAACAGGGAGGTTATGGAGAGGTACAGGTTCAGGGCATATTTGTGTGGAGTTCTGCATTGGTACGTTCCAGTGAGACAGGTAGGTTATGGAGGGTTCAGGTTCATGGCATATTTGTGTGGAGTTCTGCATTAGTACGTTCCAGTGAGACAGGGAGGTTATGGAGGGTACAGGTTCAGGGCATATTTGTGTGGATTTCTGCATTGGTACGTTCCAGTGAGACAGGGAGGTAATGGTGGTGTACAGGAGCAGGGCATATTTGTGTGGAGTTCGGCATTGGTACGTTCCAGTGAGACAGGGATGTTATGGAGGGGTACAGGAACTTGGCATATTTGTGTGGAGTTCTGCATTGGTACGTTCCACTGAGACTGGGAGGTTATGGAGGGTTACAGGTTTAGGGCATATTTTGTGTGGAGTTCTGCATTGGTACGTTCCAGTGAGACAGGGAGGTTATGGAGGGTACAGGTTCAGGGCATATTTGTGTGGAGTTCTGCATTGGTACGTTCCATTGAGACAGGGAGGTTATGGAGGGTACAGGTTCAGGGCATATTTGTGTGGAGTTCTGCATTGGTACATTCCAGTGAGACAAGGAGTTTCTGGAGGGGTACAGGTTCAGGGCATATTTGTGTGGAGTTCTGCATTGGTACGTTCCAATGAGTGAGGGAGGTTATGGAGAGTACAGGTTCAGGACATATTTGTGTTGAGTTCGGCATAGGTACGTTGCAGTCAGACAGGGAGGTTATGGAGGGTTACAGGTTTAGGGCATATTTTGTGTGGGGTTCTGCATTGGTACGTTCCAGTGAGACAGGGAGGTTATGGAGAGGTACAGGTTCAGGGCATATTTGTGTGGAGTTCTGCATTGGTACGTTCCAGTGAGACAGGTAGGTTATGGAGGGTACAGGTTCAGGGCATATTTGTATGGAGTTCTGCATTGGAACGTTCCAGTGAGACAGGGAGGTTATGGAGAGGTACAGGTTCATGGCATATTTGTGTGGAGTTCTGCATTGGTACATTCCAGTGAGCCTGGGTGGTTATGGAGGGTACAGGATCAGGGAATATTTGTGTGGAGTTCTGCATTGGTACGTTCCATTGAGATAGGGAGGTTATGGAGGGTTACAGGTTCAGGGCATATTTGTGTGGAGTTCTGCATTGGTACGTTCCAGTGAGACATGGAGGCTATGGAGGGTATAGGTTCAGGGCATATTTGTGTGGAGTTCTGCATTGCTACGTTCCAGTGAGACAGGGAGGTTATGGATGTGTACAGCAAAAGGGCATATTTTTGTGGAGTTCTGCATTGGTACTTTCCAGTGAGACAGGGAGGTTATGGAGTGTACAGGTTCAGGGCATATTTGTGTGGAGTTCGGCATTGTTACGTTCCAGTGAGCCTGGGAGGTTATGGACGTTACAGGATCAGGGAATATTTGTGTGGAGTTCTGCATTGGTACGTTCCAGTGAGACAGGGATGTTATGGAGGGGTACAGGTTCAGGGCATATTTGTGTGGAGTTCTGCATTGGTACATTCCAGTGAGACAGGGAGGTTATGGAGGGTTACAGGTTAAGGGCATATTTTTGTGGAGTTCTGCATTTGTACGTTCCAGTGAGACAGGGAGGTTATGGAGAGGTATAGGTTCAGGGCATATTTGTGTGGAGTTCTGCATTGGTACGTTCCAGTGAGACAGGTAGGTTATGGAGGGTACAGGTTCAGGGCATATTTGTGTGGAGTGCTGCATTGGTACGTTTCGGTGAGACAGGGAGGTTATGGTGGGGTACAGGAGCAGGGCATATTTGTGTGGAGTTCGGCATTCGTACGTTCCAGTGATACATTGATGTTATTGAGGGGTACAGGAACAGGGTATATTTGTGTGGAGTTCTGCATTGGTACATTCCAATGAGACAGGGAGGTTATGGAGGGTACAGGTTCAGGGCATATTTGTGTGAAGTTCGGCATTGGTACGTTGCAGTCAGACAGGGAGGTTATGGAGGGGTACAGGCTCAGGGCATATTTGTGTGGAGTACTGTATTGCTACATTCCAGTGAGGCAGGGAGGTTATGGAGGGTACAGGTTCAGGGCATATTTGTGTGGAGTTCCGCATTGGTACGTTCCAGTGAGACAGGGAGTTTATGGAGGGTTACAGATTTTGGGCATTATTGTGTGGAGTTCTGCATTGGTACGTTCCAGTGAAACAGGGAGGTTATGGAGAGGTACAGGTTCAGGGCATATTTGTGTGGAGTTCTGCATTGGTACGTTCCAGTGAGACAGGTAGGTTATGGAGGGTTCAGGTTCATGGCATATTTGTGTGGAGTTCTGCATTAGTACGTTCCAGTGAGACAGGGAGGTTATGGAGGGTACAGGTTCAGGACATATTTGTGTGGATTTCTGCATTGGTACGTTCCAGTGAGACAGGGAGGTAATGGTGGTGTACAGGAGCAGGGCATATTTGTGTGGAGTTCGGCATTGGTACGTTCCAGTGAGACAGGGATGTTATGGAGGGGTACAGGAACTTGGCATATTTGTGTGGAGTTCTGCATTGGTACGTTCCACTGAGACTGGGAGGTTATGGAGGGTTACAGGTTTAGGGCATATTTTGTGTGGAGTTCTGCATTGGTACGTTCCAGTGAGACAGGGAGGTTATGGAGGGTACAGGTTCAGGGCATATTTGTGTGGAGTTCTGCATTGGTACGTTCCATTGAGACAGGGAGGTTATGGAGGGTACAGGTTCAGGGCATATTTGTGTGGAGTTCTGCATTGGTACATTCCAGTGAGACAAGGAGTTTCTGGAGGGGTACAGGTTCAGGGCATATTTGTGTGGAGTTCTGCATTGGTACGTTCCAATGAGTGAGGGAGGTTATGGAGAGTACAGGGTCAGGACATATTTGTGTTGAGTTCGGCATAGGTACGTTGCAGTCAGACAGGGAGGTTATGGAGGGTTACAGGTTTAGGGCATATTTTGTGTGGGGTTCTGCATTGGTACGTTCCAGTGAGACAGGGAGGTTATGGAGAGGTACAGGTTCAGGGCATATTTGTGTGGAGTTCTGCATTGGTACGTTCCAGTGAGACAGGTAGGTTATGGAGGGTACAGGTTCAGGGCATATTTGTGTGGAGTTCTGCATTGGAACGTTCCAGTGAGACAGGGAGATTATGGAGAGGTACAGGTTCAGGGCATATTTGTGTGGAGTTCTGCATTGGTACATTCCAGTGAGCCTGGGTGGTTATGGAGGGTACAGCATCAGGGAATATTTGTGTGGAGTTCTGCATTGGTTCATTCTATTGAGACAGGGAGTTTATGGAGGGTTACAGGATCAGGGCATATTTGTGTGGAGTTCTGCATTGGTACGTTCCAGTGAGACAGGGAGGTTATGGAGAGGTACAGGTTCAGGGCATATTTGTGTGGAGTTCTGCATTGGTACGTTCCAGTGAGACAGGTAGGTTATGGAGGGTACAGGTTCAGGGCATATTTGTGTGGAGTTCTGCATTGGTACGTTCCAGTGAGACAGGGAGGTTATGGAGGGTACAGGTTCAGGGCATATTTGTGTGGATTTCTGCATTGGTACGTTCCAGTGAGACAGGGAGGTAATGGTGGTGTACAGGAGCAGGGCATATTTGTGTGGAGTTCGGCATTGGTACGTTCCAGTGAGACAGGGATGTTATGGAGGGGTACAGGAACAGGGCATATTTGTGTGGAGTTCTGCATTGGTACGTTCCACTGAGACTGGGAGGTTATGGAGGGTTACAGGTTTAGGGCATATTTTGTGTGGAGTTCTGCATTGGTACGTTCCAGTCAGACAGGGAGGTTATGGAGGGTACAGGTTCAAGGCATATTTGTGTGGAGTTCTGCATTGGTACGTTCCAGTGAGACAGGGAGGTTATGGAGGGTACAGTTTCAGGGCATATTTGTGTGGAGTTCTGCATTGGAACGTTCCAGTGAGACAGGGAGGTTATGGAGAGGTACAGGTTCAGGGAATATTTGTGTGGAGTTCTGCATTGGTACGTTCCATTGAGATAGGGAGGTTATGGAGGGTTACAGGTTCAGGGCATATTTGTGTGGAGTTCTGCATTGGTACGTTCCAGTGAGACAGGGAGGCTATGGAGGTTATAGGTTCAGGGCATATTTGTGTGGAGTTCTGCATTGCTACGTTCCAGTGAGACAGGGAGGTTATGGATGTGTACAGCAAAAGGGCATATTTTTGTGGAGTTCTGCATTGGTACTTTCCAGTGAGACAGGGAGGTTATGGAGTGTACAGGTTCAGGGCATATTTGTGTGGAGTTCGGCATTGGTACGTTCCAGTCAGCCTGGGAGGTTATGGACGTTACAGGATCAGGGAATATTTGTGTGGAGTTCTGCATTGGTACGTTCCAGTGAGACAGGGATGTTATGGAGGGGTACAGGTTCAGGGCATATTTGTGTGGAGTTCTGCATTGGTACATTCCAGTGAGACAGGGAGGTTATGGAGGGTTACAGGTTAAGGGCATATTTTTGTGGAGTTCTGCATTGGTACGTTCCAGTGAGACAGGGAGGTTATGGAGAGGTATAGGTTCAGGGCATATTTGTGTGGAGTTCTGCATTGGTACGTTCCAGTGAGACAGGTAGGTTATGGAGGGTACAGGTTCAGGGCATATTTGTGTGGAGTGCTGCATTGGTACGTTTCGGTGAGACAGGGAGGTTATGGTGGGGTACAGGAGCAGGGCATATTTGTGTGGAGTTCGGCATTCGTACGTTCCAGTGATACATTGATGTTATTGAGGGGTACAGGAACAGGGTATATTTGTGTGGAGTTCTGCATTGGTACATTCCAATGAGACAGGGAGGTTATGGAGGGTACAGGTTCAGGGCATATTTGTGTGAAGTTCGGCATTGGTACGTTGCAGTCAGACAGGGAGGTTATGGAGGGGTACAGGCTCAGGGCATATTTGTGTGGAGTACTGTATTGCTACATTCCAGTGAGGCAGGGAGGTTATGGAGGGTACAGGTTAAGGGCATATTTGTGTGGAGTTCCGCATTGGTACGTTCCAGTGAGACAGGGAGTTTATGGAGGGTTACAGATTTTGGGCATTATTGTGTGGAGTTCTGCATTGGTACGTTCCTGTGAAACAGGGAGGTTATGGAGAGGTACAGGTTCAGGGCATATTTGTGTGGAGTTCTGCATTGGTACGTTCCAGTGAGACAGGTAGGTTATGGAGGGTTCAGGTTCATGGCATATTTGTGTGGAGTTCTGCATTAGTACGTTCCAGTGAGACAGGGAGGTTATGGAGGGTACAGGTTCAGGGCATATTTGTGTGGATTTCTGCATTGGTACGTTCCAGTGAGACAGGGAGGTAATGGTGGTGTACAGGAGCAGGGCATATTTGTGTGGAGTTCGGCATTGGTACGTTCCAGTGAGACAGGGATGTTATGGAGGGGTACAGGAACAGGGCATATTTGTGTGGAGTTCTGCATTGGTACGTTCCACTGAGACTGGGAGGTTATGGAGGGTTACAGGTTTAGGGCATATTTTGTGTGGAGTTCTGCATTGGTACGTTCCAGTGAGACAGGGAGGTTATGGAGGGTACAGGTTCAGGGCATATTTCTGTGGAGTTCTGCATTGGTACGTTCCATTGAGACAGGGAGGTTATGGAGGGTACAGGTTCAGGGCATATTTGTGTGGAGTTCTGCATTGGTACATTCCAGTGAGACAAGGAGTTTCTGGAGGGGTACAGGTTCAGGGCATATTTGTGTGGAGTTCTGCATTGGTACGTTCCAATGAGTGAGGGAGGTTATGGAGAGTACAGGTTCAGGACATATTTGTGTTGAGTTCGGCATAGGTACGTTGCAGTCAGACAGGGAGGTTATGGAGGGTTACAGGTTTAGGGCATATTTTGTGTGGGGTTCTGCATTGGTACGTTCCAGTGAGACAGGGAGGTTATGGAGAGGTACAGGTTCAGGGCATATTTGTGTGGAGTTCTGCATTGGTACGTTCCAGTGAGACAGGTAGGTTATGGAGGGTACAGGTTCAGGGCATATTTGTGTGGAGTTCTGCATTGGTACGTTCCAGTGAGACAGGGAGATTATGGAGAGGTACAGGTTCAGGGCATATTTGTGTGGAGTTCTGCATTGGTACGTTCCAGTGAGACAGGGAGGTTATGGAGGGTACAGGTTCAGGGCATATTTGTGTGGATTTCTGCATTGGTACGTTCCAGTGAGACAGGGAGGTAATGGTGGTGTACAGGAGCAGGGCATATTTGTGTGGAGTTCGGCATTGGTACGTTCCAGTGAGACAGGGATGTTATGGAGGGGTACAGGAACAGGGCATATTTGTGTGGAGTTCTGCATTGGTACGTTCCAGTGAGACAGGGAGGTTATGGAGGGATCAGGTTCAGGGCATATTTGTGTGGAGTTCTGCATTGGTACATTCCAGTGAGACAAGGAGGTTCTGGAGGGGTACAGGTTCAGGGCATATATGTCTGGAGTTCTGCATTGGTGCGTTCCAATGAGTGAGGGAGGTTATGGAGAGTACAGGTTCAGGACATATTTGTGTGGAGTTCGGCATAGGTACGTTGCAGTCAGACAGGGAGGTTATGGAGGGTTACAGGTTTAGGGCATATTTTGTGTGGAGTTCTGCATTGGTACATTCCAGTGAGACAGGGAGGTTATGGTGAGGTACAGTTTCAGGGCATATTTGTGTGGAGTTCTGCATTGGTACGTTCCAGTGAGACAGGTAGGTTATGGAGGGTACAGGAGCAGGGCATATTTGTGTGGAGTTCGGCATTCGTACGTTCCAGTGATACATTGATGTTATTGAGGGGTACAGGAACAGGGTATATTTGTGTGGAGTTCTGCATTGGTACATTCCAATGAGACAGGGAGGTTATAGAGGGTACAGGTTCAGGGCATATTTGGGTGAAGTTCGGCATTGGTACGTTGCAGTCAGACAGGGAGGTTATGGAGGGGTACAGGCTCAGGGCATATTTGTGTGGAGTACTGTATTGCTACATTCCAGTGATGCAGGGAGGTTTTGGAGGGTACAGGTTCAGGGCATATTTGTGTGGAGTTCCGCATTGGTACGTTCCAGTGAGACAGGGAGTTTATGGAGGGTTACAGATTTTGGGCATTATTGTGTGGAGTTCTGCATTGGTACGTTCCAGTGAGACAGGGAGGTTATGGAGAGGTACAGGTTCAGGGCATATTTGTGTGGAGTTCTGCATTGGTACGTTCCAGTGAGATAGGTAGGTTATGGAGGGTTCAGGTTCAGGGCATATTTGTCTGGAGTTCTGCATTGGTACGTTCCAGTGAGACAGGGAGGTTATGGAGGGTACAGGTTCAGGGCATATTTGTGTGGATTTCTGCATTGGTACGTTCCAGTGAGACAGGGAGGTAATTGTGGTGTACAGGAGCAGGGCATATTTGTGTGGAGTTCGGCATTGGTACGTTCCAGTGAGACAGGGATGTTATGGAGGGGTACAGGAACAGGGCATATTTGTGTGGAGTTCTGCATTGGTACGTTCCACTGAGACTGGGAGGTTATGGAGGGTTACAGGTTTAGGGCATATTTTGTGTGGAGTTCTGCATTGGTACGTTCCAGTGAGACAGGGAGGTTACGGAGGGTACAGGTTCAGGGCATATTTGTGTGGATGTTCTGCATTGGTACGTTCCATTGAGACAGGGAGGTTATGGAGGTACAGGTTCAGGGCATATTTGTGTGGAGTTCTGCATTGGTACATTCCAGTGAGACAAGGAGTTTCTGGAGGGGTACAGGTTCAGGGCATATTTGTGTGGAGTTCTGCATTGGTACGTTCCAATGAGTGAGGCAGGTTATGGAGAGTACAGGTTCAGGACATATTTGTGTTGAGTTCGGCATAGGTACGTTGCAGTCAGACTGGGAGGTTATGGAGGGTTACAGGTTTAGGGCATATTTTGTGTGGGGTTCTGCATTGGTACGTTCCAGTGAGACAGGGAGGTTATGGAGAGGTACAGGTTCAGGGCATATTTGTGTGGAGTTCTGCATTGGTACGTTCCAGTGAGACAGGTAGGTTATGGAGGGTACAGGTTCAGGGCATATTTGTGTGGAGTTCTGCATTGGTACGTTCCAGTGAGACAGGGAGATTATGGAGAAGTACAGGTTCAGGGCATATTTGTGTGGAGTTCTGCATTGGTACATTCCAGTGAGCCTGGGTGGTTATGGAGGGTACAGCATCAGGGAATATTTGTGTGGAGTTCTGCATTGGTTCATTCTATTGAGACAGGGAGTTTATGGAGGGTTACAGATTTTGGGCATTATTGTGTGGAGTTCTGCATTGGTACGTTCCAGTGAGACAGGGAGGTTATGGAGAGGTACAGGTTCAGGGCATATTTGTGTGGAGTTCTGCATTGGTACGTTCCAGTGAGACAGGTAGGTTATGGAGGGTTCAGGTTCAGGGCATATTTGTGTGGAGTTCTGCATTAGTACGTTCCAGTGAGACAGGGAGGTTATGGAGGGTACAGGTTCAGGGCATATTTGTGTGGAGTTCGGCATTGGTACATTCCAGTGAGCCTGGGAGGTTATGGACGGTACAGGATCAGGGAATATTTGTGTGGAGTTCTGCATTGGTACGTTTCAGTGAGACAGGGAGGATATGGAGGGGTACAGGTTCAGGACATATTTGTGTGGAGTTCTGCATTGGTACGTTCCAGTGAGACAGGGAGGTTATGGAGAGGTACAGGTTCAGGGCATATTTGTGTGGAGTTCTGCATTGGTACGTTCCAGTGAGACAGGTAGGTTATGGAGGGTTCAGGTTCAGGGCATATTTGTGTGGAGTTCTGCATTGGTACGTTCCAGTGAGACAGGGAGGTTATGGAGGGTACAGGTTCAGGGCATATTTGTGTGGATTTCTGCATTGGTACGTTCCAGTGAGACAGGGAAGTAATGGTGGTGTACAGGAGCAGGGCATATTTGTGTGGAGTTCGGCATTGGTACGTTCCAGTGAGACAGGGATGTTATGGAGGGGTACAGGAACAGGGCATATTTGTGTGGAGTTCCGCATTGGTACGTTCCACTGAGACTGGGAGGTTATGGAGGGTTACAGGTTTAGGGCATATTTTGTGTGGAGTTCTGCATTGGTACGTTCCAGTGAGACAGGGAGGTTATGGAGGGTACAGGTTCAGGGCATATTTGTGTGGAGTTCTGCATTGGTACGTTCCAGTGAGACAGGGAGGTTATGGAGGGTACAGGTTCAGGGCATATTTGTGTGGAGTTCTGCATTGGTACATTCCAGTGAGACAAGGAGGTTCTGGAGGGGTACAGGTTCAGGGCATATTTGTGTGGAGTTCTGCATTGGTACGTTCCAGTGAGACAGGGAGGTTATGGAGGGTACAGGTTCAGGGCATATTTGTGTGGAGTTCGGCATTGGTACATTCCAGTGAGCCTGGGAGGTTATGGACGGTACAGGATCAGGGAATATTTGTGTGGAGTTCTGCATTGGTACGTTTCAGTGAGACAGGGAGGATATGGAGGGGTACAGGTTCAGGACATATTTGTGTGGAGTTCTGCATTGGTACGTTTCAGTGAGACAGGGAGGATATGGAGGGGTACAGGTTCAGGACATATTTGTGTGGAGTTCTGCATTGGTACGTTCCAGTGAGACAGGGAGGTTATGGAGGGTACAGGTTCAGGGCATATTTGTGTGGAGTTCGGCATTGGTACATTCCAGTGAGCCTGGGAGGTTATGGACGGTACAGGATCAGGGAATATTTGTGTGGAGTTCTGCATTGGTACGTTTCAGTGAGACAGGGAGGATATGGAGGGGTACAGGTTCAGGACATATTTGTGTGGGGTTCTGCATTGGTACGTTCCAGTGAGACAGGGAGGTTATGGAGAGGTACAGGTTCAGGGCATATTTGTGTGGAGTTCTGCATTGGTACGTTCCAGTGAGACAGGTAGGTTATGGAGGGTACAGGTTCAGGGCATATTTGTGTGGAGTTCTGCATTGGTACGTTCCAGTGAGACAGGGAGATTATGGAGAGGTACAGGTTCAGGGCATATTTGTGTGGAGTTCTGCATTGGTACGTTCCAGTGAGACAGGGAGGTTATGGAGGGTACAGGTTCAGGGCATATTTGTGTGGATTTCTGCATTGGTACGTTCCAGTGAGACAGGGAGGTAATGGTGGTGTACAGGAGCAGGGCATATTTGTGTGGAGTTCGGCATTGGTACGTTCCAGTGAGACAGGGATGTTATGGAGGGGTACAGGAACAGGGCATATTTGTGTGGAGTTCTGCATTGGTACGTTCCAGTGAGACAGGGAGGTTATGGAGGGATCAGGTTCAGGGCATATTTGTGTGGAGTTCTGCATTGGTACATTCCAGTGAGACAAGGAGGTTCTGGAGGGGTACAGGTTCAGGGCATATATGTCTGGAGTTCTGCATTGGTGCGTTCCAATGAGTGAGGGAGGTTATGGAGAGTACAGGTTCAGGACATATTTGTGTGGAGTTCGGCATAGGTACGTTGCAGTCAGACAGGGAGGTTATGGAGGGTTACAGGTTTAGGGCATATTTTGTGTGGAGTTCTGCATTGGTACATTCCAGTGAGACAGGGAGGTTATGGTGAGGTACAGTTTCAGGGCATATTTGTGTGGAGTTCTGCATTGGTACGTTCCAGTGAGACAGGTAGGTTATGGAGGGTACAGGAGCAGGGCATATTTGTGTGGAGTTCGGCATTCGTACGTTCCAGTGATACATTGATGTTATTGAGGGGTACAGGAACAGGGTATATTTGTGTGGAGTTCTGCATTGGTACATTCCAATGAGACAGGGAGGTTATAGAGGGTACAGGTTCAGGGCATATTTGGGTGAAGTTCGGCATTGGTACGTTGCAGTCAGACAGGGAGGTTATGGAGGGGTACAGGCTCAGGGCATATTTGTGTGGAGTACTGTATTGCTACATTCCAGTGATGCAGGGAGGTTTTGGAGGGTACAGGTTCAGGGCATATTTGTGTGGAGTTCCGCATTGGTACGTTCCAGTGAGACAGGGAGTTTATGGAGGGTTACAGATTTTGGGCATTATTGTGTGGAGTTCTGCATTGGTACGTTCCAGTGAGACAGGGAGGTTATGGAGAGGTACAGGTTCAGGGCATATTTGTGTGGAGTTCTGCATTGGTACGTTCCAGTGAGATAGGTAGGTTATGGAGGGTTCAGGTTCAGGGCATATTTGTCTGGAGTTCTGCATTGGTACGTTCCAGTGAGACAGGGAGGTTATGGAGGGTACAGGTTCAGGGCATATTTGTGTGGATTTCTGCATTGGTACGTTCCAGTGAGACAGGGAGGTAATTGTGGTGTACAGGAGCAGGGCATATTTGTGTGGAGTTCGGCATTGGTACGTTCCAGTGAGACAGGGATGTTATGGAGGGGTACAGGAACAGGGCATATTTGTGTGGAGTTCTGCATTGGTACGTTCCACTGAGACTGGGAGGTTATGGAGGGTTACAGGTTTAGGGCATATTTTGTGTGGAGTTCTGCATTGGTACGTTCCAGTGAGACAGGGAGGTTACGGAGGGTACAGGTTCAGGGCATATTTGTGTGGATGTTCTGCATTGGTACGTTCCATTGAGACAGGGAGGTTATGGAGGTACAGGTTCAGGGCATATTTGTGTGGAGTTCTGCATTGGTACATTCCAGTGAGACAAGGAGTTTCTGGAGGGGTACAGGTTCAGGGCATATTTGTGTGGAGTTCTGCATTGGTACGTTCCAATGAGTGAGGCAGGTTATGGAGAGTACAGGTTCAGGACATATTTGTGTTGAGTTCGGCATAGGTACGTTGCAGTCAGACTGGGAGGTTATGGAGGGTTACAGGTTTAGGGCATATTTTGTGTGGGGTTCTGCATTGGTACGTTCCAGTGAGACAGGGAGGTTATGGAGAGGTACAGGTTCAGGGCATATTTGTGTGGAGTTCTGCATTGGTACGTTCCAGTGAGACAGGTAGGTTATGGAGGGTACAGGTTCAGGGCATATTTGTGTGGAGTTCTGCATTGGTACGTTCCAGTGAGACAGGGAGATTATGGAGAAGTACAGGTTCAGGGCATATTTGTGTGGAGTTCTGCATTGGTACATTCCAGTGAGCCTGGGTGGTTATGGAGGGTACAGCATCAGGGAATATTTGTGTGGAGTTCTGCATTGGTTCATTCTATTGAGACAGGGAGTTTATGGAGGGTTACAGATTTTGGGCATTATTGTGTGGAGTTCTGCATTGGTACGTTCCAGTGAGACAGGGAGGTTATGGAGAGGTACAGGTTCAGGGCATATTTGTGTGGAGTTCTGCATTGGTACGTTCCAGTGAGACAGGTAGGTTATGGAGGGTTCAGGTTCAGGGCATATTTGTGTGGAGTTCTGCATTAGTACGTTCCAGTGAGACAGGGAGGTTATGGAGGGTACAGGTTCAGGGCATATTTGTGTGGAGTTCGGCATTGGTACATTCCAGTGAGCCTGGGAGGTTATGGACGGTACAGGATCAGGGAATATTTGTGTGGAGTTCTGCATTGGTACGTTTCAGTGAGACAGGGAGGATATGGAGGGGTACAGGTTCAGGACATATTTGTGTGGAGTTCTGCATTGGTACGTTCCAGTGAGACAGGGAGGTTATGGAGAGGTACAGGTTCAGGGCATATTTGTGTGGAGTTCTGCATTGGTACGTTCCAGTGAGACAGGTAGGTTATGGAGGGTTCAGGTTCAGGGCATATTTGTGTGGAGTTCTGCATTGGTACGTTCCAGTGAGACAGGGAGGTTATGGAGGGTACAGGTTCAGGGCATATTTGTGTGGATTTCTGCATTGGTACGTTCCAGTGAGACAGGGAAGTAATGGTGGTGTACAGGAGCAGGGCATATTTGTGTGGAGTTCGGCATTGGTACGTTCCAGTGAGACAGGGATGTTATGGAGGGGTACAGGAACAGGGCATATTTGTGTGGAGTTCCGCATTGGTACGTTCCACTGAGACTGGGAGGTTATGGAGGGTTACAGGTTTAGGGCATATTTTGTGTGGAGTTCTGCATTGGTACGTTCCAGTGAGACAGGGAGGTTATGGAGGGTACAGGTTCAGGGCATATTTGTGTGGAGTTCTGCATTGGTACGTTCCAGTGAGACAGGGAGGTTATGGAGGGTACAGGTTCAGGGCATATTTGTGTGGAGTTCTGCATTGGTACATTCCAGTGAGACAAGGAGGTTCTGGAGGGGTACAGGTTCAGGGCATATTTGTGTGGAGTTCTGCATTGGTACGTTCCAGTGAGACAGGGAGGTTATGGAGGGTACAGGTTCAGGGCATATTTGTGTGGAGTTCGGCATTGGTACATTCCAGTGAGCCTGGGAGGTTATGGACGGTACAGGATCAGGGAATATTTGTGTGGAGTTCTGCATTGGTACGTTTCAGTGAGACAGGGAGGATATGGAGGGGTACAGGTTCAGGACATATTTGTGTGGAGTTCTGCATTGGTACGTTTCAGTGAGACAGGGAGGATATGGAGGGGTACAGGTTCAGGACATATTTGTGTGGAGTTCTGCATTGGTACGTTCCAGTGAGACAGGGAGGTTATGGAGGGGTACAGGTTCAGGGCATATTTGTGTGGAGTTCTGCATTGGTACATTCCAATGAGACAGGGAGGTTATGGAGGGTACAGGTTCAGGGCATATTGGTGTGGAGTTCGGCATTGGTACGTTGCAGTCAGACAGGGAGGTGATGGAGGGGTACAGGCTCAGGGCATATTTGTGTGGAGTTCTGTATAGGTACATTCCAGTGAGGCAGGGAGGTTATGGAGGGTACAGGTTCAGGGCATATTTGTGTGGAGTTCCGCATTGATACGTTCCAGTGAGACAGGGAGTTTATGGAGGGTTACAGATTTAGGGCATTATTGTGTGGAGTTTTGCATTGGTACGTTGCAGTCAGACAGGGAGGTTATGGAGGGTTACAGGTTTAGGGCATATTTTGTGTGGAGTTCTGCATTGGTACATTCCAGTGAGACAGGGAGGTTATGGTGAGGTACAGTTTCAGGGCATATTTGTGTGGAGTTCTGCATTGGTACGTTCCAGTGAGACAGGTAGGTTATGGAGGGTACAGGAGCAGGGCATATTTGTGTGGAATTCGGCATTCGTACGTTCCAGTGATACATTGATGTTATTGAGGGGTACAGGAACAGGGTATATTTGTGTGGAGTTCTGCATTGGTACATTCCAATGAGACAGGGAGGTTATAGAGGGTACAGGTTCAGGGCATATTTGGGTGAAGTTCGGCATTGGTACGTTGCAGTCAGACAGGGAGGTTATGGAGGGGTACAGGCTCAGGGCATATTTGTGTGGAGTACTGTATTGCTACATTCCAGTGATGCAGGGAGGTTTTGGAGGGTACAGGTTCAGGGCATATTTGTGTGGAGTTCCGCATTGGTACGTTCCAGTGAGACAGGGAGTTTATGGAGGGTTACAGATTTTGGGCATTATTGTGTGGAGTTCTGCATTGGTACGTTCCAGTGAGACAGGGAGGTTATGGAGAGGTACAGGTTCAGGGCATATTTGTGTGGAGTTCTGCATTGGTACGTTCCAGTGAGATAGGTAGGTTATGGAGGGTTCAGGTTCAGGGCATATTTGTGCGGAGTTCTGCATTGGTACGTTCCAGTGAGACAGGGAGGTTATGGAGGGTACAGGTTCAGGGCATATTTGTGTGGATTTCTGCATTGGTACGTTCCAGTGAGACAGGGAGGTAATTGTGGTGTACAGGAGCAGGGCATATTTGTGTGGAGTTCGGCATTGGTACGTTCCAGTGAGACAGGGATGTTATGGAGGGGTACAGGAACAGGGCATATTTGTGTGGAGTTCTGCATTGGTACGTTCCACTGAGACTGGGAGGTTATGGAGGGTTACAGGTTTAGGGCATATTTTGTGTGGAGTTCTGCATTGGTACGTTCCAGTGAGACAGGGAGGTTACGGAGGGTACAGGTTCAGGGCATATTTGTGTGGATGTTCTGCATTGGTACGTTCCATTGAGACAGGGAGGTTATGGAGGTACAGGTTCAGGGCATATTTGTGTGGAGTTCTGCATTGGTACATTCCAGTGAGACAAGGAGTTTCTGGAGGGGTACAGGTTCAGGGCATATTTGTGTGGAGTTCTGCATTGGTACGTTCCAATGAGTGAGGCAGGTTATGGAGAGTACAGGTTCAGGACATATTTGTGTTGAGTTCGGCATAGGTACGTTGCAGTCAGACTGGGAGGTTATGGAGGGTTACAGGTTTAGGGCATATTTTGTGTGGGGTTCTGCATTGGTACGTTCCAGTGAGACAGGGAGGTTATGGAGAGGTACAGGTTCAGGGCATATTTGTGTGGAGTTCTGCATTGGTACGTTCCAGTGAGACAGGTAGGTTATGGAGGGTACAGGTTCAGGGCATATTTGTGTGGAGTTCTGCATTGGTACGTTCCAGTGAGACAGGGAGATTATGGAGAGGTACAGGTTCAGGGCATATTTGTGTGGAGTTCTGCATTGGTACATTCCAGTGAGCCTGGGTGGTTATGGAGGGTACAGCATCAGGGAATATTTGTGTGGAGTTCTGCATTGGTTCATTCTATTGAGACAGGGAGTTTATGGAGGGTTACAGATTTTGGGCATTATTGTGTGGAGTTCTGCATTGGTACGTTCCAGTGAGACAGGGAGGTTATGGAGAGGTACAGGTTCAGGGCATATTTGTGTGGAGTTCTGCATTGGTACGTTCCAGTGAGACAGGTAGGTTATGGAGGGTTCAGGTTCAGGGCATATTTGTGTGGAGTTCTGCATTAGTACGTTCCAGTGAGACAGGGAGGTTATGGAGGGTACAGGTTCAGGGCATATTTGTGTGGAGTTCGGCATTGGTACATTCCAGTGAGCCTGGGAGGTTATGGACGGTACAGGATCAGGGAATATTTGTGTGGAGTTCTGCATTGGTACGTTTCAGTGAGACAGGGAGGATATGGAGGGGTACAGGTTCAGGACATATTTGTGTGGAGTTCTGCATTGGTACGTTCCAGTGAGACAGGGAGGTTATGGAGAGGTACAGGTTCAGGGCATATTTGTGTGGAGTTCTGCATTGGTACGTTCCAGTGAGACAGGTAGGTTATGGAGGGTTCAGGTTCAGGGCATATTTGTGTGGAGTTCTGCATTGGTACGTTCCAGTGAGACAGGGAGGTTATGGAGGGTACAGGTTCAGGGCATATTTGTGTGGATTTCTGCATTGGTACGTTCCAGTGAGACAGGGAAGTAATGGTGGTGTACAGGAGCAGGGCATATTTGTGTGGAGTTCGGCATTGGTACGTTCCAGTGAGACAGGGATGTTATGGAGGGGTACAGGAACAGGGCATATTTGTGTGGAGTTCCGCATTGGTACGTTCCACTGAGACTGGGAGGTTATGGAGGGTTACAGGTTTAGGGCATATTTTGTGTGGAGTTCTGCATTGGTACGTTCCAGTGAGACAGGGAGGTTATGGAGGGTACAGGTTCAGGGCATATTTGTGTGGAGTTCTGCATTGGTACGTTCCAGTGAGACAGGGAGGTTATGGAGGGTACAGGTTCAGGGCATATTTGTGTGGAGTTCTGCATTGGTACATTCCAGTGAGACAAGGAGGTTCTGGAGGGGTACAGGTTCAGGGCATATTTGTGTGGAGTTCTGCATTGGTACGTTCCAGTGAGACAGGGAGGTTATGGAGGGTACAGGTTCAGGGCATATTTGTGTGGAGTTCGGCATTGGTACATTCCAGTGAGCCTGGGAGGTTATGGACGGTACAGGATCAGGGAATATTTGTGTGGAGTTCTGCATTGGTACGTTTCAGTGAGACAGGGAGGATATGGAGGGGTACAGGTTCAGGACATATTTGTGTGGAGTTCTGCATTGGTACGTTTCAGTGAGACAGGGAGGATATGGAGGGGTACAGGTTCAGGACATATTTGTGTGGAGTTCTGCATTGGTACGTTCCAGTGAGACAGGGAGGTTATGGAGGGGTACAGGTTCAGGGCATATTTGTGTGGAGTTCTGCATTGGTACATTCCAATGAGACAGGGAGGTTATGGAGGGTACAGGTTCAGGGCATATTGGTGTGGAGTTCGGCATTGGTACGTTGCAGTCAGACAGGGAGGTGATGGAGGGGTACAGGCTCAGGGCATATTTGTGTGGAGTTCTGTATAGGTACATTCCAGTGAGGCAGGGAGGTTATGGAGGGTACAGGTTCAGGGCATATTTGTGTGGAGTTCCGCATTGATACGTTCCAGTGAGACAGGGAGTTTATGGAGGGTTACAGATTTAGGGCATTATTGTGTGGAGTTTTGCATTGGTACGTTCCAGTGAGACAGGGAGGTTATGGAGAGGTACAGGTTCAGGGCATATTTGTGTGGAGTTCTGCATTGGTACGTTCCAGTGAGACAGGTAGGTTATGGAGGGTACAGGTTCAGTGCATATTTGTGGGTAGTTCTGCATTGGTATATTCCAATGAGACAGGGAGGTAATGGAGGGGTACAGGAACAGGGCATATTTGTGTGGAGTTCTGCATTGGTACGTTCCTGTGAGACAGGGAGGTTATGGAGGGGTACAGGTTCAGGGCATATTTGTGTGGAGTTCTGCATTGGTACGTTCCAGTGAGACAGGGAGGTTATGGAGGGGTACAGCAAAAGGGCATATTTGTGTGGAGTTCTGCAGTGAAACATTCCAGTGAGAGAAGGAGGTTATGGACGTGTACAGGTTCAGGGCATATTTGTGTGGAGTTCTGCATTGGTATGTTCCAGTGAGACAGGGAGGTTATGGAGGGGTACAGGTTCAGGGCATATTTGTGTGGAGCTCTGCATTGGTACGTTCCAGTGAGACAGGGAGGTTATGGAGGGTACAGGTTCAGGGCATTTTTGTGTGGATTTCTGCATTGGTACGTTCCAGTGAGACAGGGAGGTTATGGAGGGTACAGGTTCAGGGCATATTGGTGTGGAGTTCGGCATTGGTACGCTGCAGTCAGACAGGGAGGTTATGGAGGGGTACAGGCTCAGGGCATATTTGTGTGGAGTTCTGTATAGGTACATTCCAGTGAGGCAGGGAGGTTATGGAGGGTACAGGTTCAGGGCATATTTGTGTGGAGTTCCGCATTGATACGTTCCAGTGAGACAGGGAGTTTATGGAGGGTTACAGATTTAGGGCATTATTCTGTGGAGTTTTGCATTGGAACGTTCCAGTGAGACAGGGAGGTTATGGAGAGGTACAGGTTCAGGGCATATTTGTGTGGAGTTCTGCATTGGTACGTTCCTGTGAGACAGGGAGGTTATGGAGGGGTACAGGTTCAGGGCATATTTGTGTGGAGTTCTGCATTGGTACGTTCCAGTGAGACAGGGAGGTTATGGAGGGGTACAGCAAAAGGGCATATTTGTGTGGAGTTCTGCAGTGAAACATTCCAGTGAGAGAGGGAGGTTATGGACGTGTACAGGTTCAGGGCATATTTGTGTGGAGTTCTGCATTGGTACGTTCCAGTGAGACAGGGAGGTTAAGGAGGGGTACAGGTTCAGGGCATATTTGTGTGGAGTTCTGCATTGGTACGTTCCAGTGAGACAGGGAGGTTATGGAGGGTACAGGTTCAGGGCATATTTGTGTGGATTTCTGCATTGGTACGTTCCAGTGAGACAGGGAGGTTATGGAGGGTACAGGTTCAGGGCATATTGGTGTGGAGTTCGGCATTGGTACGCTGCAGTCAGACAGGGAGGTTATGGAGGGGTACAGGCTCAGGGCATATTTGTGTGGAGTTCTGTATAGGTACATTCCAGTGAGGCAGGGAGGTTATGGAGGGTACAGGTTCAGGGCATATTTGTGTGGAGTTCCGCATTGATACGTTCCAGTGAGACAGGGAGTTTATGGAGGGTTACAGATTTAGGGCATTATTCTGTGGAGTTTTGCATTGGAACGTTCCAGTGAGATAGGGAGGTTATGGAGAGGTACAGGTTCAGGGCATATTTGTGTGGAGTTCTGCATTGGTACGTTCCTGTGAGACAGGGAGGTTATGGAGGGGTACAGGTTCAGGGCATATTTGTGTGGAGTTCTGCATTGGTACGTTCCTGTGAGACAGGGAGGTTATGGAGGGGTACAGGTTCAGGGCATATTTGTGTGGAGTTCTGCATTGGTACGTTCCAGTGAGACAGGGAGGTTATGGAGGGGTACAGCAAAAGGGCATATTTGTGTGGAGTTCTGCAGTGAAACATTCCAGTGAGAGAGGGAGGTTATGGACGTGTACAGGTTCAGGGCATATTTGTGTGGAGTTCTGCATTGGTACGTTCCAGTGAGACAGGGAGGTTAAGGAGGGGTACAGGTTCAGGGCATATTTGTGTGGAGTTCTGCATTGGTACGTTCCAGTGAGACAGGGAGGTTATGGAGGGTACAGGTTCAGGGCATATTTGTGTGGATTTCTGCATTGGTACGTTCCAGTGAGACAGGGAGGTAATGGTGGTGTACAGGAGCAGGGCATATTTGTGTGGAGTTCGGCATTGGTACGTTCCAGTGAGACAGGGATGTTATGGAGGGGTACAGGAACAGGGCATATTTGTGTGGAGTTCTGCATTGGTACGTTCCACTGAGACTGGGAGGTTATGGAGGGTTACAGGTTCAGGGCATATTTGTGTGGAGTTCTGCATTGGTACGTTCCAGTGAGACAGGGAGGTTATGGAGGGTACAGGTTCAGGGCATATTTGTGTGGAGTTCTGCATTGGTACATTCCAGTGAGACAAGGAGGTTCTGGAGGGGTACAGGTTCAGGGCATATATGTCTGGAGTTCTGCATTGGTACGTTCCTGTGAGACAGGGAGGTTATGGAGGGGTACAGGTTCAGGACATATTTGTGTGGAGTTCGGCATAGGTACGTTGCAGTCAGACAGGGAGGTTATGGAGGGTTACAGGTTTAGGGCATATTTTGTGTGGAGTTCTGCATTGGTACATTCCAGTGAGACAGGGAGGTTATGGTGAGGTACAGTTTCAGGGCATATTTGTGTGGAGTTCTGCATTGGTACGTTCCAGTGAGACAGGTAGGTTATGGAGGGTACAGGAGCAGGGCATATTTGTGTGGAGTTCGGCATTCGTACGTTCCAGTGATACATTGATGTTATTGAGGGGTACAGGAACAGGGTATATTTGTGTGGAGTTCTGCATTGGTACATTCCAATGAGACAGGGAGGTTATAGAGGGTACAGGTTCAGGGCATATTTGGGTGAAGTTCGGCATTGGTACGTTGCAGTCAGACAGGGAGGTTATGGAGGGGTACAGGCTCAGGGCATATTTGTGTGGAGTACTGTATTGCTACATTCCAGTGATGCAGGGAGGTTTTGGAGGGTACAGGTTCAGGGCATATTTGTGTGGAGTTCCGCATTGGTACGTTCCAGTGAGACAGGGAGTTTATGGAGGGTTACAGATTTTGGGCATTATTGTGTGGAGTTCTGCATTGGTTCGTTCCAGTGAGACAGGGAGGTTATGGAGAGGTACAGGTTCAGGGCATATTTGTGTGGAGTTCTGCATTGGTACGTTCCAGTGAGATAGGTAGGTTATGGAGGGTTCAGGTTCAGGGCATATTTGTGTGGAGTTCTGCATTGGTACGTTCCAGTGAGACAGGGAGGTTATGGAGGGTACAGGTTCAGGGCATATTTGTGTGGATTTCTGCATTGGTACGTTCCAGTGAGACAGGGAGGTAATTGTGGTGTACAGGACAGGGCATATTTGTGTGGAGTTCGGCATTGGTACGTTCCAGTGAGACAGGGATGTTATGGAGGGGTACAGGAACAGGGCATATTTGTGTGGAGTTCTGCATTGGTACGTTCCACTGAGACTGGGAGGTTATGGAGGGTTACAGGTTTAGGGCATATTTTGTGTGGAGTTCTGCATTGGTACGTTCCAGTGAGACCGGGAGGTTACGGAGGGTACAGGTTCAGGGCATATTTGTGTGGATGTTCTGCATTGGTACGTTCCATTGAGACAGGGAGGTTATGGAGGTACAGGTTCAGGGCATATTTGTGTGGAGTTCTGCATTGGTACATTCCAGTGAGACAAGGAGTTTCTGGAGGGGTACAGGTTCAGGGCATATTTGTGTGGAGTTCTGCATTGGTACGTTCCAATGAGTGAGGCAGGTTATGGAGAGTACAGGTTCAGGACATATTTGTGTTGAGTTCGGCATAGGTACGTTGCAGTCAGACTGGGAGGTTATGGAGGGTTACAGGTTTAGGGCATATTTTGTGTGGGGTTCTGCATTGGTACGTTCCAGTGAGACAGGGAGGTTATGGAGAGGTACAGGTTCAGGGCATATTTGTGTGGAGTTCTGCATTGGTACGTTCCAGTGAGACAGGTAGGTTATGGAGGGTACAGGTTCAGGGCATATTTGTGTGGAGTTCTGCATTGGTACGTTCCAGTGAGACAGGGAGATTATGGAGAGGTACAGGTTCAGGGCATATTTGTGTGGAGTTCTGCATTGGTACATTCCAGTGAGCCTGGGTGGTTATGGAGGGTACAGCATCAGGGAATATTTGTGTGGAGTTCTGCATTGGTTCATTCTATTGAGACAGGGAGTTTATGGAGGGTTACAGATTTTGGGCATTATTGTGTGGAGTTCTGCATTGGTACGTTCCAGTGAGACAGGGAGGTTATGGAGAGGTACAGGTTCAGGGCATATTTGTGTGGAGTTCTGCATTGGTACGTTCCAGTGAGACAGGTAGGTTATGGAGGGTTCAGGTTCAGGGCATATTTGTGTGGAGTTCTGCATTAGTACGTTCCAGTGAGACAGGGAGGTTATGGAGGGTACAGGTTCAGGGCATATTTGTGTGGAGTTCGGCATTGGTACATTCCAGTGAGCCTGGGAGGTTATGGACGGTACAGGATCAGGGAATATTTGTGTGGAGTTCTGCATTGGTACGTTTCAGTGAGACAGGGAGGATATGGAGGGGTACAGGTTCAGGACATATTTGTGTGGAGTTCTGCATTGGTACGTTCCAGTGAGACAGGGAGGTTATGGAGAGGTACAGGTTCAGGGCATATTTGTGTGGAGTTCTGCATTGGTACGTTCCAGTGAGACAGGTAGGTTATGGAGGGTTCAGGTTCAGGGCATATTTGTGTGGAGTTCTGCATTGGTACGTTCCAGTGAGACAGGGAGGTTATGGAGGGTACAGGTTCAGGGCATATTTGTGTGGATTTCTGCATTGGTACGTTCCAGTGAGACAGGGAAGTAATGGTGGTGTACAGGAGCAGGGCATATTTGTGTGGAGTTCGGCATTGGTACGTTCCAGTGAGACAGGGATGTTATGGAGGGGTACAGGAACAGGGCATATTTGTGTGGAGTTCCGCATTGGTACGTTCCACTGAGACTGGGAGGTTATGGAGGGTTACAGGTTTAGGGCATATTTTGTGTGGAGTTCTGCATTGGTACGTTCCAGTAAGACAGGGAGGTTATGGAGGGTACAGGTTCAGGGCATATTTGTGTGGAGTTCTGCATTGGTACGTTCCAGTGAGACAGGGAGGTTATGGAGGGTACAGGTTCAGGGCATATTTGTGTGGAGTTCTGCATTGGTACATTCCAGTGAGACAAGGAGGTTCTGGAGGGGTACAGGTTCAGGGCATATTTGTGTGGAGTTCTGCATTGGTACGTTCCAGTGAGACAGGGAGGTTATGGAGGGTACAGGTTCAGGGCATATTTGTGTGGAGTTCGGCATTGGTACATTCCAGTGAGCCTGGGAGGTTATGGACGGTACAGGATCAGGGAATATTTGTGTGGAGTTCTGCATTGGTACGTTACAGTGAGACAGGGAGGATATGGAGGGGTACAGGTTCAGGACATATTTGTGTGGAGTTCTGCATTGGTACGTTTCAGTGAGACAGGGAGGATATGGAGGGGTACAGGTTCAGGACATATTTGTGTGGAGTTCTGCATTGGTACGTTCCAGTGAGACAGGGAGGTTATGGAGGGGTACAGGTTCAGGGCATATTTGTGTGGAGTTCTGCATTGGTACATTCCAATGAGACAGGGAGGTTATGGAGGGTACAGGTTCAGGGCATATTGGTGTGGAGTTCGGCATTGGTACGTTGCAGTCAGACAGGGAGGTGATGGAGGGGTACAGGCTCAGGGCATATTTGTGTGGAGTTCTGTATAGGTACATTCCAGTGAGGCAGGGAGGTTATGGAGGGTACAGGTTCAGGGCATATTTGTGTGGAGTTCCGCATTGATACGTTCCAGTGAGACAGGGAGTTTATGGAGGGTTACAGATTTAGGGCATTATTGTGTGGAGTTTTGCATTGGTACGTTGCAGTCAGACAGGGAGGTTATGGAGGGTTACAGGTTTAGGGCATATTTTGTGTGGAGTTCTGCATTGGTACATTCCAGTGAGACAGGGAGGTTATGGTGAGGTACAGTTTCAGGGCATATTTGTGTGGAGTTCTGCATTGGTACGTTCCAGTGAGACAGGTAGGTTATGGAGGGTACAGGAGCAGGGCATATTTGTGTGGAGTTCGGCATTCGTACGTTCCAGTGATACATTGATGTTATTGAGGGGTACAGGAACAGGGTATATTTGTGTGGAGTTCTGCATTGGTACATTCCAATGAGACAGGGACGTTATAGAGGGTACAGGTTCAGGGCATATTTGGGTGAAGTTCGGCATTGGTACGTTGCAGTCAGACAGGGAGGTTATGGAGGGGTACAGGCTCAGGGCATATTTGTGTGGAGTACTGTATTGCTACATTCCAGTGATGCAGGGAGGTTTTGGAGGGTACAGGTTCAGGGCATATTTGTGTGGAGTTCCGCATTGGTACGTTCCAGTGAGACAGGGAGTTTATGGAGGGTTACAGATTTTGGGCATTATTGTGTGGAGTTCTGCATTGGTACGTTCCAGTGAGACAGGGAGGTTATGGAGAGGTACAGGTTCAGGGCATATTTGTGTGGAGTTCTGCATTGGTACGTTCCAGTGAGATAGGTAGGTTATGGAGGGTTCAGGTTCAGGGCATATTTGTGTGGAGTTCTGCATTGGTACGTTCCAGTGAGACAGGGAGGTTATGGAGGGTACAGGTTCAGGGCATATTTGTGTGGATTTCTGCATTGGTACGTTCCAGTGAGACAGGGAGGTAATTGTGGTGTACAGGAGCAGGGCATATTTGTGTGGAGTTCGGCATTGGTACGTTCCAGTGAGACAGGGATGTTATGGAGGGTTACAGGTTTAGGGCATATTTTGTGTGGAGTTCTGCATTGGTACGTTCCAGTGAGACAGGGAGGTTACGGAGGGTACAGGTTCAGGGCATATTTGTGTGGATGTTCTGCATTGGTACGTTCCATTGAGACAGGGAGGTTATGGAGGTACAGGTTCAGGGCATATTTGTGTGGAGTTCTGCATTGGTACATTCCAGTGAGACAAGGAGTTTCTGGAGGGGTACAGGTTCAGGGCATATTTGTGTGGAGTTCTGCATTGGTACGTTCCAATGAGTGAGGCAGGTTATGGAGAGTACAGGTTCAGGACATATTTGTGTTGAGTTCTGCATTGGTACATTCCAATGAGACAGGGAGGTTATGGAGGGTACAGGTTCAGGGCATATTGGTGTGGAGTTCGGCATTGGTACGTTGCAGTCAGACAGGGAGGTGATGGAGGGGTACAGGCTCAGGGCATATTTGTGTGGAGTTCTGTATAGGTACATTCCAGTGAGGCAGGGAGGTTATGGAGGGTACAGGTTCAGGGCATATTTGTGTGGAGTTCCGCATTGATACGTTCCAGTGAGACAGGGAGTTTATGGAGGGTTACAGATTTAGGGCATTATTGTGTGGAGTTTTGCATTGGTACGTTGCAGTCAGACAGGGAGGTTATGGAGGGTTACAGGTTTAGGGCATATTTTGTGTGGAGTTCTGCATTGGTACATTCCAGTGAGACAGGGAGGTTATGGTGAGGTACAGTTTCAGGGCATATTTGTGTGGAGTTCTGCATTGGTACGTTCCAGTGAGACAGGTAGGTTATGGAGGGTACAGGAGCAGGGCATATTTGTGTGGAGTTCGGCATTCGTACGTTCCAGTGATACATTGATGTTATTGAGGGGTACAGGAACAGGGTATATTTGTGTGGAGTTCTGCATTGGTACGTTTCAGTGAGACAGGGAGGATATGGAGGGGTACAGGTTCAGGACATATTTGTGTGGAGTTCTGCATTGGTACGTTCCAGTGAGACAGGGAGGTTATGGAGGGGTACAGGTTCAGGGCATATTTGTGTGGAGTTCTGCATTGGTACGTTCCAGTGAGACAGGGAGGTTATGGAGGGGTACAGGTTCAGGGCATATTTGTGTGGAGTTCTGCATTGGTACGTTTCAGTGAGACAGGGAGGATATGGAGGGGTACAGGTTCAGGACATATTTGTGTGGAGTTCTGCATTGGTACGTTCCAGTGAGACAGGGAGGTTATGGAGGGGTACAGGTTCAGGGCATATTTGTGTGGAGTTCTGCATTGGTACATTCCAGTGAGACAAGGAGTTTCTGGAGGGGTACAGGTTCAGGGCATATTTGTGTGGAGTTCTGCATTGGTACGTTCCAATGAGTGAGGCAGGTTATGGAGAGTACAGGTTCAGGACATATTTGTGTTGAGTTCTGCATTGGTACATTCCAATGAGACAGGGAGGTTATGGAGGGTACAGGTTCAGGGCATATTGGTGTGGAGTTCGGCATTGGTACGTTGCAGTCAGACAGGGAGGTGATGGAGGGGTACAGGCTCAGGGCATATTTGTGTGGAGTTCTGTATAGGTACATTCCAGTGAGGCAGGGAGGTTATGGAGGGTACAGGTTTAGGGCATATTTTGTGTGGAGTTCTGCATTGGTACGTTCCAGTGAGACAGGGAGGTTACGGAGGGTACAGGTTCAGGGCATATTTGTGTGGATGTTCTGCATTGGTACGTTCCATTGAGACAGGGAGGTTATGGAGGTACAGGTTCAGGGCATATTTGTGTGGAGTTCTGCATTGGTACATTCCAGTGAGACAAGGAGTTTCTGGAGGGGTACAGGTTCAGGGCATATTTGTGTGGAGTTCTGCATTGGTACGTTCCAGTGAGACAGGGAGGTTATGGAGAGGTACAGGTTCAGGGCATATTTGTGTGGAGTTCTGCATTGGTACGTTCCAGTGAGACAGGTAGGTTATGGAGGGTTCAGGTTCAGGGCATATTTGTGTGGAGTTCTGCATTAGTACGTTCCAGTGAGACAGGGAGGTTATGGAGGGTACAGGTTCAGGGCATATTTGTGTGGAGTTCGGCATTGGTACATTCCAGTGAGCCTGGGAGGTTATGGACGGTACAGGATCAGGGAATATTTGTGTGGAGTTCTGCATTGGTACGTTTCAGTGAGACAGGGAGGATATGGAGGGGTACAGGTTCAGGACATATTTGTGTGGAGTTCTGCATTGGTACGTTCCAGTGAGACAGGGAGGTTATGGAGAGGTACAGGTTCAGGGCATATTTGTGTGGAGTTCTGCATTGGTACGTTCCAGTGAGACAGGTAGGTTATGGAGGGTTCAGGTTCAGGGCATATTTGTGTGGAGTTCTGCATTGGTACGTTCCAGTGAGACAGGGAGGTTATGGAGGGTACAGGTTCAGGGCATATTTGTGTGGATTTCTGCATTGGTACGTTCCAGTGAGACAGGGAAGTAATGGTGGTGTACAGGAGCAGGGCATATTTGTGTGGAGTTCGGCATTGGTACGTTCCAGTGAGACAGGGATGTTATGGAGGGGTACAGGAACAGGGCATATTTGTGTGGAGTTCCGCATTGGTACGTTCCACTGAGACTGGGAGGTTATGGAGGGTTACAGGTTTAGGGCATATTTTGTGTGGAGTTCTGCATTGGTACGTTCCAGTGAGACAGGGAGGTTATGGAGGGTACAGGTTCAGGGCATATTTGTGTGGAGTTCTGCATTGGTACGTTCCAGTGAGACAGGGAGGTTATGGAGGGTACAGGTTCAGGGCATATTTGTGTGGAGTTCTGCATTGGTACATTCCAGTGAGACAAGGAGGTTCTGGAGGGGTACAGGTTCAGGGCATATTTGTGTGGAGTTCTGCATTGGTACGTTCCAGTGAGACAGGGAGGTTATGGAGGGTACAGGTTCAGGGCATATTTGTGTGGAGTTCGGCATTGGTACATTCCAGTGAGCCTGGGAGGTTATGGACGGTACAGGATCAGGGAATATTTGTGTGGAGTTCTGCATTGGTACGTTCCAGTGAGACAGGGAGGTTATGGAGGGGTACAGGTTCAGGGCATATTTGTGTGGAGTTCTGCATTGGTACATTCCAATGAGACAGGGAGGTTATGGAGGGTACAGGTTCAGGGCATATTGGTGTGGAGTTCGGCATTGGTACGTTGCAGTCAGACAGGGAGGTGATGGAGGGGTACAGGCTCAGGGCATATTTGTGTGGAGTTCTGTATAGGTACATTCCAGTGAGGCAGGGAGGTTATGGAGGGTACAGGTTCAGGGCATATTTGTGTGGAGTTCCGCATTGATACGTTCCAGTGAGACAGGGAGTTTATGGAGGGTTACAGATTTAGGGCATTATTGTGTGGAGTTTTGCATTGGTACGTTCCAGTGAGACAGGGAGGTTATGGAGAGGTACAGGTTCAGGGCATATTTGTGTGGAGTTCTGCATTGGTACGTTCCAGTGAGACAGGTAGGTTATGGAGGGTACAGGTTCAGTGCATATTTGTGGGTAGTTCTGCATTGGTATATTCCAATGAGACAGGGAGGTAATGGAGGGGTACAGGAACAGGGCATATTTGTGTGGAGTTCTGCATTGGTACGTTCCTGTGAGACAGGGAGGTTATGGAGGGGTACAGGTTCAGGGCATATTTGTGTGGAGTTCTGCATTGGTACGTTCCAGTGAGACAGGGAGGTTATGGAGTGGTACAGCAAAAGGGCATATTTGTGTGGAGTTCTGCAGTGAAACATTCCAGTGAGAGAAGGAGGTTATGGACGTGTACAGGTTCAGGGCATATTTGTGTGGAGTTCTGCATTGGTATGTTCCAGTGAGACAGGGAGGTTATGGAGGGGTACAGGTTCAGGGCATATTTGTGTGGAGCTCTGCATTGGTACGTTCCAGTGAGACAGGGAGGTTATGGAGGGTACAGGTTCAGGGCATTTTTGTGTGGATTTCTGCATTGGTACGTTCCAGTGAGACAGGGAGGTTATGGAGGGTACAGGTTCAGGGCATATTGGTGTGGAGTTCGGCATTGGTACGCTGCAGTCAGACAGGGAGGTTATGGAGGGGTACAGGCTCAGGGCATATTTGTGTGGAGTTCTGTATAGGTACATTCCAGTGAGGCAGGGAGGTTATGGAGGGTACAGGTTCAGGGCATATTTGTGTGGAGTTCCGCATTGATACGTTCCAGTGAGACAGGGAGTTTATGGAGGGTTACAGATTTAGGGCATTATTCTGTGGAGTTTTGCATTGGAACGTTCCAGTGAGACAGGGAGGTTATGGAGAGGTACAGGTTCAGGGCATATTTGTGTGGAGTTCTGCATTGGTACGTTCCTGTGAGACAGGGAGGTTATGGAGGGGTACAGGTTCAGGGCATATTTGTGTGGAGTTCTGCATTGGTACGTTCCTGTGAGACAGGGAGGTTATGGAGGGGTACAGGTTCAGGGCATATTTGTGTGGAGTTCTGCATTGGTACGTTCCAGTGAGACAGGGAGGTTATGGAGGGGTACAGCAAAAGGGCATATTTGTGTGGAGTTCTGCAGTGAAACATTCCAGTGAGAGAGGGAGGTTATGGACGTGTACAGGTTCAGGGCATATTTGTGTGGAGTTCTGCATTGGTACGTTCCAGTGAGACAGGGAGGTTAAGGAGGGGTACAGGTTCAGGGCATATTTGTGTGGAGTTCTGCATTGGTACGTTCCAGTGAGACAGGGAGGTTATGGAGGGTACAGGTTCAGGGCATATTTGTGTGGATTTCTGCATTGGTACGTTCCAGTGAGACAGGGAGGTAATGGTGGTGTACAGGAGCAGGGCATATTTGTGTGGAGTTCGGCATTGGTACGTTCCAGTGAGACAGGAATGTTATGGAGGGGTACAGGAACAGGGCATATTTGTGTGGAGTTCTGCATTGGTACTTTCCACTGAGACAGGGAGGTTATGGAGGGTTACAGGTTTAGGGCATATTTTGTGTGGAGTTCTGCATTGGTACGTTCCAGTGAGACAGGGAGGTTATGGAGAGTACAGGTTCAGGACATATTTGTGTGGAGTTCGGCATAGGTACGTTGCATCAGACAGGGAGGTTATGGAGGGTACAGGTTCAGGGCATATTTGTGTGGAGATCCGCATTGGTACGTTCCAGTGAGACAGGGAGGTTATGGAGGGTTACAGGTTTAGGGCATATTTTGTGTGGAGTTCTGCATTGGTACGTTCCAGTGAGACAGGGAGGTTATGGAGAGGTACAGGTTCAGGGCATATTTGTGTGGAGTTCGGCATTGGTACGTTCCAGTGAGACAGGTAGGTTATGGAGGGTACAGGTTCAGGGCATATTTGTGTGGAGTTCTGCATTGGTACGTTCCAGTGAGACAGGGAGGTTATGGAGAGGTACAGGTTCAGGGCATATTTGTGGGGAGTTCTGCATTGGTACATTCCAGTGAGCCTGGGTGGTTATGGAGTGTACAGGATCAGGGAATATTTGTGTGGAGTTCTGCATTGGTACGTTCCAGTGAGACAGGGAGGCGATGGAGGGTATAGGTTCAGGGCATATTTCTGTGGAGTTCTGCATTGCTACGTTCCAGTGAGACAGGGAGGTTATGGATGTGTACAGCAAAAGGGCATATTTTTGTGGAGTTCTGCATTGGTACTTTCCAGTGAGACAGGGAGGTTATGGAGGGTACAGGTTCAGGGCATATTTGTGTGGAGTTCGGCATTGGTACGTTCCAGTGAGCCTGGGAGGTTATGGACGTTACAGGATCAGGGAACATTTGTGTGGAGTTCTGCATTGGTACGTTCCAGTGAGACAGGGATGTTATGGAGGGGTACAGGTTCAGGGCATATTTGTGTGGAGTTCTGCATTGGTACATTCCAGTGAGACAGGGAGGTTATGGAGGGTTACAGGTTAAGGGCATATGTTTGTGGAGTTCTGCATTGGTACGTTCCAGTGAGACAGGGAGGTTATGGAGAGGTATAGGTTCAGGGCATATTTGTGTGAAGTTCGGCATTGGTACGTTGCAGTCAGACAGGGAGGTTATGGAGGGGTACAGGCTCAGGGCATATTTGTGTGGAGTACTGTATTGCTACATTCCAGTGAGGCAGGGAGGTTATGGAGGGTACAGGTTCAGGGCATATTTGTGTGGAGTTCCGCATTGGTACGTTCCAGTGAGACAGGGAGGTTATGGAGGGTACAGGTTCAGGGCATATTTGTGTGGATTTCTGCATTGGTACGTTCCAGTGAGACAGGGAGGTAATGGTTGTGTACAGGAGCAGGGCATATTTGTGTGGAGTTCGGCATTGGTACTTTCCAGTGAGACAGGGATGTTATGGAGGGGTACAGGAACAGGGCATATTTGTGTGGAGTTCTGCATTGGTACGTTCCACTGAGACAGGTAGGTTATGGAGGGTACAGGTTCAGTGCATATTTGTGGGTAGTTCTGCATTGGTATATTCCAATGAGACAGGGAGGTAATGGAGGGGTACAGGAACAGGGCATATTTGTGTGGAGTTCTGCATTGGTACGTTCCTGTGAGACAGGGAGGTTATGGAGGGGTACAGGTTCAGGGCATATTTGTGTGGAGTTCTGCATTGGTACGTTCCAGTGAGACAGGGAGGTTATGGAGTGGTACAGCAAAAGGGCATATTTGTGTGGAGTTCTGCAGTGAAACATTCCAGTGAGAGAAGGAGGTTATGGACGTGTACAGGTTCAGGGCATATTTGTGTGGAGTTCTGCATTGGTATGTTCCAGTGAGACAGGGAGGTTATGGAGGGGTACAGGTTCAGGGCATATTTGTGTGGAGCTCTGCATTGGTACGTTCCAGTGAGACAGGGAGGTTATGGAGGGTACAGGTTCAGGGCATTTTTGTGTGGATTTCTGCATTGGTACGTTCCAGTGAGACAGGGAGGTTATGGAGGGTACAGGTTCAGGGCATATTGGTGTGGAGTTCGGCATTGGTACGCTGCAGTCAGACAGGGAGGTTATGGAGGGGTACAGGCTCAGGGCATATTTGTGTGGAGTTCTGTATAGGTACATTCCAGTGAGGCAGGGAGGTTATGGAGGGTACAGGTTCAGGGCATATTTGTGTGGAGTTCCGCATTGATACGTTCCAGTGAGACAGGGAGTTTATGGAGGGTTACAGATTTAGGGCATTATTCTGTGGAGTTTTGCATTGGAACGTTCCAGTGAGACAGGGAGGTTATGGAGAGGTACAGGTTCAGGGCATATTTGTGTGGAGTTCTGCATTGGTACGTTCCTGTGAGACAGGGAGGTTATGGAGGGGTACAGGTTCAGGGCATATTTGTGTGGAGTTCTGCATTGGTACGTTCCTGTGAGACAGGGAGGTTATGGAGGGGTACAGGTTCAGGGCATATTTGTGTGGAGTTCTGCATTGGTACGTTCCAGTGAGACAGGGAGGTTATGGAGGGGTACAGCAAAAGGGCATATTTGTGTGGAGTTCTGCAGTGAAACATTCCAGTGAGAGAGGGAGGTTATGGACGTGTACAGGTTCAGGGCATATTTGTGTGGAGTTCTGCATTGGTACGTTCCAGTGAGACAGGGAGGTTAAGGAGGGGTACAGGTTCAGGGCATATTTGTGTGGAGTTCTGCATTGGTACGTTCCAGTGAGACAGGGAGGTTATGGAGGGTACAGGTTCAGGGCATATTTGTGTGGATTTCTGCATTGGTACGTTCCAGTGAGACAGGGAGGTAATGGTGGTGTACAGGAGCAGGGCATATTTGTGTGGAGTTCGGCATTGGTACGTTCCAGTGAGACAGGAATGTTATGGAGGGGTACAGGAACAGGGCATATTTGTGTGGAGTTCTGCATTGGTACTTTCCACTGAGACAGGGAGGTTATGGAGGGTTACAGGTTTAGGGCATATTTTGTGTGGAGTTCTGCATTGGTACGTTCCAGTGAGACAGGGAGGTTATGGAGAGTACAGGTTCAGGACATATTTGTGTGGAGTTCGGCATAGGTACGTTGCATCAGACAGGGAGGTTATGGAGGGTACAGGTTCAGGGCATATTTGTGTGGAGATCCGCATTGGTACGTTCCAGTGAGACAGGGAGGTTATGGAGGGTTACAGGTTTAGGGCATATTTTGTGTGGAGTTCTGCATTGGTACGTTCCAGTGAGACAGGGAGGTTATGGAGAGGTACAGGTTCAGGGCATATTTGTGTGGAGTTCGGCATTGGTACGTTCCAGTGAGACAGGTAGGTTATGGAGGGTACAGGTTCAGGGCATATTTGTGTGGAGTTCTGCATTGGTACGTTCCAGTGAGACAGGGAGGTTATGGAGAGGTACAGGTTCAGGGCATATTTGTGGGGAGTTCTGCATTGGTACATTCCAGTGAGCCTGGGTGGTTATGGAGTGTACAGGATCAGGGAATATTTGTGTGGAGTTCTGCATTGGTACGTTCCAGTGAGACAGGGAGGCTATGGAGGGTATAGGTTCAGGGCATATTTCTGTGGAGTTCTGCATTGCTACGTTCCAGTGAGACAGGGAGGTTATGGATGTGTACAGCAAAAGGGCATATTTTTGTGGAGTTCTGCATTGGTACTTTCCAGTGAGACAGGGAGGTTATGGAGGGTACAGGTTCAGGGCATATTTGTGTGGAGTTCGGCATTGGTACGTTCCAGTGAGCCTGGGAGGTTATGGACGTTACAGGATCAGGGAACATTTGTGTGGAGTTCTGCATTGGTACGTTCCAGTGAGACAGGGATGTTATGGAGGGGTACAGGTTCAGGGCATATTTGTGTGGAGTTCTGCATTGGTACATTCCAGTGAGACAGGGAGGTTATGGAGGGTTACAGGTTAAGGGCATATGTTTGTGGAGTTCTGCATTGGTACGTTCCAGTGAGACAGGGAGGTTATGGAGAGGTATAGGTTCAGGGCATATTTGTGTGAAGTTCGGCATTGGTACGTTGCAGTCAGACAGGGAGGTTATGGAGGGGTACAGGCTCAGGGCATATTTGTGTGGAGTACTGTATTGCTACATTCCAGTGAGGCAGGGAGGTTATGGAGGGTACAGGTTCAGGGCATATTTGTGTGGAGTTCCGCATTGGTACGTTCCAGTGAGACAGGGAGGTTATGGAGGGTACAGGTTCAGGGCATATTTGTGTGGATTTCTGCATTGGTACGTTCCAGTGAGACAGGGAGGTAATGGTTGTGTACAGGAGCAGGGCATATTTGTGTGGAGTTCGGCATTGGTACTTTCCAGTGAGACAGGGATGTTATGGAGGGGTACAGGAACAGGGCATATTTGTGTGCAGTTCTGCATTGGTACGTTCCACTGAGACTGGGAGGTTATGGAGGGTTACAGGTTTAGGGCATATTTTGTGTGGAGCTCTGCATTGGTACGTTCCAGTGAGACAGGGAGGTTATGGAGGGTACAGGTTCAGGGCATATTTGTGTGGAGTTCTGCATTGGTACGTTCCATTGAGACAGGGAGGTTATGGAGGGTACAGGTTCAGGGCATATTTGTGTGGAGTTCTGCATTGGTACATTCCAGTGAGACAAGGAGTTTCTGGAGGGGTACAGGTTCAGGGCATATTTGTGTGGAGTTCTGCATTGGTACGTTCCAATGAGTGAGGGAGGTTATGGAGAGTACAGGTTCAGGACATATTTGTGTTGAGTTCGGCATAGGTACGTTGCAGTCACACAGGGAGGTTATGGAGGGTTACAGGTTTAGGGCATATTTTGTGTGGGGTTCTGCATTGGTAAGTTTCAGTGAGACAGGGAGGTTATGGAGAGGTACAGTTCAGGGCATATTTGTGTGGAGTTCTGCATTGGTACGTTCCAGTGAGACAGGTAGGTTATGGAGGGTACAGGTTCAGGGCATATTTGTGTGGAGTTCTGCATTGGTACGTTCCAGTGAGACAGGGAGATTATGGAGAGGTACAGGTTCAGGGCATATTTGTGTGGAGTTCTGCATTGGTACATTCCTGTGAGCCTGGGTGGTTATGGAGGGTACAGCATCAGGGAATATTTGTGTGGAGTTCTGCATTGGTTCATTCTATTGAGACAGGGAGTTTATGGAGGGTTACAGGATCAGGGCATATTTGTGTGGAGTTCTGCATTGGTACGTTCCAGTGAGACAGGGAGGTTATGGAGGGGTACAGCAAAAGGGCATATTTGTGTGGAGTTCTGCAGTGAAACATTCCAGTGAGAGAGGGAGGTTATGGACGTGTACAGGTTCAGGGCATATTTGTGTGGAGTTCTGCATTGGTACGTTCCAGAGAGACAGGGAGGTTATGGAGGGGTACAGGTTCAGGGCATATTTGTGTGGAGTTCTGCATTGGTACGTTCCAGTGAGACAGGGAGGTTATGGAGGGTACAGGTTCAGGGCATATATGTGTGGATTTCTGCATTGGTACGTTCCAGTGAGACAGGGAGGTAATGGTGGTGTACAGGAGCAGGGCATATTTGTGTGGAGTTCGGCATTGGTACGTTCCAGTGAGACAGGAATGTTATGGTGGGGTACAGGAACAGGGCATATTTGTGTGGAGTTCTGCATTGGTACTTTCCACTGAGACAGGGAGGTTATGGAGGGTTACAGGTTTAGGGCATATTTTGTGTGGAGTTCTGCATTGGTACGTTCCAGTGAGACAGGGAGGTTATGGAGGGTACAGGTTCAGGGCATATTTGTGTGGAGTTCTGCATTGGTACGTTCCAGTGAGACAGGGAGGTTATGGAGTGTACAGGTTCTGGGCATATTTGTGTGGAGTTCTGCATTGGTACATTCCAGTGAGACAAGGAGGTTCTGGAGGGGTACAGGTTCAGGGCATATTTGTGTGGAGTTCTGCATTGGTACGTTCCAATGAGTGAGGGAGGTTATGGAGAGTACAGGTTCAGGACATATTTGTGTGGAGTTCGGCATAGGTACGTTGCAGTCAGACAGGGAGGTTATGGAGAGGTACAGGTTCAGGGCATATTTGTGTGGAGTTCTGCATTGGTACATTCCAGTGAGCCTGGGTGGTTATGGAGGGTACAGGATCAGGGAATATTTGTGTGGAGTTCTGCATTGGTACGTTCCATTGAGACAGGGAGGTTATGGAGGGTTACAGGTTCAGGGCATATTTGTGTGGAGTTCTGCATTGGTACGTTCCAGTGAGACAGGGAGGCTATGGAGGGTATAGGTTCAGGGCATATTTCTGTGGAGTTCTGCATTGCTACGTTCCAGTGAGACAGGGAGGTTATGGATGTGTACAGCAAAAGGGCATATTTTTGTGGAGTTCTGCATTGGTACTTTCCAGTGAGACAGGGAGGTTATGGAGGGTACAGGTTCAGGGCATATTTGTGTGGAGTTCGGCATTGGTACGTTCCAGTGAGCCTGGGAGGTTATGGACGTTACAGGATCAGGGAATATTTGTGTGGAGTTCTGCATTGGTACGTTCCAGTGAGACAGGGATGTTATGGAGGGGTACAGGTTCAGGGCATATTTGTGTGGAGTTCTGCATTGGTACATTCCAGTGAGACAGGGAGGTTATGGAGGGTTACAGGTTAAGGGCATATTTTTGTGGAGTTCTGCATTGGTACGTTCCAGTGAGACAGGGAGGTTATGGAGAGGTATAGGTTCAGGGCATATTTGTGTGGAGTTCTGCATTGGTACGTTCCAGTGAGACAGGTAGGTTATGGAGGGTACAGGTTCAGGGCATATTTGTGTGGAGTGCTGCATTGGTACGTTTCGGTGAGACAGGGAGGTTATGGTGGGGTACAGGAGCAGGGCATATTTGTGTGGAGTTCGGCATTCGTACGTTCCAGTGATACATTGATGTTATTGAGGGGTACAGGAACAGGGTATATTTGTGTGGAGTTCTGCATTGGTACATTCCAATGAGACAGGGAGGTTATGGAGGGTACAGGTTCAGGGCATATTTGTGTGAAGTTCGGCATTGGTACGTTGCAGTCAGACAGGGAGGTTATGGAGGGGTACAGGCTCAGGGCATATTTGTGTGGAGTACTGTATTGCTACATTCCAGTGAGGCAGGGAGGTTATGGAGGGTACAGGTTCAGGGCATATTTGTGTGGAGTTCCGCATTGGTACGTTCCAGTGAGACAGGGAGTTTATGGAGGGTTACAGATTTTGGGCATTATTGTGTGGAGTTCTGCATTGGTACGTTCCAGTGAGACAGGGAGGTTATGGAGAGGTACAGGTTCAGGGCATATTTGTGTGGAGTTCTGCATTGGTACGTTCCAGTGAGACAGGGAGGTTATGGAGGGTACAGGTTCAGGGCATATTTGTGTGGATTTTTGCATTGGTACGTTCCTGTGAGACAGGGAGGTAATGGTGGTGTACAGGAGCAGGGCATATTTGTGTGGAGTTCGGCATTGGTACGTTCCAGTGAGACAGGGATGTTATGGAGGGGTACAGGAACAGGCAATATTTGTGTGGAGTTCTGCATTGGTACGTTCCACTGAGACTGGGAGGTTATGGAGGGTTACAGGTTTAAGGCATATTTTGTGTGGAGTTCTGCATTGGTACGTTCCAGTGAGACAGGGAGGTTATGGAGGGTACAGGTTCAGGGCATATTTGTGTGGAGTTCTGCATTGGTACGTTCCATTGAGACAGGGAGGTTATGGAGGGTACAGGTTCAGGGCATATTTGTGTGGAGTTCTGCATTGGTACATTCCAGTGAGACAAGGAGTTTCTGGAGGGGTACAGGTTCAGGGCATATTTGTGTGGAGTTCTGCATTGGTACGTTCCAGTGAGACAGGGAGATTATGGAGAGGTACAGGTTCAGGGCATATTTGTGTGGAGTTCTGCATTGGTACATTCCAGTGAGCCTGGGTGGTTATGGAGGGTACAGCATCAGGGAATATTTGTGTGGAGTTCTGCATTGGTTCATTCTATTGAGACAGGGAGTTTATGGAGGGTTACAGGATCAGGGCATATTTGTGTGGAGTTCTGCATTGGTACGTTCCAGTGAGACAGGGAGGTTATGGAGAGGTACAGGTTCAGGGCATATTTGTGTGGAGTTCTGCATTGGTACGTTCCAGTGAGACAGGTAGGTTATGGAGGGTACAGGTTCAGGGCATATTTGTGTGGAGTTCTGCATTGGTACGTTCCAGTGAGACAGGGAGGTTATGGAGGGTACAGGTTCAGGGCATATTTGTGTGGATTTCTGCATTGGTACGTTCCAGTGAGACAGGGAGGTAATGGTGGTGTACAGGAGCAGGGCATATTTGTGTGGAGTTCGGCATTGGTACGTTCCAGTGAGACAGGGATATTATGGAGGGGTACAGGAACAGGGCATATTTGTGTGGAGTTCTGCATTGGTACGTTCCACTGAGACTGGGAGGTTATGGAGGGTTACAGGTTTTGGGCATATTTTGTGTGGAGTTCTGCATTGGTACGTTCCAGTGAGACAGGGAGGTTATGGAGGGTACAGGTTCAGGGCATATTTGTGTGGAGTTCTGCATTGCTACGTTCCAGTGAGACAGGGAGGTTATGGAGGGTACAGGTTCAGGGCATATTTGTGTGGAGTTCTGCATTGGTACATTCCAGTGAGACAAGGAGGTTCTGGAGGGGTACAGGTTCAGGGCATATATGACTGGAGTTCTGCATTGGTACGTTCCAATGAGTGAGGGAGGTTATGGAGAGTACAGGTTCAGGACATATTTGTGTGGAGTTCGGCATAGGTACGTTGCAGTCAGACAGGGAGGTTATGGAGGGTTACAGGTTTAGGGCATATTTTGTGTGGAGTTCTGCATTGGTACGTTCCAGTGAGACAGGGAGGTTATGGTGAGGTACAGGTTCAGGGCATATTTGTGTGGAGTTCTGCATTGGTACGTTCCAGTGAGACAGGTAGGTTATGGAGGGTACAGGAGCAGGGCATATTTGTGTGGAGTTCGGCATTCGTACGTTCCAGTGATACATTGATGTTATTGAGGGGTACAGGAACAGGGTATATTTGTGTGGAGTTCTGCATTGGTACATTCCAATGAGACAGGGAGGTTATGGAGGGTACAGGTTCAGGGCATATTTGTGTGAAGTTCGGCATTGGTACGTTGCAGTCAGACAGGGAGGTTATGGAGGGGTACAGGCTCAGGGCATATTTGTGTGGAGTACTGTATTGATACATTCCAGTGAGGCAGGGAGGTTATGGAGGGTACAGGTTCAGGGCATATTTGTGTGGAGTTCCGCATTGGTACGTTCCAGTGAGACAGGGAGTTTATGGAGGGTTACAGATTTTGGGCATTATTGTGTGGAGTTCTGCATTGGTACGTTCCAGTGAGACAGGGAGGTTATGGAGAGGTACAGGTTCAGGGCATATTTGTGTGGAGTTCTGCATTGGTACGTTCCAGTGAGACAGGTAGGTTATGGAGGGTTCAGGTTCAGGGCATATTTGTGTGGAGTTCTGCATTGGTACGTTCCAGTGAGACAGGGAGGTTATGGAGCGTACAGGTTCAGGGCATATTTGTGTGGATTTCTGCATTGGTACGTTCCAGTGAGACAGGGAGGTAATGGTGGTGTACAGGAGCAGGGCATATTTGTGTGGAGTTCGGCATTGCTACGTTCCAGTGAGACAGGGATGTTATGGAGGGTTACAGGAACAGGGCATATTTGTGTGGAGTTCTGCATTGGTACGTTCCACTGAGACTGGGAGGTTATGGAGGGTTACAGGTTTAGGGCATATTTTGTGTGGAGTTCTGCATTGGTACGTTCCAGTGAGACAGGGAGGTTATGGAGGGTACAGGTTCAGGGCATATTTGTGTGGAGTTCTGCATTGGTACGTTCCAGTGAGACAGGGAGGTTATGGAGGGTACAGGTTCAGGGCATATTTGTGTGGATTTCTGCATTGGTACGTTCCAGTGAGACAGGGAGGTAATGGTGGTGTACAGGAGCAGGGCATATTTGTGTGGAGTTCGGCATTGGTACGTTCCAGTGAGACAGGGATGTTATTGAGGGGTACAGGAACAGGGCATATTTGTGTGGAGTACTGCATTGGTACGTTCCACTGAGACTGGGAGGTTATGGAGGGTTACAGGTTTAGGGCATATTTTGTGTGGAGTTCTGCATTGGTACGTTCCAGTGAGACAGGGAGGTTATGGAGGGTACAGGTTCAGGGCATATTTGTGTGGAGTTCTGCATTGCTACGTTCCAGTGAGACAGGGAGGTTATGGAGGGTACAGGTTCAGGGCATATTTGTGTGGAGTTCTGCATTGGTACATTCCAGTGAGACAAGGAGGTTCTGGAGGGGTACAGGTTCAGGGCATATATGACTGGAGTTCTGCATTGGTACGTTCCAATGAGTGAGGGAGGTTATGGAGAGTACAGGTTCAGGACATATTTGTGTGGAGTTCGGCATAGGTACGTTGCAGTCAGACAGGGAGGTTATGGAGGGTTACAGGTTTAGGGCATATTTTGTGTGGAGTTCTGCATTGGTACGTTCCAGTGAGACAGGGAGGTTATGGTGAGGTACAGGTTCAGGGCATATTTGTGTGGAGTTCTGCATTGGTACGTTCCAGTGAGACAGGTAGGTTATGGAGGGTACAGGAGCAGGGCATATTTGTGTGGAGTTCGGCATTCGTACGTTCCAGTGATACATTGATGTTATTGAGGGGTACAGGAACAGGGTATATTTGTGTGGAGTTCTGCATTGGTACATTCCAATGAGACAGGGAGGTTATGGAGGGTACAGGTTCAGGGCATATTTGTGTGAAGTTCGGCATTGGTACGTTGCAGTCAGACAGGGAGGTTATGGAGGGGTACAGGCTCAGGGCATATTTGTGTGGAGTACTGTATTGCTACATTCCAGTGAGGCAGGGAGGTTATGGAGGGTACAGGTTCAGGGCATATTTGTGTGGAGTTCCGCATTGGTACGTTCCAGTGAGACAGGGAGTTTATGGAGGGTTACAGATTTTGGGCATTATTGTGTGGAGTTCTGCATTGGTACGTTCCAGTGAGACAGGGAGGTTATGGAGAGGTACAGGTTCAGGGCATATTTGTGTGGAGTTCTGCATTGGTACGTTCCAGTGAGACAGGTAGGTTATGGAGGGTTCAGGTTCAGGGCATATTTGTGTGGAGTTCTGCATTGGTACGTTCCAGTGAGACAGGGAGGTTATGGAGCGTACAGGTTCAGGGCATATTTGTGTGGATTTCTGCATTGGTACGTTCCAGTGAGACAGGGAGGTAATGGTGGTGTACAGGAGCAGGGCATATTTGTGTGGAGTTCGGCATTGCTACGTTCCAGTGAGACAGGGATGTTATGGAGGGTTACAGGAACAGGGCATATTTGTGTGGAGTTCTGCATTGGTACGTTCCACTGAGACTGGGAGGTTATGGAGGGTTACAGGTTTAGGGCATATTTTGTGTGGAGTTCTGCATTGGTACGTTCCAGTGAGACAGGGAGGTTATGGAGGGTACAGGTTCAGGGCATATTTGTGTGGAGTTCCGCATTGGTACGTTCCAGTGAGACAGGGAGTTTATGGAGGGTTACAGATTTTGGGCATTATTGTGTGGAGTTCTGCATTGGTACGTTCCAGTGGGACAGGGAGGTTATGGAGAGGTACAGGTTCAGGGCATATTTGTGTGGAGTTCTGCATTGGTACGTTCCAGTGAGACAGGTAGGTTATGGAGGGTTCAGGTTCAGGGCATATTTGTGTGGAGTTCTGCATTGGTACGTTCCAGTGAGACAGGGAGGTTATGGAGGGTACAGGTTCAGGGCATATTTGTGTGGATTTCTGCATTGGTACGTTCCAGTGAGACAGGGAGGTAATGGTGGTGTACAGGAGCAGGGCATATTTGTGTGGAGTTCGGCATTGGTACGTTCCAGTGAGACAGGGATGTTATGGAGGGGTACAGGAACAGGGCATATTTGTGTGGAGTTCTGCATTGGTACGTTCCAGTGAGACAGGTAGGTTATGGAGGGTTCAGGTTCAGGGCATATTTGTGTGGAGTTCTGCATTAGTACGTTCCAGTGAGACAGGGAGGCTATGGAGGGTACAGGTTCAGGGCATATTTGTGTGGATTTCTGCATTGGTACGTTCCAGTGAGACAGGGAGGTAATGGTGGTGTACAGGAGCAGGGCATATTTGTGTGGAGTTCGGCATTGGTACGTTCCAGTGAGACAGGGATGTTATGGAGGAGTACAGGAACAGGGCATATTTGTGTGGAGTTCTGCATTGGTACGTTCCACTGAGACTGGGAGGTTATGGAGGGTTACAGGTTTAGGGCATATTTTGTGTGGAGTTCTGCATTGGTACGTTCCAGTGAGACAGGGAGGTTATGGAGGGTACAGGTTCAGGGCATATTTGTGTGGAGTTCTGCATTGGTACGTTCCATTGAGACAGGGAGGTTATGGAGGGTACAGGTTCAGGGCATATTTGTGTGGAGTTCTGCATTGGTACATTCCAGTGAGAGAAGGAGTTTCTGGAGGGGTACAAGTTCAGGGCATATTTGTGTGGAGTTCTGCTTTGGTACGTTCCAATGAGTGAGGGAGGTTATGGAGAGTACAGGTTCAGGACATATTTGTGTTGAGTTCGGCATAGGTACGTTGCAGTCAGACAGGGAGGTTATGGAGGGTTACAGGTTTAGGGCATATTTTGTGTGGGGTTCTGCATTGGTACGTTCCAGTGAGACAGGGAGGTTATGGAGAGGTACAGGTTCAGGGCATATTTGTGTGGAGTTCTGCATTGGTACGTTCCAGTGAGACAGGGAGGTTATGGAGAGGTACAGGTTCAGGGCATATTTGTGTGGAGTTCTGCTTTGGTACATTCCAGTGAGCCTGGGTGGTTATGGAGGGTACAGGATCAGGGAATATTTGTGTGGAGTTCTGCATTGGTACGTTCCATTGAGACAGGGAGGTTATGGAGGGTTACAGGTTCAGGGCATATTTGTGTGGATTTCTGCATTGGTACGTTCCAGTGAGACAGGGAGGCTATGGAGGGTATAGGTTCAGGGCATATTTCTGTGGAGTTCTGCATTGCTACGTTCCAGTGAGACAGGGAGGTTATGGATGTGTACAGCAAAAGGGCATATTTTTGTGGAGTTCTGCATTGGTACTTTCCAGTGAGACAGGGAGGTTATGGAGGGTACATGTTCAGGGCATATTTGTGTGGAGTTCGGCATTGGTACGTTCCAGTGAGCCTGGGAGGTTATGGACGTTACAGGATCAGGGAATATTTGTGTGGAGTTCTGCATTGGTACGTTCCAGTGAGACAGGGATGTTATGGAGGGTACAGGTTCAGGGCATATTTGTGTGGAGTTCTGCATTGGTACGTTCCATTGAGACAGGGAGGTTATGGAGGGTACAGGTTCAGGGCATATTTGTGTGGAGTTCTGCATTGGTACGTTCCATTGAGACAGGGAGGTTATGGAGGGTACAGGTTCAGGGCATATTTGTGTGGAGTTCTGCATTGGTACATTCCAGTGAGACAAGGAGTTTCTGGAGGGGTACAGGTTCAGGGCATATTTGTGTGGAGTTCTGCATTGGTACGTTCCAATGAGTGAGGGAGGTTATGGAGAGTACAGGTTCAGGACATATTTGTGTTGAGTTCGGCATAGGTACGTTGCAGTCAGACAGGGAGGTTATGGAGGGTTACAGGTTTAGGGCATATTTTGTGTGGGGTTCTGCATTGGTACGTTCCAGTGAGACAGGGAGGTTATGGAGAGGTACAGGTTCAGGGCATATTTGTGTGTAGTTCTGCATTGGTACGTTCCAGTGAGACAGGGAGGTTATGGAGAGGTACAGGTTCAGGGCATATTTGTGTGGAGTTCAGCATTGGTACATTCCAGTGAGCCTGGGTGGTTATGGAGGGTACAGGATCAGGGAATATTTGTGTGGAGTTCTGCATTGGTACGTTCCATTGAGACAGGGAGGTTATGGAGGGTTACAGGTTCAGGGCATATTTGTGTGGAGTTCTGCATTGGTACGTTCCAGTGAGACAGGGAGGCTATGGAGGGTATAGGTTCAGGGCATATTTCTGTGGAGTTCTGCATTGCTACGTTCCAGTGAGACAGGGAGGTTATGGATGTGTACAGCAAAAGGGCATATTTTTGTGGAGTTCTGCATTGGTACTTTCCAGTGAGACAGGGAGGCTATGGAGGGTATAGGTTCAGGGCATATTTCTGTGGAGTTCTGCATTGCTACGTTCCAGTGAGACAGGGAGGTTATGGATGTGTACAGCAAAAGGGCATATTTTTGTGGAGTTCTGCATTGGTACTTTCCAGTGAGACAGGGAGGTTATGGAGTGTACAGGTTCAGGGCATATTTGTGTGGAGTTCTGCATTGGTACGTTCCAGTGAGCCTGGGAGGTTATGGACGTTACAGGATCAGGGAATATTTGTGTGGAGTTCTGCATTGGTACGTTCCAGTGAGACAGGGATGTTATGGAGGGGTACAGGTTCAGGGCATATTTGTGTGGAGTTCTGCATTGGTACATTCCAGTGAGACAGGGAGGTTATGGAGGGTTACAGGTTAAGGGCATATTTTTGTGGAGTTCTGCATTGGTACGTTCCAGTGAGACAGGGAGGTTATGGAGAGGTATAGGTTCAGGGCATATTTGTGTGGAGTTCTGCATTGGTACGTTCCAGTGAGACAGGTAGGTTATGGAGGGTACAGGTTCAGGGCATATTTGTGTGGAGTGCTGCATTGGTACGTTTCGGTGAGACAGGGAGGTTATGGTGGGGTACAGGAGCAGGGCATATTTGTGTGGAGTTCGGCATTCGTACGTTCCAGTGATACATTGATGTTATTGAGGGGTACAGGAACAGGGTATATTTGTGTGGAGGTCTGCATTGGTACATTCCAATGAGACAGGGAGGTTATGGAGGGTACAGGTTCAGGGCATATTTGTGTGAAGTTCGGCATTGGTACGTTGCAGTCAGACAGGGAGGTTATGGAGGGGTACAGGCTCAGGGCATATTTGTGTGGAGTACTGTATTGCTACATTCCAGTGAGGCAGGGAGGTTATGGAGGGTACAGGTTCAGGGCATATTTGTGTGGAGTTCCGCATTGGTACGTTCCAGTGAGACAGGGAGTTTATGGAGGGTTACAGATTTTGGGCATTATTGTGTGGAGTTCTGCATTGGTAGGTTCCAGTGAGACAGGGAGGTTATGGAGTTGTACAGGTTCAGGGCATATTTGTGTGGAGTTCTGCATTGGTACGTTCCAGTGAGACAGGTAGGTTATGGAGGGTTCAGGTTCAGGGCATATTTGTGTGGATTTCTGCATTGGTACGTTCCAGTGAGACAGGGAGGTAATGGTGGTGTACAGGAGCAGGGCTTATTTGTGTGGAGTTCGGCATTGGTACGTTCCAGTGAGACAGGGATGTTATGGAGGTGTACAGGAACAGGGCATATTTGTGTGGAGTTCTGCATTGGTACGTTCCACTGAGACTGGGAGGTTATGGAGGGTTACAGGTTTAGGGCATATTTTGTGTGGAGTTCTGCATTGGTACGTTCCAGTGAGACAGGGAGGTTATGGAGGGTACAGGTTCAGGGCATATTTGTGTGGAGTTCTGCATTGGTACGTTCCATTGAGACAGGGAGGTTATGGAGGGTACAGGTTCAGGGCATATTTGTGTGGAGTTCTGCATTGGTACATTCCAGTGAGACAAGGAGTTTCTGGAGGGGTACAGGTTCAGGGCATATTTGTGTGGAGTTCTGCATTGGTACGTTCCAATGAGTGAGGGAGGTTATGGAGGGTACAGCATCAGGGAATATTTGTGTGGAGTTCTGCATTGGTTCATTCTATTGAGACAGGGAGTTTATGGAGGGTTACAGGATCAGGGCATATTTGTGTGGAGTTCTGCATTGGTACGTTCCAGTGAGACAGGGAGGTTATGGAGAGGTACAGGTTCAGGGCATATTTGTGTGGAGTTCTGCATTGGTACGTTCCAGTGAGACAGGTAGGTTATGGAGGGTACAGGTTCAGGGCATATTTGTGTGGAGTTCTGCATTGGTACGTTCCAGTGAGACAGGGAGGTTATGGAGGGTACAGGTTCAGGGCATATTTGTGTGGAGTTCTGCATTGGTACATTCCAGTGAGACAAGGAGGTTCTGGAGGGGTACAGGTTCAGGGCATATATGTCTGGAGTTCTGCATTGGTGCGTTCCAATGAGTGAGGGAGGTTATGGAGAGTACAGGTTCAGGACATATTTGTGTGGAGTTCGGCATAGGTACGTTGCAGTCAGACAGGGAGGTTATGGAGGGTTACATGTTTAGGGCATATTTTGTGTGGAGTTCTGCATTGGTACGTTCCAGTGAGACAGGGAGGTTATGGTGAGGTACAGGAGCAGGGCATATTTGTGTGGAGTTCGGCATTCGTACGTTCCAGTGATACATTGATGTTATTGAGGGGTACAGGAACAGGGTATATTTGTGTGGAGTTCTGCATTGGTACATTCCAATGAGACAGGGAGGTTATGGAGGGTACAGGTTCAGGGCATATTTGTGTGAAGTTCGGCATTGGTACGTTGCAGTCAGACAGGGAGGTTATGGAGGGGTACAGGCTCATGGCATGTTTCTGTGGAGTTCTGCATTGGTACGTTCCAGTGAGACAGGTAGGTTATGGAGGGTTCAGGTTCAGGGCATATTTGTGTGGAGTTCTGCATTGGTACGTTCCAGTGAGACAGGGAGGTTATGGAGGGTACAGGTTCAGGGCATATTTGTGTGGATTTCTGCATTGGTACGTTCCAGTGAGACAGGGAGGTAATGGTGGTGTACAGGAGCAGGGCATATTTGTGTGGAGTTCGGCATTGGTACGTTCCAGTGAGACAGGGATGTTATGGAGGGGTACAGGAACAGGGCATATTTGTGTGGAGTTCTGCATTGGTACGTTCCACTGAGACTGGGAGGTTATGGAGGGTTACAGGTTTAGGGCATATTTTGTGTGGAGTTCTGCATTGGTACGTTCCAGTGAGACAGGGAGGTTATGGAGGGTACAGGTTCAGGGCATATTTGTGTGGAGTTCTGCATTGGTACGTTCCATTGAGACAGGGAGGTTATGGAGTGTACAGGTTCAGGGCATATTTGTGTGGAGTTCTGCATTGGTACATTCCAGTGAGACAAGGAGTTTCTGGAGGGGTACAGGTTCAGGGCATATTTGTGTGGAGTTCTGCATTGGTACGTTCCAATGAGTGAGGGAGGTTATGGAGAGTACAGGTTCAGGACATATTTGTGTTGAGTTCGGCATAGGTACGTTGCAGTCAGACAGGGAGGTTATGGAGGGTTACAGGTTTAGGGCATATTTTGTGTGGGGTTCTGCATTGGTACGTTCCAGTGAGACAGGGAGGTTATGGAGAGGTACAGTTTCAGGGCATATTTGTGTGGATTTCTGCATTGGAACGTTCCAGTGAGACAGGGAGGTTATGGAGAGGTACAGGTTCATGGCATATTTGTGTGGAGTTCTGCATTGGTACATTCCAGTGAGCCTGGGTGGTTATGGAGGGTACAGGATCAGGGAATATTTGTGTGGAGTTCTGCATTGGTACGTTCCAGTGAGACAGGGATGTTATGGAGGGGTACAGGTTCAGGGCATATTTGTGTGGAGTTCTGCATTGGTACATTCCAGTGAGACAGGGAGGTTATGGAGGGTTACAGGTTAAGGGCATATTTTTGTGGAGTTCTGCATTGGTACGTTCCAGTGAGACAGGGAGGTTATGGAGAGGTATAGGTTCAGGGCATATTTGTGTGGAGTTCTGCATTGGTACGTTCCAGTGAGACAGGTAGGTTATGGAGGGTACAGGTTCAGGGCATATTTGTGTGGAGTGCTGCATTGGTACGTTTCGGTGAGACAGGGAGGTTATGGTGGGGTACAGGAGCAGGGCATATTTGTGTGGAGTTCGGCATTCGTACGTTCCAGTGATACATTGATGTTATTGAGGGGTACAGGAACAGGGTATATTTGTGTGGAGGTCTGCATTGGTACATTCCAATGAGACAGGGAGGTTATGGAGGGTACAGGTTCAGGGCATATTTGTGTGAAGTTCGGCATTGGTACGTTGCAGTCAGACAGGGAGGTTATGGAGGGGTACAGGCTCAGGGCATATTTGTGTGGAGTACTGTATTGCTACATTCCAGTGAGGCAGGGAGGTTATGGAGGGTACAGGTTCAGGGCATATTTGTGTGGAGTTCCGCATTGGTACGTTCCAGTGAGACAGGGAGTTTATGGAGGGGTACAGGTTCAGGGCATATTTGTGTGGAGTTCTGCATTGGTACATTCCAGTGAGACAGGGAGGTTATGGAGGGTTACAGGTTAAGGGCATATTTTTGTGGAGTTCTGCATTGGTACGTTCCAGTGAGACAGGGAGGTTATGGAGAGGTATAGGTTCAGGGCATATTTGTGTGGAGTTCTGCATTGGTACGTTCCAGTGAGACAGGTAGGTTATGGAGGGTACAGGTTCAGGGCATATTTGTGTGGAGTGCTGCATTGGTACGTTTCGGTGAGACAGGGAGGTTATGGTGGGGTACAGGAGCAGGGCATATTTGTGTGGAGTTCGGCATTCGTACGTTCCAGTGATACATTGATGTTATTGAGGGGTACAGGAACAGGGTATATTTGTGTGGAGGTCTGCATTGGTACATTCCAATGAGACAGGGAGGTTATGGAGGGTACAGGTTCAGGGCATATTTGTGTGAAGTTCGGCATTGGTACGTTGCAGTCAGACAGGGAGGTTATGGAGGGGTACAGGCTCAGGGCATATTTGTGTGGAGTACTGTATTGCTACATTCCAGTGAGGCAGGGAGGTTATGGAGGGTACAGGTTCAGGGCATATTTGTGTGGAGTTCCGCATTGGTACGTTCCAGTGAGACAGGGAGTTTATGGAGGGTTACAGATTTTGGGCATTATTGTGTGGAGTTCTGCATTGGTAGGTTCCAGTGAGACAGGGAGGTTATGGAGTTGTACAGGTTCAGGGCATATTTGTGTGGAGTTCTGCATTGGTACGTTCCAGTGAGACAGGTAGGTTATGGAGGGTTCAGGTTCAGGGCATATTTGTGTGGATTTCTGCATTGGTACGTTCCAGTGAGACAGGGAGGTAATGGTGGTGTACAGGAGCAGGGCTTATTTGTGTGGAGTTCGGCATTGGTACGTTCCAGTGAGACAGGGATGTTATGGAGGTGTACAGGAACAGGGCATATTTGTGTGGAGTTCTGCATTGGTACGTTCCACTGAGACTGGGAGGTTATGGAGGGTTACAGGTTTAGGGCATATTTTGTGTGGAGTTCTGCATTGGTACGTTCCAGTGAGACAGGGAGGTTATGGAGGGTACAGGTTCAGGGCATATTTGTGTGGAGTTCTGCATTGGTACGTTCCATTGAGACAGGGAGGTTATGGAGGGTACAGGTTCAGGGCATATTTGTGTGGAGTTCTGCATTGGTACATTCCAGTGAGACAAGGAGTTTCTGGAGGGGTACAGGTTCAGGGCATATTTGTGTGGAGTTCTGCATTGGTACGTTCCAATGAGTGAGGGAGGTTATGGAGGGTACAGCATCAGGGAATATTTGTGTGGAGTTCTGCATTGGTTCATTCTATTGAGACAGGGAGTTTATGGAGGGTTACAGGATCAGGGCATATTTGTGTGGAGTTCTGCATTGGTACGTTCCAGTGAGACAGGGAGGTTATGGAGAGGTACAGGTTCAGGGCATATTTGTGTGGAGTTCTGCATTGGTACGTTCCAGTGAGACAAGGAGGTTCTGGAGGGGTACAGGTTCAGGGCATATATGTCTGGAGTTCTGCATTGGTGCGTTCCAATGAGTGAGGGAGGTTATGGAGAGTACAGGTTCAGGACATATTTGTGTGGAGTTCGGCATAGGTACGTTGCAGTCAGACAGGGAGGTTATGGAGGGTTACATGTTTAGGGCATATTTTGTGTGGAGTTCTGCATTGGTACGTTCCAGTGAGACAGGGAGGTTATGGTGAGGTACAGGAGCAGGGCATATTTGTGTGGAGTTCGGCATTCGTACGTTCCAGTGATACATTGATGTTATTGAGGGGTACAGGAACAGGGTATATTTGTGTGGAGTTCTGCATTGGTACATTCCAATGAGACAGGGAGGTTATGGAGGGTACAGGTTCAGGGCATATTTGTGTGAAGTTCGGCATTGGTACGTTGCAGTCAGACAGGGAGGTTATGGAGGGGTACAGGCTCATGGCATGTTTCTGTGGAGTTCTGCATTGGTACGTTCCAGTGAGACAGGTAGGTTATGGAGGGTTCAGGTTCAGGGCATATTTGTGTGGAGTTCTGCATTGGTACGTTCCAGTGAGACAGGGAGGTTATGGAGGGTACAGGTTCAGGGCATATTTGTGTGGATTTCTGCATTGGTACGTTCCAGTGAGACAGGGAGGTAATGGTGGTGTACAGGAGCAGGGCATATTTGTGTGGAGTTCGGCATTGGTACGTTCCAGTGAGACAGGGATGTTATGGAGGGGTACAGGAACAGGGCATATTTGTGTGGAGTTCTGCATTGGTACGTTCCACTGAGACTGGGAGGTTATGGAGGGTTACAGGTTTAGGGCATATTTTGTGTGGAGTTCTGCATTGGTACGTTCCAGTGAGACAGGGAGGTTATGGAGGGTACAGGTTCAGGGCATATTTGTGTGGAGTTCTGCATTGGTACGTTCCATTGAGACAGGGAGGTTATGGAGGGTACAGGTTCAGGGCATATTTGTGTGGAGTTCTGCATTGGTACATTCCAGTGAGACAAGGAGTTTCTGGAGGGGTACAGGTTCAGGGCATATTTGTGTGGAGTTCTGCATTGGTACGTTCCAATGAGTGAGGGAGGTTATGGAGAGTACAGGTTCAGGACATATTTGTGTTGAGTTCGGCATAGGTACGTTGCAGTCAGACAGGGAGGTTATGGAGGGTTACAGGTTTAGGGCATATTTTGTGTGGGGTTCTGCATTGGTACGTTCCAGTGAGACAGGGAGGTTATGGAGAGGTACAGTTTCAGGGCATATTTGTGTGGATTTCTGCATTGGAACGTTCCAGTGAGACAGGGAGGTTATGGAGAGGTACAGGTTCATGGCATATTTGTGTGGAGTTCTGCATTGGTACATTCCAGTGAGCCTGGGTGGTTATGGAGGGTACAGGATCAGGGAATATTTGTGTGGAGTTCTGCATTGGTACGTTCCAGTGAGACAGGGATGTTATGGAGGGGTACAGGTTCAGGGCATATTTGTGTGGAGTTCTGCATTGGTACATTCCAGTGAGACAGGGAGGTTATGGAGGGTTACAGGTTAAGGGCATATTTTTGTGGAGTTCTGCATTGGTACGTTCCAGTGAGACAGGGAGGTTATGGAGAGGTATAGGTTCAGGGCATATTTGTGTGGAGTTCTGCATTGGTACGTTCCAGTGAGACAGGTAGGTTATGGAGGGTACAGGTTCAGGGCATATTTGTGTGGAGTGCTGCATTGGTACGTTTCGGTGAGACAGGGAGGTTATGGTGGGGTACAGGAGCAGGGCATATTTGTGTGGAGTTCGGCATTCGTACGTTCCAGTGATACATTGATGTTATTGAGGGGTACAGGAACAGGGTATATTTGTGTGGAGGTCTGCATTGGTACATTCCAATGAGACAGGGAGGTTATGGAGGGTACAGGTTCAGGGCATATTTGTGTGAAGTTCGGCATTGGTACGTTGCAGTCAGACAGGGAGGTTATGGAGGGGTACAGGCTCAGGGCATATTTGTGTGGAGTACTGTATTGCTACATTCCAGTGAGGCAGGGAGGTTATGGAGGGTACAGGTTCAGGGCATATTTGTGTGGAGTTCCGCATTGGTACGTTCCAGTGAGACAGGGAGTTTATGGAGGGTTACAGATTTTGGGCATATTTGTGTGGAGTTCTGCATTGGTACGTTCCAGTGAGACAGGTAGGTTATGGAGGGTTCAGGTTCAGGGCATATTTGTGTGGAGTTCTGCATTGGTACGTTCCAGTGAGAAAGGGAGTTTATGGAGGCTACAGGTTCAGGGCATATTTGTGTGGATTTCTGCATTGGTACGTTCCAGTGAGACAGGGAGGTAATGGTGGTGTACAGGAGCAGGGCATATTTGTGTGGAGTTCGGCATTGGTACGTTCCAGTGAGACAGGGATGTTATGGAGGGGTACAGGAACAGGGCATATTTGTGTGGAGTTCTGCATTGGTACGTTCCACTGAGACTGGGAGGTTATGGAGGGTTACAGGTTTAGGGCATATTTTGTGTGGAGTTCTGCATTGGTACGTTCCAGTGAGACAGGGAGGTTATGGAGGGTACAGGTTCAGGGCATATTTGTGTGGAGTTCTGCATTGGTACGTTCCATTGAGACAGGGAGGTTATGGAGGGTACAGGTTCAGGGCATATTTGTGTGGAGTTCTGCATTGGTACATTCCAGTGAGACAAGGAGTTTCTGGAGGGGTACAGGTTCAGGGCATATTTGTGTGGAGTTCTGCATTGGTACGTTCCAATGAGTGAGGGAGGTTATGGAGAGTACAGGTTCAGGACATATTTGTGTTGAGTTCGGCATAGGTACGTTGCAGTCAGACAGGGAGGTTATGGAGGGTTACAGGTTTAGGGCATATTTTGTGTGGGGTTCTGCATTGGTACGTTCCAGTGAGACAGGGAGGTTATGGAGAGGTACAGGTTCAGGGCATATTTGTGTGGAGTTCTGCATTGGTACGTTCCAGTGAGACAGGTAGGTTATGGAGGGTACAGGTTCAGGGCATATTTGTGTGGAGTTCTGCATTGGTACGTTCCAGTGAGACAGGGAGATTATGGAGAGGTACAGGTTCAGGGCATATTTGTGTGGAGTTCTGCATTGGTACATTCCAGTGAGCCTGGGTGGTTATGGAGGGTACAGCATCAGGGAATATTTGTGTGGAGTTCTGCATTGGTTCATTCTATTGAGACAGGGAGTTTATGGAGGGTTACAGGATCAGGGCATATTTGTGTGGAGTTCTGCATTGGTACGTTCCAGTGAGACAGGGAGGTTATGGAGAGGTACAGGTTCAGGGCATATTTGTGTGGAGTTCTGCATTGGTACGTTCCAGTGAGACAGGTAGGTTATGGAGGGTACAGGTTCAGGGCATATTTGTGTGGAGTTCTGCATTGGTACGTTCCAGTGAGACAGGGAGGTTATGGAGGGTACAGGTTCAGGGCATATTTGTGTGGAGTTCTGCATTGGTACATTCCAGTGAGACAAGGAGGTTCTGGAGGGGTACAGGTTCAGGGCATATATGTCTGGAGTTCTGCATTGGTGCGTTCCAATGAGTGAGGGAGGTTATGGAGAGTACAGGTTCAGGACATATTTGTGTGGAGTTCGGCATAGGTACGTTGCAGTCAGACAGGGAGGTTATGGAGGGTTACATGTTTAGGGCATATTTTGTGTGGAGTTCTGCATTGGTACGTTCCAGTGAGACAGGGAGGTTATGGTGAGGTACAGGTTCAGGGCATATTTGTGTGGAGTTCTGCATTGGTACGTTCCAGTGAGACAGGTAGGTTATGGAGGGTACAGGAGCAGGGCATATTTGTGTGGAGTTCGGCATTCGTACGTTCCAGTGATACATTGATGTTATTGAGGGGTACAGGAACAGGGTATATTTGTGTGGAGTTCTGCATTGGTACATTCCAATGAGACAGGGAGGTTATGGAGGGTACAGGTTCAGGGCATATTTGTGTGAAGTTCGGCATTGGTACGTTGCAGTCAGACAGGGAGGTTATGGAGGGGTACAGGCTCAGGGCATGTTTCTGTGGAGTACTGTATTGCTACATTCCAGTGAGGCAGGGAAGTTTTGGAGGGTACAGGTTCAGGGCATATTTGTGTGGAGTTCCGCATTGGTACGTTCCAGTGAGACAGGGAGTTTATGGAGGGTTACAGATTTTGGGCATTATTGTGTGGAGTTCTGCATTGGTACGTTCCAGTGAGACAGGGAGGTTATGGAGAGGTACAGGTTCAGGGCATATTTGTGTGGAGTTCTGCATTGGTACGTTCCAGTGAGACAGGTAGGTTATGGAGGGTTCAGGTTCAGGGCATATTTGTGTGGAGTTCTGCATTGGTACGTTCCAGTGAGACAGGGAGGTTATGGAGGGTACAGGTTCAGGGCATATTTGTGTGGATTTCTGCATTGGTACGTTCCAGTGAGACAGGGAGGTAATGGTGGTGTACAGGAGCAGGGCATATTTGTGTGGAGTTCGGCATTGGTACGTTCCAGTGAGACAGGGATGTTATGGAGGGGTACAGGAAAAGGGCATATTTGTGTGGAGTTCTGCATTGGTACGTTCCACTGAGACTGGGAGGTTATGGAGGGTTACAGGTTTAGGGCATATTTTGTGTGGAGTTCTGCATTGGTACGTTCCAGTGAGACAGGGAGGTTATGGAGGGTACAGGTTCAGGGCATATTTGTGTGGAGTTCTGCATTGGTACGTTCCATTGAGACAGGGAGGTTATGGAGGGTACAGGTTCAGGGCATATTTGTGTGGAGTTCTGCATTGGTACATTCCAGTGAGACAAGGAGTTTCTGGAGGGGTACAGGTTCAGGGCATATTTGTGTGGAGTTCTGCATTGGTACGTTCCAATGAGTGAGGGAGGTTATGGAGAGTACAGGTTCAGGACATATTTGTGTTGAGTTCGGCATAGGTACGTTGCAGTCAGACAGGGAGGTTATGGAGGGTTACAGGTTTAGGGCATATTTTGTGTGGGGTTCTGCATTGGTACGTTCCAGTGAGACAGGGAGGTTATGGAGAGGTACAGGTTCAGGGCATATTTGTGTGGAGTTCTGCATTGGTACGTTCCAGTGAGACAGGTAGGTTATGGAGGGTACAGGTTCAGGGCATATTTGTGTGGAGTTCTGCATTGGTACGTTCCAGTGAGACAGGGAGATTATGGAGAGGTACAGGTTCAGGGCATATTTGTGTGGAGTTCTGCATTGGTACATTCCAGTGAGCCTGGGTGGTTATGGAGGGTACAGCATCAGGGAATATTTGTGTGGAGTTCTGCATTGGTTCATTCTATTGAGACAGGGAGTTTATGGAGGGTTACAGGATCAGGGCATATTTGTGTGGAGTTCTGCATTGGTACGTTCCAGTGAGACAGGGAGGTTATGGAGAGGTACAGGTTCAGGGCATATTTGTGTGGAGTTCTGCATTGGTACGTTCCAGTGAGACAGGTAGGTTATGGAGGGTACAGGTTCAGGGCATATTTGTGTGGAGTTCTGCATTGGTACGTTCCAGTGAGACAGGGAGGTTATGGAGGGTACAGGTTCAGGGCATATTTGTGTGGAGTTCTGCATTGGTACATTCCAGTGAGACAAGGAGGTTCTGGAGGGGTACAGGTTCAGGGCATATATGTCTGGAGTTCTGCATTGGTGCGTTCCAATGAGTGAGGGAGGTTATGGAGAGTACAGGTTCAGGACATATTTGTGTGGAGTTCGGCATAGGTACGTTGCAGTCAGACAGGGAGGTTATGGAGGGTTACATGTTTAGGGCATATTTTGTGTGGAGTTCTGCATTGGTACGTTCCAGTGAGACAGGGAGGTTATGGTGAGGTACAGGTTCAGGGCATATTTGTGTGGAGTTCTGCATTGGTACGTTCCAGTGAGACAGGTAGGTTATGGAGGGTACAGGAGCAGGGCATATTTGTGTGGAGTTCGGCATTCGTACGTTCCAGTGATACATTGATGTTATTGAGGGGTACAGGAACAGGGTATATTTGTGTGGAGTTCTGCATTGGTACATTCCAATGAGACAGGGAGGTTATGGAGGGTACAGGTTCAGGGCATATTTGTGTGAAGTTCGGCATTGGTACGTTGCAGTCAGACAGGGAGGTTATGGAGGGGTACAGGCTCAGGGCATGTTTCTGTGGAGTACTGTATTGCTACATTCCAGTGAGGCAGGGAAGTTTTGGAGGGTACAGGTTCAGGGCATATTTGTGTGGAGTTCCGCATTGGTACGTTCCAGTGAGACAGGGAGTTTATGGAGGGTTACAGATTTTGGGCATTATTGTGTGGAGTTCTGCATTGGTACGTTCCAGTGAGACAGGGAGGTTATGGAGAGGTACAGGTTCAGGGCATATTTGTGTGGAGTTCTGCATTGGTACGTTCCAGTGAGACAGGTAGGTTATGGAGGGTTCAGGTTCAGGGCATATTTGTGTGGAGTTCTGCATTGGTACGTTCCAGTGAGACAGGGAGGTTATGGAGGGTACAGGTTCAGGGCATATTTGTGTGGATTTCTGCATTGGTACGTTCCAGTGAGACAGGGAGGTAATGGTGGTGTACAGGAGCAGGGCATATTTGTGTGGAGTTCGGCATTGGTACGTTCCAGTGAGACAGGGATGTTATGGAGGGGTACAGGAACAGGGCATATTTGTGTGGAGTTCTGCATTGGTACGTTCCACTGAGACTGGGAGGTTATGGAGGGTTACAGGTTTAGGGCATATTTTGTGTGGAGTTCTGCATTGGTACGTTCCAGTGAGACAGGGAGGTTATGGAGGGTACAGGTTCAGGGCATATTTGTGTGGAGTTCTGCATTGGTACGTTCCATTGAGACAGGGAGGTTATGGAGGGTACAGGTTCAGGGCATATTTGTGTGGAGTTCTGCATTGGTACATTCCAGTGAGACAAGGAGTTTCTGGAGGGGTACAGGTTCAGGGCATATTTGTGTGGAGTTCTGCATTGGTACGTTCCAATGAGTGAGGGAGGTTATGGAGAGTACAGGTTCAGGACATATTTGTGTTGAGTTCGGCATAGGTACGTTGCAGTCAGACAGGGAGGTTATGGAGGGTTACAGGTTTAGGGCATATTTTGTGTGGGGTTCTGCATTGGTACGTTCCAGTGAGACAGGGAGGTTATGGAGAGGTACAGGTTCAGGGCATATTTGTGTGGATTTCTGCATTGGAACGTTCCAGTGAGACAGGGAGGTTATGGAGAGGTACAGGTTCATGGCATATTTGTGTGGAGTTCTGCATTGGTACATTCCAGTGAGCCTGGGTGGTTATGGAGGGTACAGGATCAGGGAATATTTGTGTGGAGTTCTGCATTGGTACGTTCCATTGAGATAGGGAGGTTATGGAGGGTTACAGGTTCAGGGCATATTTGTGTGGAGTTCTGCATTGGTACGTTCCAGTGAGACAGGGAGGCTATGGAGGGTATAGGTTCAGGGCATATTTGTGTGGAGTTCTGCATTGCTACGTTCCAGTGAGACAGGGAGGTTATGGATGTGTACAGCAAAAGGGCATATTTTTGTGGAGTTCTGCATTGGTACTTTCCAGTGAGACAGGGAGGTTATGGAGTGTACAGGTTCAGGGCATATTTGTGTGGAGTTCGGCATTGGTACGTTCCAGTGAGCCTGGGAGGTTATGGACGTTACAGGATCAGGGAATATTTGTGTGGAGTTCTGCATTGGTACGTTCCAGTGAGACAGGGATGTTATGGAGGGGTACAGGTTCAGGGCATATTTGTGTGGAGTTCTGCATTGGTACATTCCAGTGAGACAGGGAGGTTATGGAGGGTTACAGGTTAAGGGCATATTTTTGTGGAGTTCTGCATTGGTACGTTCCAGTGAGACAGGGAGGTTATGGAGAGGTATAGGTTCAGGGCATATTTGTGTGGAGTTCTGCATTGGTACGTTCCAGTGAGACAGGTAGGTTATGGAGGGTACAGGTTCAGGGCATATTTGTGTGGAGTGCTGCATTGGTACGTTTCGGTGAGACAGGGAGGTTATGGTGGGGTACAGGAGCAGGGCATATTTGTGTGGAGTTCGTCATTCGTACGTTCCAGTGATACATTGATGTTATTGAGGGGTACAGGAACAGGGTATATTTGTGTGGAGTTCTGCATTGGTACATTCCAATGAGACAGGGAGGTTATGGAGGGTACAGGTTCAGGGCATATTTGTGTGAAGTTCGGCATTGGTACGTTGCAGTCAGACAGGGAGGTTATGGAGGGGTACAGGCTCAGGGCATATTTGTGTGGAGTACTGTATTGCTACATTCCAGTGAGGCAGGGAGGTTATGGAGGGTACAGGTTCAGGGCATATTTGTGTGGAGTTCCGCATTGGTACGTTCCAGTGAGACAGGGAGTTTATGGAGGGTTACAGATTTTGGGCGTTATTGTGTGGAGTTCTGCATTGGTACGTTCCAGTGAAACAGGGAGGTTATGGAGAGGTACAGGTTCAGGGCATATTTGTGTGGAGTTCTGCATTGGTACGTTCCAGTGAGACAGGTAGGATATGGAGGGTTCAGGTTCATGGCATATTTGTGTGGAGTTCTGCATTAGTACGTTCCAGTGAGACACGGAGGTTATGGAGGGTACAGGTTCAGGGCATACTTGTGTGGATTTCTGCATTGGTACGTTCCAGTGAGACAGGGAGGTAATGGTGGTGTACAGGAGCAGGGCATATTTGTGTGGAGTTCGGCATTGGTACGTTCCAGTGAGACAGGGATGTTATGGAGGGGTACAGGAACAGGGCATATTTGTGTGGAGTTCTGCATTGGTACGTTCCACTGAGACTGGGAGGTTATGGAGGGTTACAGGTTTAGGGCATATTTTGTGTGGAGTTCTGCATTGGTACGTTCCAGTGAGACAGGGAGGTTATGGAGGGTACAGGTTCAGGGCATATTTGTGTGGAGTTCTGCATTGGTACGTTCCAGTGAGACAGGTAGGTTATGGAGGGTACAGGTTCAGGGCATATTTGTGTGGAGTTCTGCATTGGTACGTTCCAGTGAGACAGGGAGATTATGGAGAGGTACAGGTTCAGGGCATATTTGTGTGGAGTTCTGCATTGGTACATTCCAGTGAGCCTGGGTGGTTATGGAGGGTACAGCATCAGGGAATATTTGTGTGGAGTTCTGCATTGGTTCATTCTATTGAGACAGGGAGTTTATGGAGGGTTACAGGATCAGGGCATATTTGTGTGGAGTTCTGCATTGGTACGTTCCAGTGAGACAGGGAGGTTATGGAGAGGTACAGGTTCAGGGCATATTTGTGTGGAGTTCTGCATTGGTACGTTCCAGTGAGACAGGTAGGTTATGGAGGGTACATGTTCAGGGCATATTTGTGTGGAGTTCTGCATTGGTACGTTCCAGTGAGACAGGGAGGTTATGGAGGGTACAGGTTCAGGGCATATTTGTGTGGATTTCTGCATTGGTACGTTCCAGTGAGACAGGGAGGTAATGGTGGTGTACAGGAGCAGGGCATATTTGTGTGGAGTTCGGCATTGGTACGTTCCAGTGAGACAGGGATGTTATGGAGGGGTACAGGAACAGGGCATATTTGTGTGGAGTTCTGCATTGGTACGTTCCACTGAGACTGGGAGGTTATGGAGGGTTACAGGTTTAGGGCATATTTTGTGTGGAGTTCTGCATTGGTACATTCCAGTGAGACAGGGAGGTTATGGAGGGTACAGGTTCAGGGCATATTTGTGTGGAGTTCTGCATTGGTACATTCCAGTGAGACAAGGAGGTTCTGGAGGGGTACAGGTTCAGGGCATATATGTCTGGAGTTCTGCATTGGTGCGTTCCAATGAGTGAGGGAGGTTATGGAGAGTACAGGTTCAGGACATATTTGTGTGGAGTTCGGCATAGGTACGTTGCAGTCAGACAGGGAGGTTATGGAGGGTTACAGGTTTAGGGCATATTTTGTGTGGAGTTCTGCATTGGTACATTCCAGTGAGACAGGGAGGTTATGGTGAGGTACAGGTTCAGGGCATATTTGTGTGGAGTTCTGCATTGGTACGTTCCAGTGAGACAGGTAGGTTATGGAGGGTACAGGAGCAGGGCATATTTGTGTGGAGTTCGGCATTCGTACGTTCCAGTGATACATTGATGTTATTGAGGGGTACAGGAACAGGGTATATTTGTGTGGATTTCTGCATTGGTACATTCCAATGAGACAGGGAGGTTATGGAGGGTACAGGTTCAGGGCATATTTGGGTGAAGTTCGGCATTGGTACGTTGCAGTCAGACAGGGAGGTTATGGAGGGGTACAGGCTCAGGGCATATTTGTATGGAGTACTGTATTGCTACATTCCAGTGAGGCAGGGAGGTTTTGGAGGGTACAGGTTCAGGGCATATTTGTGTGGAGTTCCGAATTGGTACGTTCCAGTGAGACAGGGAGTTTATGGAGGGTTACAGATTTTGGGCATTATTGTGTGGAGTTCTGCATTGGTACGTTCCAGTGAGACAGGGAGGTTATGGAGAGGTACAGGTTCAGGGCATATTTGTGTGGAGTTCTGCATTGGTACGTTCCAGTGAGATAGGTAGGTTATGGAGGGTTCAGGTTCAGGGCATATTTGTGTGGAGTTCTGCATTGGTACGTTCCAGTGAGACAGGGAGGTTATGGAGGGTACAGGTTCAGGGAATATTTGTGTGGATTTCTGCATTGGTACGTTCCAGTGAGACAGGGAGGTAATTGTGGTGTACAGGAGCAGGGCATATTTGTGTGGAGTTCGGCATTGGTACGTTCCAGTGAGACAGGGATGTTATGGAGGGGTACAGGAACAGGGCATATTTGTGTGGAGTTCTGCATTGGTACGTTCCACTGAGACTGGGAGGTTATGGAGGGTTACAGGTTTAGGGCATATTTTGTGTGGAGTTCTGCATTGGTACGTTCCAGTGAGACAGGGAGGTTACGGAGGGTACAGGTTCAGGGCATATTTGTGTGGAGTTCTGCATTGGTACGTTCTATTGAGACAGGGAGGTTATGGAGGTACAGGTTCAGGGCATATTTGTGTGGAGTTCTGCATTGGTACATTCCAGTGAGACAAGGAGTTTCTGGAGGGGTACAGGTTCAGGGCATATTTGTGTGGAGTTCTGCATTGGTACGTTCCAATGAGTGAGGGAGGTTATGGAGAGTACAGGTTCAGGACATATTTGTGTTGAGTTCGGCATAGGTACGTTGCAGTCAGACAGGGAGGTTATGGAGGGTTACAGGTTTAGGGCATATTTTGTGTGGGGTTCTGCATTGGTACGTTCCAGTGAGACAGGGAGGTTATGGAGAGGTACAGGTTCAGGGCATATTTGTGTGGAGTTCTGCATTGGTACGTTCCAGTGAGACAGGTAGGTTATGGAGGGTACAGGTTCAGGGCATATTTGTGTGGAGTTCTGCATTGGTACGTTCCAGTGAGACAGGGGGATTATGGAGAGGTACAGTTTCAGGGCATATTTGTGTGGAGTTCTGCATTGGTACATTCCAGTGAGCCTGGGTGGTTATGGAGGGTACAGCATCAGGGAATATTTGTGTGGAGTTCTGCATTGGTTCATTCTATTGAGACAGGGAGTTTATGGAGGGTTACAGATTTTGGGCATTATTGTGTGGAGTTCTGCATTGGTACGTTCCAGTGAGACAGGGAGGTTATGGAGAGGTACAGGTTCAGGGCATATTTGTGTGGAGTTCTGCATTGGTACGTTCCAGTGAGACAGGTAGGTTATGGAGGGTTCAGGTTCAGGGCATATTTGTGTGGAGTTCTGCATTAGTACGTTCCAGTGAGACAGGGAGGTTATGGAGGGTACAGGTTCAGGGCATATTTGTGTGGATTTCTGCATTGGTACGTTCCAGTGAGACAGGGAGGTTATGGAGGGTTACAGGAGCAGGGCATATTTGTGTGGAGTTCGGCATTCGTACGTTCCAGTGATACATTGATGTTATTGAGGGGTACAGGAACAGGGTATATTTGTGTGGATTTCTGCATTGGTACATTCCAATGAGACAGGGAGGTTATGGAGGGTACAGGTTCAGGGCATATTTGGGTGAAGTTCGGCATTGGTACGTTGCAGTCAGACAGGGAGGTTATGGAGGGGTACAGGCTCAGGGCATATTTGTGTGGAGTACTGTATTGCTACATTCCAGTGAGGCAGGGAGGTTTTGGAGGGTACAGGTTCAGGGCATATTTGTGTGGAGTTCCGAATTGGTACGTTCCAGTGAGACAGGGAGTTTATGGAGGGTTACAGATTTTGGGCATTATTGTGTGGAGTTCTGCATTGGTACGTTCCAGTGAGACAGGGAGGTTATGGAGAGTTACAGGTTCAGGGCATATTTGTGTGGAGTTCTGCATTGGTACGTTCCAGTGAGATAGGTAGGTTATGGAGGGTTCAGGTTCAGGGCATATTTGTGTGGAGTTCTGCATTGGTACGTTCCAGTGAGACAGGGAGGTTATGGAGGGTACAGGTTCAGGGCATATTTGTGTGGATTTCTGCATTGGTACGTTCCAGTGAGACAGGGAGGTAATTGTGGTGTACAGGAGCAGGGCATATTTGTGTGGAGTTCGGCATTGGTACGTTCCAGTGAGACAGGGATGTTATGGAGGGGTACAGGAACAGGGCATATTTGTGTGGAGTTCTGCATTGGTACGTTCCACTGAGACTGGGAGGTTATGGAGGGTTACAGGTTTAGGGCATATTTTGTGTGGAGTTCTGCATTGGTACGTTCCAGTGAGACAGGGAGGTTACGGAGGGTACAGGTTCAGGGCATATTTGTGTGGAGTTCTGCATTGGTACGTTCCATTGAGACAGGGAGGTTATGGAGGTACAGGTTCAGGGCATATTTATGTGGAGTTCTGCATTGGTACATTCCAGTGAGACAAGGAGTTTCTGGAGGGGTACAGGTTCAGGGCATATTTGTGTGGAGTTCTGCATTGGTACGTTCCAATGAGTGAGGGAGGTTATGGAGAGTACAGGTTCAGGACATATTTGTGTTGAGTTCGGCATAGGTACGTTGCAGTCAGACAGGGAGGTTATGGAGGGTTACAGGTTTAGGGCATATTTTGTGTGGGGTTCTGCATTGGTACGTTCCAGTGAGACAGGGAGGTTATGGAGAGGTACAGGTTCAGGGCATATTTGTGTGGAGTTCTGCATTGGTACGTTCCAGTGAGACAGGTAGGTTATGGAGGGTACAGGTTCAGGGCATATTTGTGTGGAGTTCTGCATTGGTACGTTCCAGTGAGACAGGGAGATTATGGAGAGGTACAGGTTCAGGGCATATTTGTGTGGAGTTCTGCATTGGTACATTCCAGTGAGCCTGGGTGGTTATGGAGGGTACAGCATCAGGGAATATTTGTGTGGAGTTCTGCATTGGTTCATTCTATTGAGACAGGGAGTTTATGGAGGGTTACAGATTTTGGGCATTATTGTGTGGAGTTCTGCATTGGTACGTTCCAGTGAGACAGGGAGGTTATGGAGAGGTACAGGTTCAGGGCATATTTGTGTGGAGTTCTGCATTGGTACGTTCCAGTGAGACAGGGAGGCTATGGAGGGTATAGGTTCAGGGCATATTTCTGTTGAGTTATGCATTGCTACGTTCCAGTGAGACAGGGAGGTAATTGTGGTGTACAGGAGCAGGGCATATTTGTGTGGAGTTCGGCATTGGTACGTTCCAGTGAGACAGGGATGTTATGGAGGGGTACAGGAACAGGGCATATTTGTGTGGAGTTCTGCATTGGTACGTTCCACTGAGACTGGGAGGTTATGGAGGGTTACAGGTTTAGGGCATATTTTGTGTGGAGTTCTGCATTGGTACGTTCCAGTGAGACAGGGAGGTTACGGAGGGTACAGGTTCAGGGCATATTTGTGTGGAGTTCTGCATTGGTACGTTCCATTGAGACAGGGAGGTTATGGAGGTACAGGTTCAGGGCATATTTGTGTGGAGTTCTGCATTGGTACATTCCAGTGAGACAAGGAGTTTCTGGAGGGGTACAGGTTCAGGGCATATTTGTGTGGAGTTCTGCATTGGTACGTTCCAATGAGTGAGGGAGGTTATGGAGAGTACAGGTTCAGGACATATTTGTGTTGAGTTCGGCATAGGTACGTTGCAGTCAGACAGGGAGGTTATGGAGGGTTACAGGTTTAGGGCATATTTTGTGTGGGGTTCTGCATTGGTACGTTCCAGTGAGACAGGGAGGTTATGGAGAGGTACAGGTTCAGGGCATATTTGTGTGGAGTTCTGCATTGGTACGTTCCAGTGAGACAGGTAGGTTATGGAGGGTACAGGTTCAGGGCATATTTGTGTGGAGTTCTGCATTGGTACGTTCCAGTGAGACAGGGAGATTATGGAGAGGTACAGGTTCAGGGCATATTTGTGTGGAGTTCTGCATTGGTACATTCCAGTGAGCCTGGGTGGTTATGGAGGGTACAGCATCAGGGAATATTTGTGTGGAGTTCTGCATTGGTTCATTCTATTGAGACAGGGAGTTTATGGAGGGTTACAGATTTTGGGCATTATTGTGTGGAGTTCTGCATTGGTACGTTCCAGTGAGACAGGGAGGTTATGGAGAGGTACAGGTTCAGGGCATATTTGTGTGGAGTTCTGCATTGGTACGTTCCAGTGAGACAGGTAGGTTATGGAGGGTTCAGGTTCAGGGCATATTTGTGTGGAGTTCTGCATTAGTACGTTCCAGTGAGACAGGGAGGTTATGGAGGGTACAGGTTCAGGGCATATTTGTGTGGATTTCTGCATTGGTACGTTCCAGTGAGACAGGGAGGTTATGGAGGGTTACAGGAGCAGGGCATATTTGTGTGGAGTTCGGCATTCGTACGTTCCAGTGATACATTGATGTTATTGAGGGGTACAGGAACAGGGTATATTTGTGTGGATTTCTGCATTGGTACATTCCAATGAGACAGGGAGGTTATGGAGGGTACAGGTTCAGGGCATATTTGGGTGAAGTTCGGCATTGGTACGTTGCAGTCAGACAGGGAGGTTATGGAGGGGTACAGGCTCAGGGCATATTTGTGTGGAGTACTGTATTGCTACATTCCAGTGAGGCAGGGAGGTTTTGGAGGGTACAGGTTCAGGGCATATTTGTGTGGAGTTCCGAATTGGTACGTTCCAGTGAGACAGGGAGTTTATGGAGGGTTACAGATTTTGGGCATTATTGTGTGGAGTTCTGCATTGGTACGTTCCAGTGAGACAGGGAGGTTATGGAGAGTTACAGGTTCAGGGCATATTTGTGTGGAGTTCTGCATTGGTACGTTCCAGTGAGATAGGTAGGTTATGGAGGGTTCAGGTTCAGGGCATATTTGTGTGGAGTTCTGCATTGGTACGTTCCAGTGAGACAGGGAGGTTATGGAGGGTACAGGTTCAGGGCATATTTGTGTGGATTTCTGCATTGGTACGTTCCAGTGAGACAGGGAGGTAATTGTGGTGTACAGGAGCAGGGCATATTTGTGTGGAGTTCGGCATTGGTACGTTCCAGTGAGACAGGGATGTTATGGAGGGGTACAGGAACAGGGCATATTTGTGTGGAGTTCTGCATTGGTACGTTCCACTGAGACTGGGAGGTTATGGAGGGTTACAGGTTTAGGGCATATTTTGTGTGGAGTTCTGCATTGGTACGTTCCAGTGAGACAGGGAGGTTACGGAGGGTACAGGTTCAGGGCATATTTGTGTGGAGTTCTGCATTGGTACGTTCCATTGAGACAGGGAGGTTATGGAGGTACAGGTTCAGGGCATATTTATGTGGAGTTCTGCATTGGTACATTCCAGTGAGACAAGGAGTTTCTGGAGGGGTACAGGTTCAGGGCATATTTGTGTGGAGTTCTGCATTGGTACGTTCCAATGAGTGAGGGAGGTTATGGAGAGTACAGGTTCAGGACATATTTGTGTTGAGTTCGGCATAGGTACGTTGCAGTCAGACAGGGAGGTTATGGAGGGTTACAGGTTTAGGGCATATTTTGTGTGGGGTTCTGCATTGGTACGTTCCAGTGAGACAGGGAGGTTATGGAGAGGTACAGGTTCAGGGCATATTTGTGTGGAGTTCTGCATTGGTACGTTCCAGTGAGACAGGTAGGTTATGGAGGGTACAGGTTCAGGGCATATTTGTGTGGAGTTCTGCATTGGTACGTTCCAGTGAGACAGGGAGATTATGGAGAGGTACAGGTTCAGGGCATATTTGTGTGGAGTTCTGCATTGGTACATTCCAGTGAGCCTGGGTGGTTATGGAGGGTACAGCATCAGGGAATATTTGTGTGGAGTTCTGCATTGGTTCATTCTATTGAGACAGGGAGTTTATGGAGGGTTACAGATTTTGGGCATTATTGTGTGGAGTTCTGCATTGGTACGTTCCAGTGAGACAGGGAGGTTATGGAGAGGTACAGGTTCAGGGCATATTTGTGTGGAGTTCTGCATTGGTACGTTCCAGTGAGACAGGTAGGTTATGGAGGTTTCAGGTTCAGGGCATATTTGTGTGGAGTTCTGCATTAGTACGTTCCAGTGAGACAGGGAGGTTATGGAGGGTACAGGTTCAGGGCATATTTGTGTGGATTTCTGCATTGGTACGTTCCAGTGAGACAGGGAGGTAATGGTGGTGTACAGGAGCAGGGCATATTTGTGTTGAGTTCGGCATTGGTACGTTCCAGTGAGACAGGGATGTTATGGAGGAGTACAGGAACAGGGCATATTTGTGTGGAGTTCTGCATTGGTACGTTCCACTGAGACTGGGAGGTTATGGAGGGTTACAGGTTTAGGGCATATTTTGTGTGGAGTTCTGCATTGGTACGTTCCAGTGAGACAGGGAGGTTATGGAGGGTACAGGTTCAGGGCATATTTGTGTGGAGTTCTGCATTGGTACGTTCCAGTGAGACAGGGAGGTTATGGAGGGTACAGGTTCAGGGCATATTTGTGTGGAGTTCTGCATTGGTACATTCCAGTGAGACAAGGAGGTTCTGGAGGGGTACAGGTTCAGGGCATATATGTCTGGAGTTCTGCATTGGTACGTTCCAATGAGTGAGGGAGGTTATGGAGAGTACAGGTTCAGGACATATTTGTGTGGAGTTCGGCATAGGTACGTTGCAGTCAGACAGGGAGGTTATGGAGGGTTACAGGTTTAGGGCATATTTTGTGTGGAGTTCTGCATTGGTACGTTCCAGTGAGACAGGGAAGTTATGGTGAGGTACAGGTTCAGGGCAAATTTGTGTTGAGTTCTGCATTGGTACGTTCCAGTGAGACAGGTAGGTTATGGAGGGTACAGGTTCAGGGCATATTTGTGTGGAGTTCTGCATTGGTACGTTCCAGTGAGACAGGGAGATTATGGAGAGGTACAGGTTCAGGGCATATGTGTGTGGAGTTCTGCATCGGTACATTCCAGTGAGCCTGGGTGGTTATGGAGGGTACAGCATCAGGGAATATTTGTGTGGAGTTCTGCATTGGTTCGTTCTATTGAGACAGGGAGGTTATGGAGGGTTACAGAATCAGGGCATATTTGTGTGGAGTTCTGCATTGGTACGTTCCAGTGAGACAGGGAGGCTATGGAGGGTATAGGTTCAGGGCATATTTCTGTTGAGTTATGCATTGCTACGTTCCAGTGAGACAGGGAGGTTATGGAGGGGTACAGGTTCAGGGCATATTTGTGTGGAGTTCTGCATTGGTACATTCCAGTGAGACAGGGAGGTTATGGAGGGTTACAGGTTAAGGGCATATTTTTGTGGAGTTCTGCATTGGTACATTCCAATGAGACAGGGAGGTTATGGAGGGTACAGGCTCAGGGCATATTTGTGTGAAGTTCGGTATTGGTACGTTGCAGTCAGACAGGGAGGTTATGGAGGGGTACAGGCTCAGGGCATATTTGTGTGGAGTACTGTATTGCTACATTCCAGTGAGGCAGGGAGGTTATGGAGGGTACAGGTTCAGGGCATATTTGTGTGGAGTTCCGCATTGGTACGTTCCAGTGAGACAGGGAGTTTATGGAGGGTTACAGATTTTGGGCATTATTGTGTGGAGTTCTGCATTGGTACGTTCCAGTGAGACAGGGAGGTTATGGAGAGGTACAGGTTCAGGGCATATTTGTGTGGAGTTCTGCATTGGTACGTTCCAGTGAGACAGGTAGGTTATGGAGGGTTCAGGTTCAGGGCATATTTGTGTGGAGTTCTGCATTAGTACGTTCCAGTGAGACAGGGGGGTTATGGAGGGTACAGGTTCAGGGCATATTTGTGTGGATTTCTGCATTGGTACGTTCCAGTGAGACAGGGAGGTAATGGTGGTGTACAGGAGCAGGGCATATTTGTGTGGAGTTCTGCATTGGTACGTTCCATTGTGACAGGGAGGTTATGGAGGGTACAGGTTCAGGGCATATTTGTGTGGAGTTCTGCATCGGTACATTCCAGTGAGACAGGGAGGTAATGGTGGTGTACAGGAGCAGGGCATATTTGTGTGGAGTTCTGCATTGGTACGTTCCATTGAGACAGGGAGGTTATGGAGGGTACAGGTTCAGGGCATATTTGTGTGGAGTTCTGCATTGGTACATTCCAGTGAGACAATGAGTTTCTGGAGGGGTACAGGTTCAGGGCATATTTGCGTGGAGTTCTGCATTGGTACGTTCCAATGAGTGAGGGAGGTTATGGAGAGTACAGGTTCAGGACATATTTGTGTTGAGTTCGGCATAGGAACATTGCAGTCAGACAGGGAGGTTATGGAGGGTTACAGGTTTAGGGCATATTTTGTGTGGGGTTCTGCATTGGTACGTTCCAGTGACACAAGGAGGTTATGGAGGGTACAGGTTTAGGGCATATTTTGAGTGGGGTTCTGCATTGGTACGTTCCAGTGAGACAGGGAGGTTATGGAGAGGTACAGTTTCAGGGCATATTTGTGTGGAATTCTGCATTGGTACGTTCCAGTGAGACAGGTAGGTTATGGAGGGTACAGGTTCAGGGCATATTTGTGTGGAGTTCTGCATTGGTACGTTCCAGTGAGACAGGGAGATTATGGAGAGGTACAGGTTCAGGGCATATTTGTGTGGAGTACTGCATTGGTACATTCCAGTGAGCCTGGGTGGTTATGGAGGGTACAGCATCAGGGAATATTTGTGTGGAGTTCTGCATTGGTTCATTCTATTGAGACAGGGAGTTTATGGAGGTTTACAGGATCAGGGCATATTTGTGTGGAGTTCTGCATTGGTACGTTCCAGTGAGACAGGGAGGTTATGGAGAGGTACAGGTTCAGGGCATATTTGTGTGGAGTTCTGCATTGGTACGTTCCAGTGAGACAGGTAGGTTATGGAGGGTACAGGTTCAGGGCATATTTGTGTGGAGTTCTGCATTGGTACGTTCCAGTGAGACAGGGAGGTTATGGAGGGTACAGGTTCAGGGCATATTTGTGTGGATTTCTGCATTGGTACGTTCCAGTGAGACAGGGAGGTAATGGTGGTGTACAGGAGCAGGGCATATTTGTGTGGAGTTCGGCATTGGTACGTTCCAGTGAGACAGGGATGTTATGGAGGGGTACAGGAACAGGGCATATTTGTGTGGAGTTCTGCATTGGTACGTTCCACTGAGACTGGGAGGTTATGGAGGGTTACAGGTTTAGGGCATATTTTGTGTGGAGTTCTGCATTGGTACGTTCCAGTGAGACAGGGAGGTTATGGAGGGTACAGGTTCAGGGCATATTTGTGTGGAGTTCTGCATTGGTACGTTCCATTGAGACAGGGAGGTTATGGAGGGTACAGGTTCAGGGCATATTTGTGTGGAGTTCTGCATTGGTACATTCCAGTGAGACAAGGAGTTTCTGGAGGGGTACAGGTTCAGGGCATATTTGTGTGGAGTTCTGCATTGGTACGTTCCAATGAGTGAGGGAGGTTATGGAGAGTACAGGTTCAGGACATATTTGTGTTGAGTTCGGCATAGGTACGTTGCAGTCAGACAGGGAGGTTATGGAGGGTTACAGGTTTAGGGCATATTTTGTGTGGGGTTCTGCATTGGTACGTTCCAGTGAGACAGGGAGGTTATGGAGAGGTACAGGTTCAGGGCATATTTGTGTGGAGTTCTGCATTGGTACGTTCCAGTGAGTCAGGTAGGTTATGGAGGGTACAGGTTCAGGGCATATTTGTGTGGAGTTCTGCATTGGTACGTTCCAGTGAGACAGGGAGGTTATGGAGAGGTACAGGTTCAGGGCATATTTGTGTGGAGTTCTGCATTGGTACATTCCAGTGAGCCTGGGTGGTTATGGAGGGTACAGCATCAGGGAATATTTGTGTGGAGTTCTGCATTGGTTGATTCTATTGAGACAGGGAGTTTATGGAGGTTTACAGGATCAGGGCATATTTGTGTGGAGTTCTGCATTGGTACGTTCCAGTGAGACAGGGAGATTATGGAGAGGTACAGGTTCAGGGCATATTTGTGTGGAGTACTGCATTGGTACATTCCAGTGAGCCTGGGTGGTTATGGAGGGTACAGCATCAGGGAATATTTGTGTGGAGTTCTGCATTGGTTCATTCTATTGAGACAGGGAGTTTATGGAGGTTTACAGGATCAGGGCATATTTGTGTGGAGTTCTGCATTGGTACGTTCCAGTGAGACAGGGAGGTTATGGAGAGGTACAGGTTCAGGGCATATTTGTGTGGAGTTCTGCATTGGTACGTTCCAGTGAGACAGGTAGGTTATGGAGGGTACAGGTTCAGGGCATATTTGTGTGGAGTTCTGCATTGGTACGTTCCAGTGAGACAGGGAGGTTATGGAGGGTACAGGTTCAGGGCATATTTGTGTGGATTTCTGCATTGGTACGTTCCAGTGAGACAGGGAGGTAATGGTGGTGTACAGGAGCAGGGCATATTTGTGTGGAGTTCGGCATTGGTACGTTCCAGTGAGACAGGGATGTTATGGAGGGGTACAGGAACAGGGCATATTTGTGTGGAGTTCTGCATTGGTACGTTCCACTGAGACTGGGAGGTTATGGAGGGTTACAGGTTTAGGGCATATTTTGTGTGGAGTTCTGCATTGGTACGTTCCAGTGAGACAGGGAGGTTATGGAGGGTACAGGTTCAGGGCATATTTGTGTGGAGTTCTGCATTGGTACGTTCCATTGAGACAGGGAGGTTATGGAGGGTACAGGTTCAGGGCATATTTGTGTGGAGTTCTGCATTGGTACATTCCAGTGAGACAAGGAGTTTCTGGAGGGGTACAGGTTCAGGGCATATTTGTGTGGAGTTCTGCATTGGTACGTTCCAATGAGTGAGGGAGGTTATGGAGAGTACAGGTTCAGGACATATTTGTGTTGAGTTCGGCATAGGTACGTTGCAGTCAGACAGGGAGGTTATGGAGGGTTACAGGTTTAGGGCATATTTTGTGTGGGGTTCTGCATTGGTACGTTCCAGTGAGACAGGGAGGTTATGGAGAGGTACAGGTTCAGGGCATATTTGTGTGGAGTTCTGCATTGGTACGTTCCAGTGAGACAGGTAGGTTATGGAGGGTACAGGTTCAGGGCATATTTGTGTGGAGTTCTGCATTGGTACGTTCCAGTGAGACAGGGAGGTTATGGAGAGGTACAGGTTCAGGGCATATTTGTGTGGAGTTCAGCATTGGTACATTCCAGTGAGCCTGGGTGGTTATGGAGGGTACAGCATCAGGGAATATTTGTGTGGAGTTCTGCATTGGTTGATTCTATTGAGACAGGGAGTTTATGGAGGTTTACAGGATCAGGGCATATTTGTGTGGAGTTCTGCATTGGTACGTTCCAGTGAGACAGGGAGGTTATGGAGAGGTACAGGTTCAGGGCATATTTGTGTGGAGTTCTGCATTGGTACGTTCCAGTGAGACAGGTAGGTTATGGAGGGTATTGGTTCAGGGCATATTTGTGTGGAGTTCTGCATTGGTACGTTCCAGTGAGACAGGGAGGTTTTGGAGGGTACAGGTTCAGGACATATTTGTGTGGATTTCTGCATTGGTACGTTCCAGTGAGACAGGGAGGTAATGGTGGTGTACAGGAGCAGGGCATATTTGTGTGGAGTTCGGCATTGGTACGTTCCAGTGAGACAGGGATGTTATGGAGGGGTACAGGAACAGGGCATATTTGTGTGGAGTTCTGCATTGGTACGTTCCACTGAGACTGGGAGGTTATGGAGGGTTACAGGTTTAGGGCATATTTTGTGTGGAGTTCTGCATTGGTACGTTCCAGTGAGACAGGGAAGTTATGGTGAGGTACAGGTTCAGGGCATATTTGTGTTGAGTTCTGCATTGGTACGTTCCAGTGAGACAGGTAGGTTATGGAGGGTACAGGTTCAGGGCATATTTGTGTGGAGTTCTGCATTGGTACGTTCCAGTGAGACAGGGAGGCTATGGAGGGTATAGGTTCAGGGCATATTTCTGTTGAGTTCTGCATTGCTACGTTCCAGTGAGACAGGGAGGTTATGGAGGGGTACAGGTTCAGGACATATTTGTGTGGAGTTCTGCATCGGTACGTTCCAGTGAGACAGGGATGTTATGGAGGGGTACAGGTTCAGGGCATATTTGTGTGGAGTTCTGCATTGGTACATTCCAGTGAGACAGGGAGGTTATGGAGGGTTACAGGTTAAGGGCATATTTTTGTGGAGTTCTGCATTGGTACATTCCAATGAGACAGGGAGGTTATGGAGGGTACAGGTTCAGGGCATATTTGTGTGAAGTTCGGTATTGGTACGTTGCAGTCAGACAGGGAGGTTATGGAGGGGTACAGGCTCAGGGCATATTTGTGTGGAGTACTGTATTGCTACATTCCAGTGAGGCAGGGAGGTTATGGAGGGTACAGGTTCAGGGCATATTTGTGTGGAGTTCCGCATTGGTACGTTCCAGTGAGACTGGGAGTTTATGGAGGGTTACAGATTTTGGGCATTATTGTGTGGAGTTCTGCATTGGTACGTTCCAGTGAGACAGGTAGGTTATGAAGGGTTCAGGTTCAGGGCATATTTGTGTGGAGTTCTGCATTAGTACGTTCCAGTGAGACAGGGAGGTTATGGAGGGTACAGGTTCAGGGCATATTTGTGTGGATTTCTGCATTGGTACGTTCCAGTGAGACAGGGAGGTAATGGTGGTGTACAGGAGCAGGGCATATTTGTGTGGAGTTCGGCATTGGTACGTTCCAGTGAGACAGGGATGTTATGGAGGGGTACAGGTTCAGGGCATATTTGTGTGGAGTTCTGCATTGGTACGTTCCAATGAGTGAGGGAGGTTATGGAGAGTACAGGTTCAGGACATATTTGTGTTGAGTTCGGCATAGGAACGTTGCAGTCAGACAGGGAGGTTATGGAGGGTTACAGGTTTAGGGCATATTTTGTGTGGGGTTCTGCATTGGTACGTTCCAGTGAGACAGGGAGGTTATGGAGAGGTACAGTTTCAGGGCATATTTGTGTGGAGTTCTGCATTGGTACGTTCCAGTGAGACAGGTAGGTTATGGAGGGTACAGGTTCAGGGCATATTTGTGTGGAGTTCTGCATTGGTACGTTCCAGTGAGACAGGGAGATTATGGAGAGGTACAGGTTCAGGGCATATTTGTGTGGAGTACTGCATTGGTACATTCCAGTGAGCCTGGGTGGTTATGGAGGGTACAGCATCAGGGAATATTTGTGTGGAGTTCTGCATTGGTTCATTCTATTGAGACAGGGAGTTTATGGAGGTTTACAGGATCAGGGCATATTTGTGTGGAGTTCTGCATTGGTACGTTCCAGTGAGACAGGGAGGTTATGGAGAGGTACAGGTTCAGGGCATATTTGTGTGGAGTTCTGCATTGGTACGTTCCAGTGAGACAGGTAGGTTATGGAGGGTACAGGTTCAGGGCATATTTGTGTGGAGTTCTGCATTGGTACGTTCCAGTGAGACAGGGAGGTTATGGAGGGTACAGGTTCAGGGCATATTTGTGTGGATTTCTGCATTGGTACGTTCCAGTGAGACAGGGAGGTAATGGTGGTGTACAGGAGCAGGGCATATTTGTGTGGAGTTCGGCATTGGTACGTTCCAGTGAGACAGGGATGTTATGGAGGGGTACAGGAACAGGGCATATTTGTGTGGAGTTCTGCATTGGTACGTTCCACTGAGACTGGGAGGTTATGGAGGGTTACAGGTTTAGGGCATATTTTGTGTGGAGTTCTGCATTGGTACGTTACAGTGAGACAGGGAGGTTATGGAGGGTACAGGTTCAGGGCATATTTGTGTGGAGTTCTGCATTGGTACGTTCCATTGAGACAGGGAGGTTATGGAGGGTACAGGTTCAGGGCATATTTGTGTGGAGTTCTGCATTGGTACATTCCAGTGAGACAAGGAGTTTCTGGAGGGGTACAGGTTCAGGGCATATTTGTGTGGAGTTCTGCATTGGTACGTTCCAATGAGTGAGGGAGGTTATGGAGAGTACAGGTTCAGGACATATTTGTGTTGAGTTCGGCATAGGTACGTTGCAGTCAGACAGGGAGGTTATGGAGGGTTACAGGTTTAGGGCATATTTTGTGTGGGGTTCTGCATTGGTACGTTCCAGTGAGACAGGGAGGTTATGGAGAGGTACAGGTTCAGGGCATATTTGTGTGGAGTTCTGCATTGGTACGTTCCAGTGAGACAGGTAGGTTATGGAGGGTACAGGTTCAGGGCATATTTGTGTGGAGTTCTGCATTGGTACGTTCCAGTGAGACAGGGAGGTTATGGAGAGGTACAGGTTCAGGGCATATTTGTGTGGAGTTCTGCATTGGTACATTCCAGTGAGCCTGGGTGGTTATGGAGGGTACAGCATCAGGGAATATTTGTGTGGAGTTCTGCATTGGTTGATTCTATTGAGACAGGGAGTTTATGGAGGTTTACAGGATCAGGGCATATTTGTGTGGAGTTCTGCATTGGTACGTTCCAGTGAGACAGGGAGGTTATGGAGAGGTACAGGTTCAGGGCATATTTGTGTGGAGTTCTGCATTGGTACGTTCCAGTGAGACAGGTAGGTTATGGAGGGTATTGGTTCAGGGCATATTTGTGTGGAGTTCTGCATTGGTACGTTCCAGTGAGACAGGGAGGTTTTGGAGGGTACCGGTTCAGGACATATTTGTGTGGATTTCTGCATTGGTACGTTCCAGTGAGACAGGGAGGTAATGGTGGTGTACAGGAGCAGGGCATATTTGTGTGGAGTTCGGCATTGGTACGTTCCAGTGAGACAGGGATGTTATGGAGGGGTACAGGAACAGGGCATATTTGTGTGGAGTTCTGCATTGGTACGTTCCACTGAGACTGGGAGGTTATGGACGGTTACAGGTTTAGGGCATATTTTGTGTGGAGTTCTGCATTGGTACGTTCCAGTGAGACAGGGAAGTTATGGTGAGGTACAGGTTCAGGGCATATTTGTGTTGAGTTCTGCATTGGTACGTTCCAGTGAGACAGGTAGGTTATGGAGGGTACAGGTTCAGGGCATATTTGTGTGGAGTTCTGCATTGGTACGTTCCAGTGAGACAGGGAGATTATGGAGAGGTACAGGTTCAGGGCATATGTGTGTGGAGTTCTGCATTGGTACATTCCAGTGAGCCTGGGTGGTTATGGAGGGTACAGCATCAGGGAATATTTGTGTGGAGTTCTGCATTGGTTCGTTCTATTGAGACAGGGAGGTTATGGAGGGTTACAGAATCAGGGCATATTTGTGTGGAGTTCTGCATTGGTACGTTCCAGTGAGACAGGGAGGCTATGGAGGGTATAGGTTCAGGGCATATTTCTGTTGAGTTCTGCATTGCTACGTTCCAGTGAGACAGGGAGGTTATGGAGGGGTACAGGTTCAGGACATATTTGTGTGGAGTTCTGCATCGGTACGTTCCAGTGAGACAGGGATGTTATGGAGGGGTACAGGTTCAGGGCATATTTGTGTGGAGTTCTGCATTGGTACATTCCAGTGAGACAGGGAGGTTATGGAGGGTTACAGGTTAAGGGCATATTTTTGTGGAGTTCTGCATTGGTACATTCCAATGAGACAGGGAGGTTATGGAGGGTACAGGTTCAGGGCATATTTGTGTGAAGTTCGGTATTGGTACGTTGCAGTCAGACAGGGAGGTTATGGAGGGGTACAGGCTCAGGGCATATTTGTGTGGAGTACTGTATTGCTACATTCCAGTGAGGCAGGGAGGTTATGGAGGGTACAGGTTCAGGGCATATTTGTGTGGAGTTCCGCATTGGTACGTTCCAGTGAGACTGGGAGTTTATGGAGGGTTACAGATTTTGGGCATTATTGTGTGGAGTTCTGCATTGGTACGTTCCAGTGAGACAGGTAGGTTATGAAGGGTTCAGGTTCAGGGCATATTTGTGTGGAGTTCTGCATTAGTACGTTCCAGTGAGACAGGGAGGTTATGGAGGGTACAGGTTCAGGGCATATTTGTGTGGATTTCTGCATTGGTACGTTCCAGTGAGACAGGGAGGTAATGGTGGTGTACAGGAGCAGGGCATATTTGTGTGGAGTTCGGCATTGGTACGTTCCAGTGAGACAGGGATGTTATGGAGGGGTACAGGAACAGGGCATATTTGTGTGGAGTTCTGCATTGGTACGTTCCACTGAGACTGGGAGGTTATGGAGGGTTACAGGTTTAGGGCATATTTTGTGTGGAGTTCTGCATTGGTACGTTACAGTGAGACAGGGAGGTTATGGAGGGTACAGGTTCAGGGCATATTTGTGTGGAGTTCTGCATTGGTACGTTCCAGTGAGACAGGTAGGTTATGGAGGGTACAGGTTCAGGGCATATTTGTGTGGAGTTCTGCATTGGTACGTTCCAGTGAGACAGGGAGGTTATGGAGAGGTACAGTTTCAGGGCATATTTGTGTGGAGTTCTGCATTGGTACGTTCCAGTGAGACAGGTAGGTTATGGAGGGTACAGGTTCAGGGCATATTTGTGTGGAGTTCTGCATTGGTACGTTCCAGTGAGACAGGGAGATTATGGAGAGGTACAGGTTCAGGGCATATTTGTGTGGAGTTCTGCATTGGTACATTCCAGTGAGCCTGGGTGGTTATGGAGGGTACAGCATCAGGGAATATTTGTGTGGAGTTCTGCATTGGTTCATTCTATTGAGACAGGGAGTTTATGGAGGTTTACAGGATCAGGGCATATTTGTCTGGAGTTCTGCATTGGAACGTTCCAGTGAGACAGGGAGGTTATGGAGAGGTACAGGTTCAGGGCATATTTGTGTGGAGTTCTGCATTGGTACGTTCCAGTGAGACAGGTAGGTTATGGAGGGTACAGGTTCAGGGCATATTTGTGTGGAGTTCTGCATTGGTACGTTCCAGTGAGACAGGGAGGTTATGGAGGGTACAGGTTCAGGGCATATTTGTGTGGATTTCTGCATTGGTACGTTCCAGTGAGACAGGGAGGTAATGGTGGTGTACAGGAGCAGGGCATATTTGTGTGGAGTTCGGCATTGGTACGTTCCAGTGAGACAGGGATGTTATGGAGGGGTACAGGAACAGGGCATATTTGTGTGGAGTTCTGCATTGGTACGTTCCACTGAGACTGGGAGGTTATGGAGGGTTACAGGTTTAGGGCATATTTTGTGTGGAGTTCTGCATTGGTACGTTCCAGTGAGACAGGGAGGTTATGGAGGGTACAGGTTCAGGGCATATTTGTGTGGAGTTCTGCATTGGTACGTTCCATTGAGACAGGGAGGTTATGGAGGGTACAGGTTCAGGGCATAGTTGTGTGGAGTTCTGCATTGGTACGTTCCATTGAGACAGGGAGGTTATGGAGGGTACAGGTTCAGGGCATATTTGTGTGGAGTTCTGCATTGGTACATTCCAGTGAGAGAAGGAGTTTCTGGAGGGGTACAGGTTCAGGGCATATTTGTGTGGAGTTCTGCTTTGGTACGTTCCAATGAGTGAGGGAGGTTATGGAGAGTACAGGTTCAGGACATATTTGTGTTGAGTTCGGCATAAGTACGTTGCAGTCAGACAGGGAGGTTATGGAGGGTTACAGGTTTAGGGCATATTTTGTGTGGGGTTCTGCATTGGTACGTTCCAGTGAGACAGGGAGGTTATGGAGAGGTACAGGTTCAGGGCATATTTGTGTGGAGTTCTGCATTGGTACGTTCCAGTGAGACAGGGAGGTTATGGAGAGGTACAGGTTCAGGGCATATTTGTGTGGAGTTCTGCTTTGGTACATTCCAGTGAGCCTGGGTGGTTATGGAGGGTACAGGATCAGGGAATATTTGTGTGGAGTTCTGCATTGGTACGTTCCATTGAGACAGGGAGGTTATGGAGGGTTACAGGTTCAGGGCATATTTGTGTGGATTTCTGCATTGGTACGTTCCAGTGAGACAGGGAGGCTATGGAGGGTATAGGTTCAGGGCATATTTCTGTGGAGTTCTGCATTGCTACGTTCCAGTGAGACAGGGAGGTTATGGATGTGTACAGCAAAAGGGCATATTTTTGTGGAGTTCTGCATTGGTACTTTCCAGTGAGACAGGGAGGTTATGGAGGGTACATGTTCAGGGCATATTTGTGTGGAGTTCGGCATTGGTACGTTCCAGTGAGCCTGGGAGGTTATGGACGTTACAGGATCAGGGAATATTTGTGTGGAGTTCTGCATTGGTACGTTCCAGTGAGACAGGGATGTTATGGAGGGTTACAGGTTTAGGGCATATTTTGTGTGGAGTTCTGCATTGGTACGTTCCAGTGAGACAGGGAGGTTATGGAGGGTACAGGTTCAGGGCATATTTGTGTGGAGTTCTGCATTGGTACGTTCCATTGAGACAGGGAGGTTATGGAGGGTACAGGTTCAGGGCATATTTGTGTGGAGTTCTGCATTGGTACATTCCAGTGAGACAAGGAGTTTCTGGAGGGGTACAGGTTCAGGGCATATTTGTGTGGAGTTCTGCATTGGTACGTTCCAATGAGTGAGGGAGGTTATGGAGAGTACAGGTTCAGGACATATTTGTGTTGAGTTCGGCATAGGTACGTTGCAGTCAGACAGGGAGGTTATGGAGGGTTACAGGTTTAGGGCATATTTTGTGTGGGGTTCTGCATTGGTACGTTCCAGTGAGACAGGGAGGTTATGGAGAGGTACAGGTTCAGGGCATATTTGTGTGGAGTTCTGCATTGGTACGTTCCAGTGAGACAGGGAGGTTATGGAGAGGTACAGGTTCAGGGCATATTTGTGTGGAGTTCTGCATTGGTACATTCCAGTGAGCCTGGGTGGTTATGGAGGGTACAGGATCAGGGAATATTTGTGTGGAGTTCTGCATTGGTACGTTCCATTGAGACAGGGAGGTTATGGAGGGTTACAGGTTCAGGGCATATTTGTGTGGAGTTCTGCATTGGTACGTTCCAGTGAGACAGGGAGGCTATGGAGGGTATAGGTTCAGGGCATATTTCTGTGGAGTTCTGCATTGCTACGTTCCAGTGAGACAGGGAGGTTATGGATGTGTACAGCAAAAGGACATATTTTTGTGGAGTTCTGCATTGGTACTTTCCAGTGAGACAGGGAGGCTATGGAGGGTATAGGTTCAGGGCATATTTCTGTGGAGTTCTGCATTGCTACGTTCCAGTGAGACAGGGAGGTTATGGATGTGTACAGCAAAAGGGCATATTTTTGTGGAGTTCTGCATTGGTACTTTCCAGTGAGACAGGGAGGTTATGGAGTGTACAGGTTCAGGGCATATTTGTGTGGAGTTCTGCATTGGTACGTTCCAGTGAGCCTGGGAGGTTATGGACGTTACAGGATCAGGGAATATTTGTGTGGAGTTCTGCATTGGTACGTTCCAGTGAGACAGGGATGTTATGGAGGGGTACAGGTTCAGGGCATATTTGTGTGGAGTTCTGCATTGGTACATTCCAGTGAGACAGGGAGGTTATGGAGGGTTACAGGTTAAGGGCATATTTTTGTGGAGTTCTGCATTGGTACTTTCCAGTGAGACAGGGAGATTATGGAGAGGTATAGGTTCAGGGCATATTTGTGTGGAGTTCTGCATTGGTACGTTCCAGTGAGACAGGTAGGTTATGGAGGGTACAGGTTCAGGGCATATTTGTGTGGAGTGCTGCATTGGTACGTTTCGGTGAGACAGGGAGGTTATGGTGGGGTACAGGAGCAGGGCATATTTGTGTGGAGTTCGGCATTCGTACGTTCCAGTGATACATTGATGTTATTGAGGGGTACAGGAACAGGGTATATTTGTGTGGAGGTCTGCATTGGTACATTCCAATGAGACAGGGAGGTTATGGAGGGTACAGGTTCAGGGCATATTTGTGTGAAGTTCGGCATTGGTACGTTGCAGTCAGACAGGGAGGTTATGGAGGGGTACAGGCTCAGGGCATATTTGTGTGGAGTACTGTATTGCTACATTCCAGTGAGGCAGGGAGGTTATGGAGGGTACAGGTTCAGGGCATATTTGTGTGGAGTTCCGCATTGGTACGTTCCAGTGAGACAGGGAGTTTATGGAGGGTTACAGATTTTGGGCATTATTGTGTGGAGTTCTGCATTGGTAGGTTCCAGTGAGACAGGGAGGTTATGGAGAGGTACAGGTTCAGGGCATATTTGTGTGGAGTTCTGCATTGGTACGTTCCAGTGAGACAGGTAGGTTATGGAGGGTTCAGGTTCAGGGCATATTTGTGTGGAGTTCTGCATTGGTACGTTCCAGTGAGAAAGGGAGTTTATGGAGGCTACAGGTTCAGGGCATATTTGTGTGGATTTCTGCATTGGTACGTTCCAGTGAGACAGGGAGGTAATGGTGGTGTACAGGAGCAGGGCATATTTGTGTGGAGTTCGGCATTGGTACGTTCCAGTGAGACAGGGATGTTATGGAGGGGTACAGGAACAGGGCATATTTGTGTGGAGTTCTGCATTGGTACGTTCCACTGAGACTGGGAGGTTATGGAGGGTTACAGGTTTAGGGCATATTTTGTGTGGAGTTCTGCATTGGTACGTTCCAGTGAGACAGGGAGGTTATGGAGGGTACAGGTTCAGGGCATATTTGTGTGGAGTTCGGCATTGGTACATTCCATTGAGACAGGGAGGTTATGGAGGGTACAGGTTCAGGGCATATTTGTGTGGAGTTCTGCATTGGTACATTCCAGTGAGACAAGGAGTTTCTGGAGGGGTACAGGTTCAGGGCATATTTGTGTGGAGTTCTGCATTGGTACGTTCCAATGAGTGAGGGAGGTTATGGAGAGTACAGGTTCAGGACATATTTGTGTTGAGTTCGGCATAGGTACGTTGCAGTCAGACAGGGAGGTTATGGAGGGTTACAGGTTTAGGGCATATTTTGTGTGGGGTTCTGCATTGGTACGTTCCAGTGAGACAGGGAGGTTATGGAGAGGTACAGGTTCAGGGCATATTTGTGTGGAGTTCTGCATTGGTACGTTCCAATGAGTGAGGGAGGTTATGGAGAGTACAGGTTCAGGACATATTTGTGTTGAGTTCGGCATAGGTACGTTGCAGTCAGACAGGGAGGTTATGGAGGGTTACAGGTTTAGGGCATATTTTGTGTGGGGTTCTGCATTGGTACGTTCCAGTGAGACAGGGAGGCTATGGAGGGTATAGGTTCAGGGCATATTTCTGTGGAGTTCTGCATTGCTACGTTCCAGTGAGACAGGGAGGTTATGGATGTGTACAGCAAAAGGGCATATTTTTGTGGAGTTCTGCATTGGTACTTTCCAGTGAGACAGGGAGGTTATGGAGGGTACATGTTCAGGGCATATTTGTGTGGAGTTCGGCATTGGTACGTTCCAGTGAGCCTGGGAGGTTATGGACGTTACAGGATCAGGGAATATTTGTGTGGAGTTCTGCATTGGTACGTTCCAGTGAGACAGGGATGTTATGGAGGGTTACAGGTTTAGGGCATATTTTGTGTGGAGTTCTGCATTGGTACGTTCCAGTGAGACAGGGAGGTTATGGAGGGTACAGGTTCAGGGCATATTTGTGTGGAGTTCTGCATTGGTACGTTCCATTGAGACAGGGAGGTTATGGAGGGTACAGGTTCAGGGCATATTTGTGTGGAGTTCTGCATTGGTACATTCCAGTGAGACAAGGAGTTTCTGGAGGGGTACAGGTTCAGGGCATATTTGTGTGGAGTTCTGCATTGGTACGTTCCAATGAGTGAGGGAGGTTATGGAGAGTACAGGTTCAGGACATATTTGTGTTGAGTTCGGCATAGGTACGTTGCAGTCAGACAGGGAGGTTATGGAGGGTTACAGGTTTAGGGCATATTTTGTGTGGGGTTCTGCATTGGTACGTTCCAGTGAGACAGGGAGGTTATGGAGAGGTACAGGTTCAGGGCATATTTGTGTGGAGTTCTGCATTGGTACGTTCCAGTGAGACAGGGAGGTTATGGAGAGGTACAGGTTCAGGGCATATTTGTGTGGAGTTCTGCATTGGTACATTCCAGTGAGCCTGGGTGGTTATGGAGGGTACAGGATCAGGGAATATTTGTGTGGAGTTCTGCATTGGTACGTTCCATTGAGACAGGGAGGTTATGGAGGGTTACAGGTTCAGGGCATATTTGTGTGGAGTTCTGCATTGGTACGTTCCAGTGAGACAGGGAGGCTATGGAGGGTATAGGTTCAGGGCATATTTCTGTGGAGTTCTGCATTGCTACGTTCCAGTGAGACAGGGAGGTTATGGATGTGTACAGCAAAAGGACATATTTTTGTGGAGTTCTGCATTGGTACTTTCCAGTGAGACAGGGAGGCTATGGAGGGTATAGGTTCAGGTCATATTTCTGTGGAGTTCTGCATTGCTACGTTCCAGTGAGACAGGGAGGTTATGGATGTGTACAGCAAAAGGGCATATTTTTGTGGAGTTCTGCATTGGTACTTTCCAGTGAGACAGGGAGGTTATGGAGTGTACAGGTTCAGGGCATATTTGTGTGGAGTTCTGCATTGGTACGTTCCAGTGAGCCTGGGAGGTTATGGACGTTACAGGATCAGGGAATATTTGTGTGGAGTTCTGCATTGGTACGTTCCAGTGAGACAGGGATGTTATGGAGGGGTACAGGTTCAGGGCATATTTGTGTGGAGTTCTGCATTGGTACATTCCAGTGAGACAGGGAGGTTATGGAGGGTTACAGGTTAAGGGCATATTTTTGTGGAGTTCTGCATTGGTACTTTCCAGTGAGACAGGGAGGTTATGGAGAGGTATAGGTTCAGGGCATATTTGTGTGGAGTTCTGCATTGGTACGTTCCAGTGAGTCAGGTAGGTTATGGAGGGTACAGGTTCAGGGCATATTTGTGTGGAGTGCTGCATTGGTACGTTTCGGTGAGACAGGGAGGTTATGGTGGGGTACAGGAGCAGGGCATATTTGTGTGGAGTTCGGCATTGGTACGTTCCAGTGAGACAGGGATGTTATGGAGGGGTACAGGAACAGGGCATATTTGTGTGGAGTTCTGCATTGGTACGTTCCACTGAGACTGGGAGGTTATGGAGGGTTACAGGTTTAGGGCATATTTTGTGTGGAGTTCTGCATTGGTACGTTCCAGTGAGACAGGGAGGTTATGGAGGGTACAGGTTCAGGGCATATTTGTGTGGAGTTCGGCATTGGTACATTCCATTGAGACAGGGAGGTTATGGAGGGTACAGGTTCAGGGCATATTTGTGTGGAGTTCTGCATTGGTACATTCCAGTGAGACAAGGAGTTTCTGGAGGGGTACAGGTTCAGGGCATATTTGTGTGGAGTTCTGCATTGGTACGTTCCAATGAGTGAGGGAGGTTATGGAGAGTACAGGTTCAGGACATATTTGTGTTGAGTTCGGCATAGGTACGTTGCAGTCAGACAGGGAGGTTATGGAGGGTTACAGGTTTAGGGCATATTTTGTGTGGGGTTCTGCATTGGTACGTTCCAGTGAGACAGGGAGGTTATGGAGAGGTACAGGTTCAGGGCATATTTGTGTGGAGTTCTGCATTGGTACGTTCCAATGAGTGAGGGAGGTTATGGAGAGTACAGGTTCAGGACATATTTGTGTTGAGTTCGGCATAGGTACGTTGCAGTCAGACAGGGAGGTTATGGAGGGTTACAGGTTTAGGGCATATTTTGTGTGGGGTTCTGCATTGGTACGTTCCAGTGAGACAGGGAGGCTATGGAGGGTATAGGTTCAGGGCATATTTCTGTGGAGTTCTGCATTGCTACGTTCCAGTGAGACAGGGAGGTTATGGATGTGTACAGCAAAAGGGCATATTTTTGTGGAGTTCTGCATTGGTACTTTCCAGTGAGACAGGGAGGTTATGGAGGGTACATGTTCAGGGCATATTTGTGTGGAGTTCGGCATTGGTACGTTCCAGTGAGCCTGGGAGGTTATGGACGTTACAGGATCAGGGAATATTTGTGTGGAGTTCTGCATTGGTACGTTCCAGTGAGACAGGGATGTTATGGAGGGTTACAGGTTTAGGGCATATTTTGTGTGGAGTTCTGCATTGGTACGTTCCAGTGAGACAGGGAGGTTATGGAGGGTACAGGTTCAGGGCATATTTGTGTGGAGTTCTGCATTGGTACGTTCCATTGAGACAGGGAGGTTATGGAGGGTACAGGTTCAGGGCATATTTGTGTGGAGTTCTGCATTGGTACATTCCAGTGAGACAAGGAGTTTCTGGAGGGGTACAGGTTCAGGGCATATTTGTGTGGAGTTCTGCATTGGTACGTTCCAATGAGTGAGGGAGGTTATGGAGAGTACAGGTTCAGGACATATTTGTGTTGAGTTCGGCATAGGTACGTTGCAGTCAGACAGGGAGGTTATGGAGGGTTACAGGTTTAGGGCATATTTTGTGTGGGGTTCTGCATTGGTACGTTCCAGTGAGACAGGGAGGTTATGGAGAGGTACAGGTTCAGGGCATATTTGTGTGGAGTTCTGCATTGGTACGTTCCAGTGAGACAGGGAGGTTATGGAGAGGTACAGGTTCAGGGCATATTTGTGTGGAGTTCTGCATTGGTACATTCCAGTGAGCCTGGGTGGTTATGGAGGGTACAGGATCAGGGAATATTTGTGTGGAGTTCTGCATTGGTACGTTCCATTGAGACAGGGAGGTTATGGAGGGTTACAGGTTCAGGGCATATTTGTGTGGAGTTCTGCATTGGTACGTTCCAGTGAGACAGGGAGGCTATGGAGGGTATAGGTTCAGGGCATATTTCTGTGGAGTTCTGCATTGCTACGTTCCAGTGAGACAGGGAGGTTATGGATGTGTACAGCAAAAGGACATATTTTTGTGGAGTTCTGCATTGGTACTTTCCAGTGAGACAGGGAGGCTATGGAGGGTATAGGTTCAGGTCATATTTCTGTGGAGTTCTGCATTGCTACGTTCCAGTGAGACAGGGAGGTTATGGATGTGTACAGCAAAAGGGCATATTTTTGTGGAGTTCTGCATTGGTACTTTCCAGTGAGACAGGGAGGTTATGGAGTGTACAGGTTCAGGGCATATTTGTGTGGAGTTCTGCATTGGTACGTTCCAGTGAGCCTGGGAGGTTATGGACGTTACAGGATCAGGGAATATTTGTGTGGAGTTCTGCATTGGTACGTTCCAGTGAGACAGGGATGTTATGGAGGGGTACAGGTTCAGGGCATATTTGTGTGGAGTTCTGCATTGGTACATTCCAGTGAGACAGGGAGGTTATGGAGGTTTACAGGTTAAGGGCATATTTTTGTGGAGTTCTGCATTGGTACTTTCCAGTGAGACAGGGAGGTTATGGAGAGGTATAGGTTCAGGGCATATTTGTGTGGAGTTCTGCATTGGTACGTTCCAGTGAGTCAGGTAGGTTATGGAGGGTACAGGTTCAGGGCATATTTGTGTGGAGTGCTGCATTGGTACGTTTCGGTGAGACAGGGAGGTTATGGTGGGGTACAGGAGCAGGGCATATTTGTGTGGAGTTCGGCATTCGTACGTTCCAGTGATACATTGATGTTATTGAGGGGTACAGGAACAGGGTATATTTGTGTGGAGGTCTGCATTGGTACATTCCAATGAGACAGGGAGGTTATGGAGGGTACAGGTTCAGGGCATATTTGTGTGAAGTTCGGCATTGGTACGTTGCAGTCAGACAGGGAGGTTATGGAGGGGTACAGGCTCAGGGCATATTTGTGTGGAGTACTGTATTGCTACATTCCAGTGAGGCAGGGAGGTTATGGAGGGTACAGGTTCAGGGCATATTTGTGTGGAGTTCCGCATTGGTACGTTCCAGTGAGACAGGGAGTTTATGGAGGGTTACAGATTTTGGGCATTATTGTGTGGAGTTCTGCATTGGTAGGTTCCAGTGAGACAGGGAGGTTATGGAGAGGTACAGGTTCAGGGCATATTTGTGTGGAGTTCTGCATTGGTACGTTCCAGTGAGACAGGTAGGTTATGGAGGGTTCAGGTTCAGGGCATATTTGTGTGGAGTTCTGCATTGGTACGTTCCAGTGAGAAAGGGAGTTTATGGAGGCTACAGGTTCAGGGCATATTTGTGTGGATTTCTGCATTGGTACGTTCCAGTGAGACAGGGAGGTAATGGTGGTGTACAGGAGCAGGGCATATTTGTGTGGAGTTCGGCATTGGTACGTTCCAGTGAGACAGGGATGTTATGGAGGGGTACAGGAACAGGGCATATTTGTGTGGAGTTCTGCATTGGTACGTTCCACTGAGACTGGGAGGTTATGGAGGGTTACAGGTTTAGGGCATATTTTGTGTGGAGTTCTGCATTGGTACGTTCCAGTGAGACAGGGAGGTTATGGAGGGTACAGGTTCAGGGCATATTTGTGTGGAGTTCGGCATTGGTACGTTCCATTGAGACAGGGAGGTTATGGAGGGTACAGGTTCAGGGCATATTTGTGTGGAGTTCTGCATTGGTACATTCCAGTGAGACAAGGAGTTTCTGGAGGGGTACAGGTTCAGGGCATATTTGTGTGGAGTTCTGCATTGGTACGTTCCAATGAGTGAGGGAGGTTATGGAGAGTACAGGTTCAGGACATATTTGTGTTGAGTTCGGCATAGGTACGTTGCAGTCAGACAGGGAGGTTATGGAGGGTTACAGGTTTAGGGCATATTTTGTGTGGGGTTCTGCATTGGTACGTTCCAGTGAGACAGGGAGGTTATGGAGAGGTACAGGTTCAGGGCATATTTGTGTGGAGTTCTGCATTGGTACGTTCCAGTGAGACAGGTAGGTTATGGAGGGTACAGGTTCAGGGCATATTTGTGTGGAGTTCTGCATTGGTACGTTCCAGTGAGACAGGGAGATTATGGAGAGGTACAGGTTCAGGGCATATTTGTGTGGAGTTCTGCATTGGTACATTCCAGTGAGCCTGGGTGGTTATGGAGGGTACAGCATCAGGGAATATTTGTGTGGAGTTCTGCATTGGTTCATTCTATTGAGACAGGGAGTTTATGGAGGGTTACAGGATCAGGGCATATTTGTGTGGAGTTCTGCATTGGTACGTTCCAGTGAGACAGGGAGGTTATGGAGAGGTACAGGTTCAGGGCATATTTGTGTGGAGTTCTGCATTGGTACGTTCCAGTGAGACAGGTAGGTTATGGAGGGTACAGGTTCAGGGCATATTTATGTGGAGTTCTGCATTGGTACGTTCCAGTGAGACAGGGAGGTTATGGAGGGTACAGGTTCAGGGCATATTTGTGTGGAGTTCTGCATTGGTACATTCCAGTGAGACAAGGAGGTTCTGGAGGGGTACAGGTTCAGGGCATATATGTCTGGAGTTCTGCATTGGTGCGTTCCAATGAGTGAGGGAGGTTATGGAGAGTACAGGTTCAGGACATATTTGTGTGGAGTTCGGCATAGGTACGTTGCAGTCAGACAGGGAGGTTATGGAGGGTTACATGTTTAGGGCATATTTTGTGTGGAGTTCTGCATTGGTACGTTCCAGTGAGACAGGGAGGTTATGGTGAGGTACAGGTTCAGGGCATATTTGTGTGGAGTTCTGCATTGGTACGTTCCAGTGAGACAGGTAGGTTATGGAGGGTACAGGAGCAGGGCATATTTGTGTGGAGTTCGGCATTCGTACGTTCCAGTGATACATTGATGTTATTGAGGGGTACAGGAACAGGGTATATTTGTGTGGAGTTCTGCATTGGTACATTCCAATGAGACAGGGAGGTTATGGAGGGTACAGGTTCAGGGCACATTTGTGTGAAGTTCGGCATTGGTACGTTGCAGTCAGACAGGGAGGTTATGGAGGGGTACAGGCTCAGGGCATGTTTCTGTGGAGTACTGTATTGCTACATTCCAGTGAGGCAGGGAAGTTTTGGAGGGTACAGGTTCAGGGCATATTTGTGTGGAGTTCCGCATTGGTACGTTCCAGTGAGACAGGGAGTTTATGGAGGGTTACAGATTTTGGGCATTATTGTGTGGAGTTCTGCATTGGTACGTTCCAGTGAGACAGGGAGGTTATGGAGAGGTACAGGTTCAGGGCATATTTGTGTGGAGTTCTGCATTGGTACGTTCCAGTGAGACAGGTAGGTTATGGAGGGTTCAGGTTCAGGGCATATTTGTGTGGAGTTCTGCATTGGTACGTTCCAGTGAGACAGGGAGGTTATGGAGGGTACAGGTTCAGGGCATATTTGTGTGGATTTCTGCATTGGTACGTTCCAGTGAGACAGGGAGGTAATGGTGGTGTACAGGAGCAGGGCATATTTGTGTGGAGTTCGGCATTGGTACGTTCCAGTGAGACAGGGATGTTATGGAGGGGTACAGGAACAGGGCATATGTGTGTGGAGTTCTGCATTGGTACGTTCCACTGAGACTGGGAGGTTATGGAGGGTTACAGGTTTAGGGCATATTTTGTGTGGAGTTCTGCATTGGTACGTTCCAGTGAGACAGGGAGGTTATGGAGGGTACAGGTTCAGGGCATATTTGTGTGGAGTTCTGCATTGTTACGTTCCATTGAGACAGGGAGGTTATGGAGGGTACAGGTTCAGGGCATATTTGTGTGGAGTTCTGCATTGGTACATTCCAGTGAGACAAGGAGTTTCTGGAGGGGTACAGGTTCAGGGCATATTTGTGTGGAGTTCTGCATTGGTACGTTCCAATGAGTGAGGGAGGTTATGGAGAGTACAGGTTCAGGACATATTTGTGTTGAGTTCGGCATAGGTACGTTGCAGTCAGACAGGGAGGTTATGGAGGGTTACAGGTTTAGGGCATATATTGTGTGGGGTTCTGCATTGGTACGTTCCAGTGAGACAGGGAGGTTATGGAGAGTAACAGGTTCAGGGCATATTTGTGTGGATTTCTGCATTGGAACGTTCCAGTGAGACAGGGAGGTTATGGAGAGGTACAGGTTCATGGCATATTTGTGTGGAGTTCTGCATTGGTACATTCCAGTGAGCCTGGGTGGTTATGGAGGGTACAGGATCAGGGAATATTTGTGTGGAGTTCTGCATTGGTACGTTCCATTGAGATAGGGAGGTTATGGAGGGTTACAGGTTCAGGGCATATTTGTGTGGAGTTCTGCATTGGTACGTTCCAGTGAGACAGGGAGGCTATGGAGGGTATAGGTTCAGGGCATATTTGTGTGGAGTTCTGCATTGCTACGTTCCAGTGAGACAGGGAGGTTATGGATGTGTACAGCAAAAGGGCATATTTTTGTGGAGTTCTGCATTGGTACTTTCCAGTGAGACAGGGAGGTTATGGAGTGTACAGGTTCAGGGCATATTTGTGTGGAGTTCGGCATTGGTACGTTCCAGTGAGCCTGGGAGGTTATGGACGTTACAGGATCAGGGAATATTTGTGTGGAGTTCTGCATTGGTACGTTCCAGTGAGACAGGGATGTTATGGAGGGGTACAGGTTCAGGGCATATTTGTGTGGAGTTCTGCATTGGTACATTCCAGTGAGACAGGGAGGTTATGGAGGGTTACAGGTTAAGGGCATATTTTTGTGGAGTTCTGCATTGGTACGTTCCAGTGAGACAGTGAGGTTATGGAGAGGTATAGGTTCAGGGCATATTTGTGTGGAGTTCTGCATTGGTACGTTCCAGTGAGACAGGTAGGTTATGGAGGGTACAGGTTCAGGGCATATTTGTGTGGAGTGCTGCATTGGTACGTTTCGGTGAGACAGGGAGGTTATGGTGGGGTACAGGAGCAGGGCATATTTGTGTGGAGTTCGTCATTCGTACGTTCCAGTGATACATTGATGTTATTGAGGGGTACAGGAACAGGGTATATTTTTTGTGGAGTTCTGCATTGGTACATTCCAATGAGACAGGGAGGTTATGGAGGGTACAGGTTCAGGGCATATTTGTGTGAAGTTCGGCATTGGTACGTTGCAGTCAGACAGGGAGGTTATGGAGGGGTACAGGCTCAGGGCATATTTTTTGTGGAGTACTGTATTGCTACATTCCAGTGAGGCAGGGAGGTTATGGAGGGTACAGGTTCAGGGCATATTTGTGTGGAGTTCCGCATTGGTACGTTCCAGTGAGACAGGGAGTTTATGGAGGGTTACAGATTTTGGGCGTTATTGTGTGGAGTTCTGCATTGGTACGTTCCAGTGAAACAGGGAGGTTATGGAGAGGTACAGGTTCAGGGCATATTTGTGTGGAGTTCTGCATTGGTACGTTCCAGTGAGACAGGTAGGATATGGAGGGTTCAGGTTCATGGCATATTTGTGTGGAGTTCTGCATTAGTACGTTCCAGTGAGACACGGAGGTTATGGAGGGTACAGGTTCAGGGCATACTTGTGTGGATTTCTGCATTGGTACGTTCCAGTGAGACAGGGAGGTAATGGTGGTGTACAGGAGCAGGGCATATTTGTGTGGAGTTCGGCATTGGTACGTTCCAGTGAGACAGGGATGTTATGGAGGGGTACAGGAACAGGGCATATTTGTGTGGAGTTCTGCATTGGTACGTTCCACTGAGACTGGGATGTTATGGAGGGTTACAGGTTTAGGGCATATTTTGTGTGGAGTTCTGCATTGGTACGTTCCAGTGAGACAGGGAGGTTATGGAGGGTACAGGTTCAGGGCATATTTTTGTGGAGTTCTGCATTGGTACGTTCCATTGAGACAGGGAGTTTATGGAGGGTACAGGTTCAGGGCATATTTGTGTGGAGTTCTGCATTGGTACATTCCAGTGAGACAAGGAGTTTCTGGAGGGGTACAGGTTCAGGGCATATTTGTGTGGAGTTCTGCATTGGTACGTTCCAATGAGTGAGGGAGGTTATGGAGAGTACAGGTTCAGGACATATTTGTGTTGAGTTCGGCATAGGTACGTTGCAGTCAGACAGGGAGGTTATGGAGGGTTACAGGTTTAGGGCATATTTTGTGTGGGGTTCTGCATTGGTACGTTCCAGTGAGACAGGGAGGTTATGGAGAGGTACAGGTTCAGGGCATATTTGTGTGGAGTTCTGCATTGGTACGTTCCAGTGAGACAGGTAGGTTATGGAGGGTACAGGTTCAGGGCATATTTGTGTGGAGTTCTGCATTGGTACGTTCCAGTGAGACAGGGAGATTATGGAGAGGTACAGGTTCAGGGCATATTTGTGTGGAGTTCTGCATTGGTACATTCCAGTGAGCCTGGGTGGTTATGGAGGGTACAGCATCAGGGAATATTTGTGTGGAGTTCTGCATTGGTTCATTCTATTGAGACAGGGAGTTTATGGAGGGTTACAGGATCAGGGCATATTTGTGTGGAGTTCGGCATTGGTACGTTCCAGTGAGACAGGGAGGTTATGGAGAGGTACAGGTTCAGGGCATATTTGTGTGGAGTTCTGCATTGGTACGTTCCAGTGAGACAGGTAGGTTATGGAGGGTACAGGTTCATGGCATATTTGTGTGGAGTTCTGCATTGGTACGTTCCAGTGAGACAGGGAGGTTATGGAGGGTACAGGTTCAGGGCATATTTGTGTGGATTTCTGCATTGGTACGTTCCAGTGAGACAGGGAGGTAATGGTGGTGTACAGGAGCAGGGCATATTTGTGTGGAGTTCGGCATTGGTACGTTCCAGTGAGACAGGGATGTTATGGAGGGGTACAGGAACAGGGCATATTTGTGTGGAGTTCTGCATTGGTACGTTCCACTGAGACTGGGAGGTTATGGAGGGTTACAGGTTTAGGGCATATTTTGTGTGGAGTTCTGCATTGGTACGTTCCAGTGAGACAGGGAGGTTATGGAGGGTACAGGTTCAGGGCATATTTGTGTGGAGTTCTGCATTGGTACGTTCCAGTGAGACAGGGAGGTTATGGAGGGTACAGGTTCAGGGCATATTTGTGTGGAGTTCTGCATTGGTACATTCCAGTGAGACAAGGAGGTTCTGGAGGGGTACAGGTTCAGGTCATATATGTCTGGAGTTCTGCATTGGTGCGTTCCAATGAGTGAGGGAGGTTATGGAGAGTACAGGTTCAGGACATATTTGTGTGGAGTTCGGCATAGGTACGTTGCAGTCAGACAGGGAGGTTATGGAGGGTTACAGGTTTAGGGCATATTTTGTGTGGAGTTCTGCATTGGTACATTCCAGTGAGACAGGGAGGTTATGGTGAGGTACAGGTTCAGGGCATATTTGTGTGGAGTTCTGCATTGGTACGTTCCAGTGAGACAGGTAGGTTATGGAGGGTACAGGAGCAGGGCATATTTGTGTGGAGTTCGGCATTCGTACGTTCCAGTGATACATTGATGTTATTGAGGGGTACAGGAACAGGGTATATTTGTGTGGATTTCTGCATTGGTACATTCCAATGAGACAGGGAGGTTATGGAGGGTACAGGTTCAGGGCATATTTGGGTGAAGTTCGGCATTGGTACGTTGCAGTCAGACAGGGAGGTTATGGAGGGGTACAGGCTCAGGGCATATTTGTGTGGAGTACTGTATTGCTACATTCCAGTGAGGCAGGGAGGTTTTGGAGGGTACAGGTTCAGGGCATATTTGTGTGGAGTTCCGAATTGGTACGTTCCAGTGAGACAGGGAGTTTATGGAGGGTTACAGATTTTGGGCATTATTGTGTGGAGTTCTGCATTGGTACGTTCCAGTGAGACAGGGAGGTTATGGAGAGGTACAGGTTCAGGGCATATTTGTGTGGAGTTCTGCATTGGTACGTTCCAGTGAGATAGGTAGGTTATGGAGGGTTCAGGTTCAGGGCATATTTGTGTGGAGTTCTGCATTGGTACGTTCCAGTGAGACAGGGAGGTTATGGAGGGTACAGGTTCAGGGCATATTTGTGTGGATTTCTGCATTGGTACGTTCCAGTGAGACAGGGAGGTAATTGTGGTGTACAGGAGCAGGGCATATTTGTGTGGAGTTCGGCATTGGTACGTTCCAGTGAGACAGGGATGTTATGGAGGGGTACAGGAACAGGGCATATTTGTGTGGAGTTCTGCATTGGTACGTTCCACTGAGACTGGGAGGTTATGGAGGGTTACAGGTTTAGGGCATATTTTGTGTGGAGTTCTGCATTGGTACGTTCCAGTGAGACAGGGAGGTTACGGAGGGTACAGGTTCAGGGCATATTTGTGTGGAGTTCTGCATTGGTACGTTCCATTGAGACAGGGAGGTTATGGAGGTACAGGTTCAGGGCATATTTGTGTGGAGTTCTGCATTGGTACATTCCAGTGAGACAAGGAGTTTCTGGAGGGGTACAGGTTCAGGGCATATTTGTGTGGAGTTCTGCATTGGTACGTTCCAATGAGTGAGGGAGGTTATGGAGAGTACAGGTTCAGGACATATTTGTGTTGAGTTCGGCATAGGTACGTTGCAGTCAGACAGGGAGGTTATGGAGGGTTACAGGTTTAGGGCATATTTTGTGTGGGGTTCTGCATTGGTACGTTCCAGTGAGACAGGGAGGTTATGGAGAGGTACAGGTTCAGGGCATATTTGTGTGGAGTTCTGCATTGGTACGTTCCAGTGAGACAGGTAGGTTATGGAGGGTACAGGTTCAGGGCATATTTGTGTGGAGTTCTGCATTGGTACGTTCCAGTGAGACAGGGAGATTATGGAGAGGTACAGGTTCAGGGCATATTTGTGTGGAGTTCTGCATTGGTACATTCCAGTGAGCCTGGGTGGTTATGGAGGGTACAGCATCAGGGAATATTTGTGTGGAGTTCTGCATTGGTTCATTCTATTGAGACAGGGAGTTTATGGAGGGTTACAGATTTTGGGCATTATTGTGTGGAGTTCTGCATTGGTACGTTCCAGTGAGACAGGGAGGTTATGGAGAGGTACAGGTTCAGGGCATATTTGTGTGGAGTTCTGCATTGGTACGTTCCAGTGAGACAGGTAGGTTATGGAGGGTTCAGGTTCAGGGCATATTTGTGTGGAGTTCTGCATTAGTACGTTCCAGTGAGACAGGGAGGTTATGGAGGGTACAGGTTCAGGGCATATTTGTGTGGATTTCTGCATTGGTACGTTCCAGTGAGACAGGGAGGTTATGGAGGGTTACAGGAGCAGGGCATATTTGTGTGGAGTTCGGCATTCGTACGTTCCAGTGATACATTGATGTTATTGAGGGGTACAGGAACAGGGTATATTTGTGTGGATTTCTGCATTGGTACATTCCAATGAGACAGGGAGGTTATGGAGGGTACAGGTTCAGGGCATATTTGGGTGAAGTTCGGCATTGGTACGTTGCAGTCAGACAGGGAGTTTATGGAGGGGTACAGGCTCAGGGCATATTTGTGTGGAGTACTGTATTGCTACATTCCAGTGAGGCAGGGAGGTTTTGGAGGGTACAGGTTCAGGGCATATTTGTGTGGAGTTCCGAATTGGTACGTTCCAGTGAGACAGGGAGTTTATGGAGGGTTACAGATTTTGGGCATTATTGTGTGGAGTTCTGCATTGGTACGTTCCAGTGAGACAGGGAGGTTATGGAGAGGTACAGGTTCAGGGCATATTTGTGTGGAGTTCTGCATTGGTACGTTCCAGTGAGATAGGTAGGTTATGGAGGGTTCAGGTTCAGGGCATATTTGTGTGGAGTTCTGCATTGGTACGTTCCAGTGAGACAGGGAGGTTATGGAGGGTACAGGTTCAGGGCATATTTGTGTGGATTTCTGCATTGGTACGTTCCAGTGAGACAGGGAGGTAATGGTGGTGTACAGGAGCAGGGCATATTTGTGTGGAGTTCGGCATTGGTACGTTCCAGTGAGACAGGGATGTTATGGAGGGGTACAGGAACAGGGCATATTTGTGTGGAGTTCTGCATTGGTACGTTCCACTGAGACTGGGAGGTTATGGAGGGTTACAGGTTTAGGGCATATTTTGTGTGGAGTTCTGCATTGGTACGTTCCAGTGAGACAGGGAGGTTATGGAGGGTACAGGTTCAGGGCATATTTGTGTGGAGTTCTGCATTGTTACGTTCCATTGAGACAGGGAGGTTATGGAGGGTACAGGTTCAGGGCATATTTGTGTGGAGTTCTGCATTGGTACATTCCAGTGAGACAAGGAGTTTCTGGAGGGGTACAGGTTCAGGGCATATTTGTGTGGAGTTCTGCATTGGTACGTTCCAATGAGTGAGGGAGGTTATGGAGAGTACAGGTTCAGGACATATTTGTGTTGAGTTCGGCATAGGTACGTTGCAGTCAGACAGGGAGGTTATGGAGGGTTACAGGTTTAGGGCATATTTTGTGTGGGGTTCTGCATTGGTACGTTCCAGTGAGACAGGGAGGTTATGGAGAGGTACAGGTTCAGGGCATATTTGTGTGGATTTCTGCATTGGAACGTTCCAGTGAGACAGGGAGGTTATGGAGAGGTACAGGTTCATGGCATATTTGTGTGGAGTTCTGCATTGGTACATTCCAGTGAGCCTGGGTGGTTATGGAGGGTACAGGATCAGGGAATATTTGTGTGGAGTTCTGCATTGGTACGTTCCATTGAGATAGGGAGGTTATGGAGGGTTACAGGTTCAGGGCATATTTGTGTGGAGTTCTGCATTGGTACGTTCCAGTGAGACAGGGAGGCTATGGAGGGTATAGGTTCAGGGCATATTTGTGTGGAGTTCTGCATTGCTACGTTCCAGTGAGACAGGGAGGTTATGGATGTGTACAGCAAAAGGGCATATTTTTGTGGAGTTCTGCATTGGTACTTTCCAGTGAGACAGGGAGGTTATGGAGTGTACAGGTTCAGGGCATATTTGTGTGGAGTTCGGCATTGGTACGTTCCAGTGAGCCTGGGAGGTTATGGACGTTACAGGATCAGGGAATATTTGTGTGGAGTTCTGCATTGGTACGTTCCAGTGAGACAGGGATGTTATGGAGGGGTACAGGTTCAGGGCATATTTGTGTGGAGTTCTGCATTGGTACATTCCAGTGAGACAGGGAGGTTATGGAGGGTTACAGGTTAAGGGCATATTTTTGTGGAGTTCTGCATTGGTACGTTCCAGTGAGACAGGGAGGTTATGGAGAGGTATAGGTTCAGGGCATATTTGTGTGGAGTTCTGCATTGGTACGTTCCAGTGAGACAGGTAGGTTATGGAGGGTACAGGTTCAGGGCATATTTGTGTGGAGTGCTGCATTGGTACGTTTCGGTGAGACAGGGAGGTTATGGTGGGGTACAGGAGCAGGGCATATTTGTGTGGAGTTCGTCATTCGTACGTTCCAGTGATACATTGATGTTATTGAGGGGTACAGGAACAGGGTATATTTGTGTGGAGTTCTGCATTGGTACATTCCAATGAGACAGGGAGGTTATGGAGGGTACAGGTTCAGGGCATATTTGTGTGAAGTTCGGCATTGGTACGTTGCAGTCAGACAGGGAGGTTATGGAGGGGTACAGGCTCAGGGCATATTGTTTGTGGAGTACTGTATTGCTACATTCCAGTGAGGCAGGGAGGTTATGGAGGGTACAGGTTCAGGGCATATTTGTGTGGAGTTCCGCATTGGTACGTTCCAGTGAGACAGGGAGTTTATGGAGGGTTACAGATTTTGGGCGTTATTGTGTGGAGTTCTGCATTGGTACGTTCCAGTGAAACAGGGAGGTTATGGAGAGGTACAGGTTCAGGGCATATTTGTGTGGAGTTCTGCATTGGTACGTTCCAGTGAGACAGGTAGGATATGGAGGGTTCAGGTTCATGGCATATTTGTGTGGAGTTCTGCATTAGTACGTTCCAGTGAGACACGGAGGTTATGGAGGGTACAGGTTCAGGGCATACTTGTGTGGATTTCTGCATTGGTACGTTCCAGTGAGACAGGGAGGTAATGGTGGTGTACAGGAGCAGGGCATATTTGTGTGGAGTTCGGCATTGGTACGTTCCAGTGAGACAGGGATGTTATGGAGGGGTACAGGAACAGGGCATATTTGTGTGGAGTTCTGCATTGGTACGTTCCACTGAGACTGGGAGGTTATGGAGGGTTACAGGTTTAGGGCATATTTTGTGTGGAGTTCTGCATTGGTACGTTCCAGTGAGACAGGGAGGTTATGGAGGGTACAGGTTCAGGGCATATTTGTGTGGAGTTCTGCATTGGTACGTTCCATTGAGACAGGGAGTTTATGGAGGGTACAGGTTCAGGGCATATTTGTGTGGAGTTCTGCATTGGTACATTCCAGTGAGACAAGGAGTTTCTGGAGGGGTACAGGTTCAGGGCATATTTGTGTGGAGTTCTGCATTGGTACGTTCCAATGAGTGAGGGAGGTTATGGAGAGTACAGGTTCAGGACATATTTGTGTTGAGTTCGGCATAGGTACGTTGCAGTCAGACAGGGAGGTTATGGAGGGTTACAGGTTTAGGGCATATTTTGTGTGGGGTTCTGCATTGGTACGTTCCAGTGAGACAGGGAGGTTATGGAGAGGTACAGGTTCAGGGCATATTTGTGTGGAGTTCTGCATTGGTACGTTCCAGTGAGACAGGTAGGTTATGGAGGGTACAGGTTCAGGGCATATTTGTGTGGAGTTCTGCATTGGTACGTTCCAGTGAGACAGGGAGATTATGGAGAGGTACAGGTTCAGGGCATATTTGTGTGGAGTTCTGCATTGGTACATTCCAGTGAGCCTGGGTGGTTATGGAGGGTACAGCATCAGGGAATATTTGTGTGGAGTTCTGCATTGGTTCATTCTATTGAGACAGGGAGTTTATGGAGGGTTACAGGATCAGGGCATATTTGTGTGGAGTTCGGCATTGGTACGTTCCAGTGAGACAGGGAGGTTATGGAGAGGTACAGGTTCAGGGCATATTTGTGTGGAGTTCTGCATTGGTACGTTCCAGTGAGACAGGTAGGTTATGGAGGGTACAGGTTCAGGGCATATTTGTGTGGAGTTCTGCATTGGTACGTTCCAGTGAGACAGGGAGGTTATGGAGGGTACAGGTTCAGGGCATATTTGTGTGGATTTCTGCATTGGTACGTTCCAGTGAGACAGGGAGGTAATGGTGGTGTACAGGAGCAGGGCATATTTGTGTGGAGTTCGGCATTGGTACGTTCCAGTGAGACAGGGATGTTATGGAGGGGTACAGGAACAGGGCATATTTGTGTGGAGTTCTGCATTGGTACGTTCCACTGAGACTGGGAGGTTATGGAGGGTTACAGGTTTAGGGCATATTTTGTGTGGAGTTCTGCATTGGTACGTTCCAGTGAGACAGGGAGGTTATGGAGGGTACAGGTTCAGGGCATATTTGTGTGGAGTTCTGCATTGGTACGTTCCAGTGAGACAGGGAGGTTATGGAGGGTACAGGTTCAGGGCATATTTGTGTGGAGTTCTGCATTGGTACATTCCAGTGAGACAAGGAGGTTCTGGAGGGGTACAGGTTCAGGTCATATATGTCTGGAGTTCTGCATTGGTGCGTTCCAATGAGTGAGGGAGGTTATGGAGAGTACAGGTTCAGGACATATTTGTGTGGAGTTCGGCATAGGTACGTTGCAGTCAGACAGGGAGGTTATGGAGGGTTACAGGTTTAGGGCATATTTTGTGTGGAGTTCTGCATTGGTACATTCCAGTGAGAAAGGGAGGTTATGGTGAGGTACAGGTTCAGGGCATATTTGTGTGGAGTTCTGCATTGGTACGTTCCAGTGAGACAGGTAGGTTATGGAGGGTACAGGAGCAGGGCATATTTGTGTGGAGTTCGGCATTCGTACGTTCCAGTGATACATTGATGTTATTGAGGGGTACAGGAACAGGGTATATTTGTGTGGATTTCTGCATTGGTACATTCCACTGAGACAGGGAGGTTATGGAGGGTACAGGTTCAGGGCATATTTGGGTGAAGTTCGGCATTGGTACGTTGCAGTCAGACAGGGAGGTTATGGAGGGGTACAGGCTCAGGGCATATTTGTGTGGAGTACTGTATTGCTACATTCCAGTGAGGCAGGGAGGTTTTGGAGGGTACAGGTTCAGGGCATATTTGTGTGGAGTTCCGAATTGGTACGTTCCAGTGAGACAGGGAGTTTATGGAGGGTTACAGATTTTGGGCATTATTGTGTGGAGTTCTGCATTGGTACGTTCCAGTGAGACAGGGAGGTTATGGAGAGGTACAGGTTCAGGGCATATTTGTGTGGAGTTCTGCATTGGTACGTTCCAGTGAGATAGGTAGGTTATGGAGGGTTCAGGTTCAGGGCATATTTGTGTGGAGTTCTGCATTGGTACGTTCCAGTGAGACAGGGAGGTTATGGAGGGTACAGGTTCAGGGCATATTTGTGTGGATTTCTGCATTGGTACGTTCCAGTGAGACAGGGAGGTAATTGTGGTGTACAGGAGCAGGGCATATTTGTGTGGAGTTCGGCATTGGTACGTTCCAGTGAGACAGGGATGTTATGGAGGGGTACAGGAACAGGGCATATTTGTGTGGAGTTCTGCATTGGTACGTTCCACTGAGACTGGGAGGTTATGGAGGGTTACAGGTTTAGGGCATATTTTGTGTGGAGTTCTGCATTGGTACGTTCCAGTGAGACAGGGAGGTTACGGAGGGTACAGGTTCAGGGCATATTTGTGTGGAGTTCTGCATTGGTACGTTCCATTGAGACAGGGAGGTTATGGAGGTACAGGTTCAGGGCATATTTGTGTGGAGTTCTGCATTGGTACATTCCAGTGAGACAAGGAGTTTCTGGAGGGGTACAGGTTCAGGGCATATTTGTGTGGAGTTCTGCATTGGTACGTTCCAATGAGTGAGGGAGGTTATGGAGAGTACAGGTTCAGGACATATTTGTGTTGAGTTCGGCATAGGTACGTTGCAGTCAGACAGGGAGGTTATGGAGGGTTACAGGTTTAGGGCATATTTTGTGTGGGGTTCTGCATTGGTACGTTCCAGTGAGACAGGGAGGTTATGGAGAGGTACAGGTTCAGGGCATATTTGTGTGGAGTTCTGCATTGGTACGTTCCAGTGAGACAGGTAGGTTATGGAGGGTACAGGTTCAGGGCATATTTGTGTGGAGTTCTGCATTGGTACGTTCCAGTGAGACAGGGAGATTATGGAGAGGTACAGGTTCAGGGCATATTTGTGTGGAGTTCTGCATTGGTACATTCCAGTGAGCCTGGGTGGTTATGGAGGGTACAGCATCAGGGAATATTTGTGTGGAGTTCTGCATTGGTTCATTCTATTGAGACAGGGAGTTTATGGAGGGTTACAGATTTTGGGCATTATTGTGTGGAGTTCTGCATTGGTACGTTCCAGTGAGACAGGGAGGTTATGGAGAGGTACAGGTTCAGGGCATATTTGTGTGGAGTTCTGCATTGGTACGTTCCAGTGAGACAGGTAGGTTATGGAGGGTTCAGGTTCAGGGCATATTTGTGTGGAGTTCTGCATTAGTACGTTCCAGTGAGACAGGGAGGTTATGGAGGGTACAGGTTCAGGGCATATTTGTGTGGATTTCTGCATTGGTACGTTCCAGTGAGACAGGGAGGTTATGGAGGGTTACAGGAGCAGGGCATATTTGTGTGGAGTTCGGCATTCGTACGTTCCAGTGATACATTGATGTTATTGAGGGGTACAGGAACAGGGTATATTTGTGTGGATTTCTGCATTGGTACATTCCAATGAGACAGGGAGGTTATGGAGGGTACAGGTTCAGGGCATATTTGGGTGAAGTTCGGCATTGGTACGTTGCAGTCAGACAGGGAGGTTATGGAGGGGTACAGGCTCAGGGCATATTTGTGTGGAGTACTGTATTGCTACATTCCAGTGAGGCAGGGAGGTTTTGGAGGGTACAGGTTCAGGGCATATTTGTGTGGAGTTCCGAATTGGTACGTTCCAGTGAGACAGGGAGTTTATGGAGGGTTACAGATTTTGGGCATTATTGTGTGGAGTTCTGCATTGGTACGTTCCAGTGAGACAGGGAGGTTATGGAGAGGTACAGGTTCAGGGCATATTTGTGTGGAGTTCTGCATTGGTACGTTCCAGTGAGATAGGTAGGTTATGGAGGGTTCAGGTTCAGGGCATATTTGTGTGGAGTTCTGCATTGGTACGTTCCAGTGAGACAGGGAGGTTATGGAGGGTACAGGTTCAGGGCATATTTGTGTGGATTTCTGCATTGGTACGTTCCAGTGAGACAGGGAGGTAATTGTGGTGTACAGGAGCAGGGCATATTTGTGTGGAGTTCGGCATTGGTACGTTCCAGTGAGACAGGGATGTTATGGAGTGGTACAGGAACAGGGCATATTTGTGTGGAGTTCTGCATTGGTACGTTCCACTGAGACTGGGAGGTTATTGAGGGTTACAGGTTTAGGGCATATTTTGTGTGGAGTTCTGCATTGGTACGTTCCAGTGAGACAGGGAGGTTACGGAGGGTACAGGTTCAGGGCATATTTGTGTGGAGTTCTGCATTGGTACGTTCCATTGAGACAGGGAGGTTATGGAGGTACAGGTTCAGGGCATATTTGTGTGGAGTTCTGCATTGGTACATTCCAGTGAGACAAGGAGTTTCTGGAGGGGTACAGGTTCAGGGCATATTTGTGTGGAGTTCTGCATTGGTACGTTCCAATGAGTGAGGGAGGTTATGGAGAGTACAGGTTCAGGACATATTTGTGTTGAGTTCGGCATAGGTAAGTTGCAGTCAGACAGGGAGGTTATGGAGGGTTACAGGTTTAGGGCATATTTTGTGTGGGGTTCTGCATTGGTACGTTCCAGTGAGACAGGGAGGTTATGGAGAGGTACAGGTTCAGGGCATATTTGTGTGGAGTTCTGCATTGGTACATTCCAGTGAGCCTGGGTGGTTATGGAGGGTACAGCATCAGGGAATATTTGTGTGGAGTTCTGCATTGGTTCATTCTATTGAGACAGGGAGTTTATGGAGGGTTACAGATTTTGGGCATTATTGTGTGGAGTTCTGCATTGGTACGTTCCAGTGAGACAGGGAGGTTATGGAGAGGTACAGGTTCAGGGCATATTTGTGTGGAGTTCTGCATTGGTACGTTCCAGTGAGACAGGTAGGTTATGGAGGGTTCAGGTTCAGGGCATATTTGTGTGGAGTTCTGCATTAGTACGTTCCAGTGAGACAGGGAGGTTATGGAGGGTACAGGTTCAGGGCATATTTGTGTGGATTTCTGCATTGGTACGTTCCAGTGAGACAGGGAGGTAATGGTGGTGTACAGGAGCAGGGCATATTTGGGTGGAGTTCGGCATTGGTACGTTCCAGTGAGACAGGGATGTTACGGAGGAGTACAGGAACAGGGCATATTTGTGTGGAGTTCTGCATTGGTACGTTCCACTGAGACTGGGAGGTTATGGAGGGTTACAGGTTTAGGGCATATTTTGTGTGGAGTTCTGCATTGGTACGTTCCAGTGAGACAGGGAGGTTATGGAGGGTACAGGTTCAGGGCATATTTGTGTGGAGTTCTGCATTGGTACGTTCCAGTGAGACAGGGAGGTTATGGAGGGTACAGGTTCAGGGCATATTTGTGTGGAGTTCTGCATTGGTACATTCCAGTGAGACAAGGAGGTTCTGGAGGGGTACAGGTTCAGGGCATATATGTCTGGAGTTCTGCATTGGTACGTTCCAATGAGTGAGGGAGGTTATGGAGAGTACAGGTTCAGGACATATTTGTGTGGAGTTCGGCATAGGTACGTTGCAGTCAGACAGGGAGGTTATGGAGGGTTACAGGTTTAGGGCATATTTTGTGTGGAGTTCTGCATTGGTACGTTCCAGTGAGACAGGGAAGTTATGGTGAGGTACAGGTTCAGGGCAAATTTGTGTTCAGTTCTGCATTGGTACGTTCCAGTGAGACAGGTAGGTTATGGAGGGTACAGGTTCAGGGCATATTTGTGTGGAGTTCTGCATTGGTACGTTCCAGTGAGACAGGGAGATTATGGAGAGGTACAGGTTCAGGGCATATGTGTGTGGAGTTCTGCATTGGTACATTCCAGTGAGCCTGGGTGGTTATGGAGGGTACAGCATCAGGGAATATTTGTGTGGAGTTCTGGATTGGTTCGTTCTATTGAGACAGGGAGGTTATGGAGGGTTACAGAATCAGGGCATATTTGTGTGGAGTTCTGCATTGGTACGTTCCAGTGAGACAGGGAGGCTATGGAGGGTATAGGTTCAGGGCATATTTCTGTTGAGTTCTGCATTGCTACGTTCCAGTGAGACAGGGAGGTTATGGAGGGGTACAGGTTCAGGACATATTTGTGTGGAGTTCTGCATCGGTACGTTCCAGTGAGACAGGGATGTTATGGAGGGGTACAGGTTCAGGGCATATTTGTGTGGAGTTCTGCATTGGTACATTCCAGTGAGACAGGGAGGTTATGGAGGTTTACAGGTTAAGGGCATATTTTTGTGGAGTTCTGCATTGGTACATTCCAATGAGACAGGGAGGTTATGGAGGGTACAGGTTCAGGGCATATTTGGGTGAAGTTCGGCATTGGTACGTTGCAGTCAGACAGGGAGGTTATGGAGGGGTACAGGCTCAGGGCATATTTGTGTGGAGTACTGTATTGCTACATTCCAGTGAGGCAGGGAGGTTTTGGAGGGTACAGGTTCAGGGCATATTTGTGTGGAGTTCCGAATTGGTACGTTCCAGTGAGACAGGGAGTTTATGGAGGGTTACAGATTTTGGGCATTATTGTGTGGAGTTCTGCATTGGTACGTTCCAGTGAGACAGGGAGGTTATGGAGAGGTACAGGTTCAGGGCATATTTGTGTGGAGTTCTGCATTGGTACGTTCCAGTGAGATAGGTAGGTTATGGAGGGTTCAGGTTCAGGGCATATTTGTGTGGAGTTCTGCATTGGTACGTTCCAGTGAGACAGGGAGGTTATGGAGGGTACAGGTTCAGGGCATATTTGTGTGGATTTCTGCATTGGTACGTTCCAGTGAGACAGGGAGGTAATTGTGGTGTACAGGAGCAGGGCATATTTGTGTGGAGTTCGGCATTGGTACGTTCCAGTGAGACAGGGATGTTATGGAGGGGTACAGGAACAGGGCATATTTGTGTGGAGTTCTGCATTGGTACGTTCCACTGAGACTGGGAGGTTATGGAGGGTTACAGGTTTAGGGCATATTTTGTGTGGAGTTCTGCATTGGTACGTTCCAGTGAGACAGGGAGGTTACGGAGGGTACAGGTTCAGGGCATATTTGTGTGGAGTTCTGCATTGGTACGTTCCATTGAGACAGGGAGGTTATGGAGGTACAGGTTCAGGGCATATTTGTGTGGAGTTCTGCATTGGTACATTCCAGTGAGACAAGGAGTTTCTGGAGGGGTACAGGTTCAGGGCATATTTGTGTGGAGTTCTGCATTGGTACGTTCCAATGAGTGAGGGAGGTTATGGAGAGTACAGGTTCAGGACATATTTGTGTTGAGTTCGGCATAGGTACGTTGCAGTCAGACAGGGAGGTTATGGAGGGTTACAGGTTTAGGGCATATTTTGTGTGGGGTTCTGCATTGGTACGTTCCAGTGAGACAGGGAGGTTATGGAGAGGTACAGGTTCAGGGCATATTTGTGTGGAGTTCTGCATTGGTACGTTCCAGTGAGACAGGTAGGTTATGGAGGGTACAGGTTCAGGGCATATTTGTGTGGAGTTCTGCATTGGTACGTTCCAGTGAGACAGGGAGATTATGGAGAGGTACAGGTTCAGGGCATATTTGTGTGGAGTTCTGCATTGGTACATTCCAGTGAGCCTGGGTGGTTATGGAGGGTACAGCATCAGGGAATATTTGTGTGGAGTTCTGCATTGGTTCATTCTATTGAGACAGGGAGTTTATGGAGGGTTACAGATTTTGGGCATTATTGTGTGGAGTTCTGCATTGGTACGTTCCAGTGAGACAGGGAGGTTATGGAGAGGTACAGGTTCAGGGCATATTTGTGTGGAGTTCTGCATTGGTACGTTCCAGTGAGACAGGTAGGTTATGGAGGGTTCAGGTTCAGGGCATATTTGTGTGGAGTTCTGCATTAGTACGTTCCAGTGAGACAGGGAGGTTATGGAGGGTACAGGTTCAGGGCATATTTGTGTGGATTTCTGCATTGGTACGTTCCAGTGAGACAGGGAGGTTATGGAGGGTTACAGGAGCAGGGCATATTTGTGTGGAGTTCGGCATTCGTACGTTCCAGTGATACATTGATGTTATTGAGGGGTACAGGAACAGGGTATATTTGTGTGGATTTCTGCATTGGTACATTCCAATGAGACAGGGAGGTTATGGAGGGTACAGGTTCAGGGCATATTTGGGTGAAGTTCGGCATTGGTACGTTGCAGTCAGACAGGGAGGTTATGGAGGGGTACAGGCTCAGGGCATATTTGTGTGGAGTACTGTATTGCTACATTCCAGTGAGGCAGGGAGGTTTTGGAGGGTACAGGTTCAGGGCATATTTGTGTGGAGTTCCGAATTGGTACGTTCCAGTGAGACAGGGAGTTTATGGAGGGTTACAGATTTTGGGCATTATTGTGTGGAGTTCTGCATTGGTACGTTCCAGTGAGACAGGGAGGTTATGGAGAGGTACAGGTTCAGGGCATATTTGTGTGGAGTTCTGCATTGGTACGTTCCAGTGAGATAGGTAGGTTATGGAGGGTTCAGGTTCAGGGCATATTTGTGTGGAGTTCTGCATTGGTACGTTCCAGTGAGACAGGGAGGTTATGGAGGGTACAGGTTCAGGGCATATTTGTGTGGATTTCTGCATTGGTACGTTCCAGTGAGACAGGGAGGTAATTGTGGTGTACAGGAGCAGGGCATATTTGTGTGGAGTTCGGCATTGGTACGTTCCAGTGAGACAGGGATGTTATGGAGTGGTACAGGAACAGGGCATATTTGTGTGGAGTTCTGCATTGGTACGTTCCACTGAGACTGGGAGGTTATGGAGGGTTACAGGTTTAGGGCATATTTTGTGTGGAGTTCTGCATTGGTACGTTCCAGTGAGACAGGGAGGTTACGGAGGGTACAGGTTCAGGGCATATTTGTGTGGAGTTCTGCATTGGTACGTTCCATTGAGACAGGGAGGTTATGGAGGTACAGGTTCAGGGCATATTTGTGTGGAGTTCTGCATTGGTACATTCCAGTGAGACAAGGAGTTTCTGGAGGGGTACAGGTTCAGGGCATATTTGTGTGGAGTTCTGCATTGGTACGTTCCAATGAGTGAGGGAGGTTATGGAGAGTACTGGTTCAGGACATATTTGTGTTGAGTTCGGCATAGGTACGTTGCAGTCAGACAGGGAGGTTATGGAGGGTTACAGGTTTAGGGCATATTTTGTGTGGGGTTCTGCATTGGTACGTTCCAGTGAGACAGGGAGGTTATGGAGAGGTACAGGTTCAGGGCATATTTGTGTGGAGTTCTGCATTGGTACGTTCCAGTGAGACAGGTAGGTTATGGAGGGTACAGGTTCAGGGCATATTTGTGTGGAGTTCTGCATTGGTACGTTCCAGTGAGACAGGGAGATTATGGAGAGGTACAGGTTCAGGGCATATTTGTGTGGAGTTCTGCATTGGTACATTCCAGTGAGCCTGGGTGGTTATGGAGGGTACAGCATCAGGGAATATTTGTGTGGAGTTCTGCATTGGTTCATTCTATTGAGACAGGGAGTTTATGGAGGGTTACAGATTTTGGGCATTATTGTGTGGAGTTCTGCATTGGTACGTTCCAGTGAGACAGGGAGGTTATGGAGAGGTACAGGTTCAGGGCATATTTGTGTGGAGTTCTGCATTGGTACGTTCCAGTGAGACAGGTAGGTTATGGAGGGTTCAGGTTCAGGGCATATTTGTGTGGAGTTCTGCATTAGTACGTTCCAGTGAGACAGGGAGGTTATGGAGGGTACAGGTTCAGGGCATATTTGTGTGGATTTCTGCATTGGTACGTTCCAGTGAGACAGGGAGGTAATGGTGGTGTACAGGAGCAGGGCATATTTGGGTGGAGTTCGGCATTGGTACGTTCCAGTGAGACAGGGATGTTACGGAGGAGTACAGGAACAGGGCATATTTGTGTGGAGTTCTGCATTGGTACGTTCCACTGAGACTGGGAGGTTATGGAGGGTTACAGGTTTAGGGCATATTTTGTGTGGAGTTCTGCATTGGTACGTTCCAGTGAGACAGGGAGGTTATGGAGGGTACAGGTTCAGGGCATATTTGTGTGGAGTTCTGCATTGGTACGTTCCAGTGAGACAGGGAGGATATGGAGGGTACAGGTTCAGGGCATATTTGTGTGGAGTTCTGCATTGGTACATTCCAGTGAGACAAGGAGGTTCTGGAGGGGTACAGGTTCAGGGCATATATGTCTGGAGTTCTGCATTGGTACGTTCCAATGAGTGAGGGAGGTTATGGAGAGTACAGGTTCAGGACATATTTGTGTGGAGTTCGGCATAGGTACGTTGCAGTCAGACAGGGAGGTTATGGAGGGTTACAGGTTTAGGGCATATTTTGTGTGGAGTTCTGCATTGGTACGTTCCAGTGAGACAGGGAAGTTATGGTGAGGTACAGGTTCAGGGCAAATTTGTGTTGAGTTCTGCATTGGTACGTTCCAGTGAGACAGGTAGGTTATGGAGGGTACAGGTTCAGGGCATATTTGTGTGGAGTTCTGCATTGGTACGTTCCAGTGAGACAGGGAGATTATGGAGAGGTACAGGTTCAGGGCATATGTGTGTGGAGTTCTGCATTGGTACATTCCAGTGAGCCTGGGTGGTTATGGAGGGTACAGCATCAGGGAATATTTGTGTGGAGTTCTGGATTGGTTCGTTCTATTGAGACAGGGAGGTTATGGAGGGTTACAGAATCAGGGCATATTTGTGTGGAGTTCTGCATTGGTACGTTCCAGTGAGACAGGGAGGCTATGGAGGGTATAGGTTCAGGGCATATTTCTGTTGAGTTCTGCATTGCTACGTTCCAGTGAGACAGGGAGGTTATGGAGGGGTACAGGTTCAGGACATATTTGTGTGGAGTTCTGCATCGGTACGTTCCAGTGAGACAGGGATGTTATGGAGGGGTACAGGTTCAGGGCATATTTGTGTGGAGTTCTGCATTGGTACATTCCAGTGAGACAGGGAGGTTATGGAGGGTTACAGGTTAAGGGCATATTTTTGTGGAGTTCTGCATTGGTACATTCCAATGAGACAGGGAGGTTATGGAGGGTACAGGTTCAGGGCATATTTGTGTGAAGTTCGGTATTGGTACGTTGCAGTCAGACAGGGAGGTTATGGAGGGGTACAGGCTCAGGGCATATTTGTGTGGAGTACTGTATTGCTACATTCCAGTGAGGCAGGGAGGTTATGGAGGGTACAGGTTCAGGGCATATTTGTGTGGAGTTCCGCATTGGTACGTTCCAGTGAGACAGGGAGTTTATGGAGGGTTACAGATTTTGGGCATTATTGTGTGGAGTTCTGCATTGGTACGTTCCAGTGAGACAGGGAGGTTATGGAGAGGTACAGGTTCAGGGCATATTTGTGTGGAGTTCTGCATTGGTACGTTCCAGTGAGACAGGTAGGTTATGGAGGGTTCAGGTTCAGGGCATATTTGTGTGGAGTTCTGCATTAGTACGTTCCAGTGAGACAGGGGGGTTATGGAGGGTACAGGTTCAGGGCATATTTGTGTGGATTTCTGCATTGGTACGTTCCAGTGAGACAGGGAGGTAATGGTGGTGTACAGGAGCAGGGCATATTTGTGTGGAGTTCTGCATTGGTACGTTCCATTGAGACAGGGAGGTTATGGAGGGTACAGGTTCAGGGCATATTTGTGTGGAGTTCTGCATTGGTACATTCCAGTGAGACAAGGAGTTTCTGGAGGGGTACAGGTTCAGGGCATATTTGTGTGGAGTTCTGCATTGGTACGTTCCAATGAGTGAGGGAGGTTATGGAGAGTACAGGTTCAGGACATATTTGTGTTGAGTTCGGCATAGGAACGTTGCAGTCAGACAGGGAGGTTATGGAGGGTTACAGGTTTAGGGCATATTTTGTGTGGGGTTCTGCATTGGTACGTTCCAGTGAGACAGGGAGGTTATGGAGAGGTACAGTTTCAGGGCATATTTGTGTGGAGTTCTGCATTGGTACGTTCCAGTGAGACAGGTAGGTTATGGAGGGTACAGGTTCAGGGCATATTTGTGTGGAGTTCTGCATTGGTACGTTCCAGTGAGACAGGGAGATTATGGAGAGGTACAGGTTCAGGGCATATTTGTGTGGAGTACTGCATTGGTACATTCCAGTGAGCCTGGGTGGTTATGGAGGGTACAGCATCAGGGAATATTTGTGTGGAGTTCTGCATTGGTTCATTCTATTGAGACAGGGAGTTTATGGAGGTTTACAGGATCAGGGCATATTTGTGTGGAGTTCTGCATTGGTACGTTCCAGTGAGACAGGGAGGTTATGGAGAGGTACAGGTTCAGGGCATATTTGTGTGGAGTTCTGCATTGGTACGTTCCAGTGAGACAGGTAGGTTATGGAGGGTACAGGTTCAGGGCATATTTGTGTGGAGTTCTGCATTGGTACGTTCCAGTGAGACAGGGAGGTTATGGAGGGTACAGGTTCAGGGCATATTTGTGTGGATTTCTGCATTGATACGTTCCAGTGAGACAGGGAGGTAATGGTGGTGTACAGGAGCAGGGCATATTTTTGTGGAGTTCGGCATTGGTACGTTCCAGTGAGACAGGGATGTTATGGAGGGGTACAGGAACAGGGCATATTTGTGTGGAGTTCTGCATTGGTACGTTCCACTCAGACTGGGAGGTTATGGAGGGTTACAGGTTTAGGGCATATTTTGTGTGGAGTTCTGCATTGGTACGTTCCAGTGAGACAGGGAGGTTATGGAGGGTACAGGTTCAGGGCATATTTGTGTGGAGTTCTGCATTGGTACGTTCCATTGAGACAGGGAGGTTATGGAGGGTACAGGTTCAGGGCATATTTGTGTGGAGTTCTGCATTGGTACATTCCAGTGAGACAAGGAGTTTCTGGAGGGGTACAGGTTCAGGGCATATTTGTGTGGAGTTCTGCATTGGTACGTTCCAGTGAGACAGGGAGGTTATGGAGAGGTACAGGTTCAGGGCATATTTGTGTGGAGTTCTGCATTGGTACATTCCAGTGAGCCTGGGTGGTTATGGAGGGTACAGCATCAGGGAATATTTGTGTGGAGTTCTGCATTGGTTGATTCTATTGAGACAGGGAGTTTATGGAGGTTTACAGGATCAGGGCATATTTGTGTGGAGTTCTGCATTGGTACATTCCAGTGAGACAGGGAGGTTATGGAGGTTTACAGGTTAAGGGCATATTTTTGTGGAGTTCTGCATTGGTACATTCCAATGAGACAGGGAGGTTATGGAGGGTACAGGTTCAGGGCATATTTGGGTGAAGTTCGGCATTGGTACGTTGCAGTCAGACAGGGAGGTTATGGAGGGGTACAGGCTCAGGGCATATTTGTGTGGAGTACTGTATTGCTACATTCCAGTGAGGCAGGGAGGTTTTGGAGGGTACAGGTTCAGGGCATATTTGTGTGGAGTTCCGAATTGGTACGTTCCAGTGAGACAGGGAGTTTATGGAGGGTTACAGATTTTGGGCATTATTGTGTGGAGTTCTGCATTGGTACGTTCCAGTGAGACAGGGAGGTTATGGAGAGGTACAGGTTCAGGGCATATTTGTGTGGAGTTCTGCATTGGTACGTTCCAGTGAGATAGGTAGGTTATGGAGGGTTCAGGTTCAGGGCATATTTGTGTGGAGTTCTGCATTGGTACGTTCCAGTGAGACAGGGAGGTTATGGAGGGTACAGGTTCAGGGCATATTTGTGTGGATTTCTGCATTGGTACGTTCCAGTGAGACAGGGAGGTAATTGTGGTGTACAGGAGCAGGGCATATTTGTGTGGAGTTCGGCATTGGTACGTTCCAGTGAGACAGGGATGTTATGGAGGGGTACAGGAACAGGGCATATTTGTGTGGAGTTCTGCATTGGTACGTTCCACTGAGACTGGGAGGTTATGGAGGGTTACAGGTTTAGGGCATATTTTGTGTGGAGTTCTGCATTGGTACGTTCCAGTGAGACAGGGAGGTTACGGAGGGTACAGGTTCAGGGCATATTTGTGTGGAGTTCTGCATTGGTACGTTCCATTGAGACAGGGAGGTTATGGAGGTACAGGTTCAGGGCATATTTGTGTGGAGTTCTGCATTGGTACATTCCAGTGAGACAAGGAGTTTCTGGAGGGGTACAGGTTCAGGGCATATTTGTGTGGAGTTCTGCATTGGTACGTTCCAATGAGTGAGGGAGGTTATGGAGAGTACAGGTTCAGGACATATTTGTGTTGAGTTCGGCATAGGTACGTTGCAGTCAGACAGGGAGGTTATGGAGGGTTACAGGTTTAGGGCATATTTTGTGTGGGGTTCTGCATTGGTACGTTCCAGTGAGACAGGGAGGTTATGGAGAGGTACAGGTTCAGGGCATATTTGTGTGGAGTTCTGCATTGGTACGTTCCAGTGAGACAGGTAGGTTATGGAGGGTACAGGTTCAGGGCATATTTGTGTGGAGTTCTGCATTGGTACGTTCCAGTGAGACAGGGAGATTATGGAGAGGTACAGGTTCAGGGCATATTTGTGTGGAGTTCTGCATTGGTACATTCCAGTGAGCCTGGGTGGTTATGGAGGGTACAGCATCAGGGAATATTTGTGTGGAGTTCTGCATTGGTTCATTCTATTGAGACAGGGAGTTTATGGAGGGTTACAGATTTTGGGCATTATTGTGTGGAGTTCTGCATTGGTACGTTCCAGTGAGACAGGGAGGTTATGGAGAGGTACAGGTTCAGGGCATATTTGTGTGGAGTTCTGCATTGGTACGTTCCAGTGAGACAGGTAGGTTATGGAGGGTTCAGGTTCAGGGCATATTTGTGTGGAGTTCTGCATTAGTACGTTCCAGTGAGACAGGGAGGTTATGGAGGGTACAGGTTCAGGGCATATTTGTGTGGATTTCTGCATTGGTACGTTCCAGTGAGACAGGGAGGTTATGGAGGGTTACAGGAGCAGGGCATATTTGTGTGGAGTTCGGCATTCGTACGTTCCAGTGATACATTGATGTTATTGAGGGGTACAGGAACAGGGTATATTTGTGTGGATTTCTGCATTGGTACATTCCAATGAGACAGGGAGGTTATGGAGGGTACAGGTTCAGGGCATATTTGGGTGAAGTTCGGCATTGGTACGTTGCAGTCAGACAGGGAGGTTATGGAGGGGTACAGGCTCAGGGCATATTTGTGTGGAGTACTGTATTGCTACATTCCAGTGAGGCAGGGAGGTTTTGGAGGGTACAGGTTCAGGGCATATTTGTGTGGAGTACTGTATTGCTACATTCCAGTGAGGCAGGGAGGTTTTGGAGGGTACAGGTTCAGGGCATATTTGTGTGGAGTTCCGAATTGGTACGTTCCAGTGAGACAGGGAGTTTATGGAGGGTTACAGATTTTGGGCATTATTGTGTGGAGTTCTGCATTGGTACGTTCCAGTGAGACAGGGAGGTTATGGAGAGGTACAGGTTCAGGGCATATTTGTGTGGAGTTCTGCATTGGTACGTTCCAGTGAGATAGGTAGGTTATGGAGGGTACAGGTTCAGGGCATATTTGGGTGAAGTTCGGCATTGGTACGTTGCAGTCAGACAGGGAGGTTATGGAGGGGTACAGGCTCAGGGCATATTTGTGTGGAGTACTGTATTGCTACATTCCAGTGAGGCAGGGAGGTTTTGGAGGGTACAGGTTCAGGGCATATTTGTGTGGAGTTCCGAATTGGTACGTTCCAGTGAGACAGGGAGTTTATGGAGGGTTACAGATTTTGGGCATTATTGTGTGGAGTTCTGCATTGGTACGTTCCAGTGAGACAGGGAGGTTATGGAGAGGTACAGGTTCAGGGCATATTTGTGTGGAGTTCTGCATTGGTACGTTCCAGTGAGATAGGTAGGTTATGGAGGGTTCAGGTTCAGGGCATATTTGTGTGGAGTTCTGCATTGGTACGTTCCAGTGAGACAGGGAGGTTATGGAGGGTACAGGTTCAGGGCATATTTGTGTGGATTTCTGCATTGGTACGTTCCAGTGAGACAGGGAGGTAATTGTGGTGTACAGGAGCAGGGCATATTTGTGTGGAGTTCGGCATTGGTACGTTCCAGTGAGACAGGGATGTTATGGAGTGGTACAGGAACAGGGCATATTTGTGTGGAGTTCTGCATTGGTACGTTCCAATGAGTGAGGGAGGTTATGGAGAGTACTGGTTCAGGACATATTTGTGTTGAGTTCGGCATAGGTACGTTGCAGTCAGACAGGGAGGTTATGGAGGGTTACAGGTTTAGGGCATATTTTGTGTGGGGTTCTGCATTGGTACGTTCCAGTGAGACAGGGAGGTTATGGAGAGGTACAGGTTCAGGGCATATTTGTGTGGAGTTCTGCATTGGTACGTTCCAGTGAGACAGGTAGGTTATGGAGGGTACAGGTTCAGGGCATATTTGTGTGGAGTTCTGCATTGGTACGTTCCAGTGAGACAGGGAGATTATGGAGAGGTACAGGTTCAGGGCATATTTGTGTGGAGTTCTGCATTGGTACATTCCAGTGAGCCTGGGTGGTTATGGAGGGTACAGCATCAGGGAATATTTGTGTGGAGTTCTGCATTGGTTCATTCTATTGAGACAGGGAGTTTATGGAGGGTTACAGATTTTGGGCATTATTGTGTGGAGTTCTGCATTGGTACGTTCCAGTGAGACAGGGAGGTTATGGAGAGGTACAGGTTCAGGGCATATTTGTGTGGAGTTCTGCATTGGTACGTTCCAGTGAGACAGGTAGGTTATGGAGGGTTCAGGTTCAGGGCATATTTGTGTGGAGTTCTGCATTAGTACGTTCCAGTGAGACAGGGAGGTTATGGAGGGTACAGGTTCAGGGCATATTTGTGTGGATTTCTGCATTGGTACGTTCCAGTGAGACAGGGAGGTAATGGTGGTGTACAGGAGCAGGGCATATTTGGGTGGAGTTCGGCATTGGTACGTTCCAGTGAGACAGGGATGTTACGGAGGAGTACAGGAACAGGGCATATTTGTGTGGAGTTCTGCATTGGTACGTTCCACTGAGACTGGGAGGTTATGGAGGGTTACAGGTTTAGGGCATATTTTGTGTGGAGTTCTGCATTGGTACGTTCCAGTGAGACAGGGAGGTTATGGAGGGTACAGGTTCAGGGCATATTTGTGTGGAGTTCTGCATTGGTACGTTCCAGTGAGACAGGGAGGATATGGAGGGTACAGGTTCAGGGCATATTTGTGTGGAGTTCTGCATTGGTACATTCCAGTGAGACAAGGAGGTTCTGGAGGGGTACAGGTTCAGGGCATATATGTCTGGAGTTCTGCATTGGTACGTTCCAATGAGTGAGGGAGGTTATGGAGAGTACAGGTTCAGGACATATTTGTGTGGAGTTCGGCATAGGTACGTTGCAGTCAGACAGGGAGGTTATGGAGGGTTACAGGTTTAGGGCATATTTTGTGTGGAGTTCTGCATTGGTACGTTCCAGTGAGACAGGGAAGTTATGGTGAGGTACAGGTTCAGGGCAAATTTGTGTTGAGTTCTGCATTGGTACGTTCCAGTGAGACAGGTAGGTTATGGAGGGTACAGGTTCAGGGCATATTTGTGTGGAGTTCTGCATTGGTACGTTCCAGTGAGACAGGGAGATTATGGAGAGGTACAGGTTCAGGGCATATGTGTGTGGAGTTCTGCATTGGTACATTCCAGTGAGCCTGGGTGGTTATGGAGGGTACAGCATCAGGGAATATTTGTGTGGAGTTCTGGATTGGTTCGTTCTATTGAGACAGGGAGGTTATGGAGGGTTACAGAATCAGGGCATATTTGTGTGGAGTTCTGCATTGGTACGTTCCAGTGAGACAGGGAGGCTATGGAGGGTATAGGTTCAGGGCATATTTCTGTTGAGTTCTGCATTGCTACGTTCCAGTGAGACAGGGAGGTTATGGAGGGGTACAGGTTCAGGACATATTTGTGTGGAGTTCTGCATCGGTACGTTCCAGTGAGACAGGGATGTTATGGAGGGGTACAGGTTCAGGGCATATTTGTGTGGAGTTCTGCATTGGTACATTCCAGTGAGACAGGGAGGTTATGGAGGGTTACAGGTTAAGGGCATATTTTTGTGGAGTTCTGCATTGGTACATTCCAATGAGACAGGGAGGTTATGGAGGGTACAGGTTCAGGGCATATTTGTGTGAAGTTCGGTATTGGTACGTTGCAGTCAGACAGGGAGGTTATGGAGGGGTACAGGCTCAGGGCATATTTGTGTGGAGTACTGTATTGCTACATTCCAGTGAGGCAGGGAGGTTATGGAGGGTACAGGTTCAGGGCATATTTGTGTGGAGTTCCGCATTGGTACGTTCCAGTGAGACAGGTAGGTTATGGAGGGTACAGGTTCAGGGCATATTTGTGTGGAGTTCTGCATTGGTACGTTCCAGTGAGACAGGTAGGTTATGGAGGGTTCAGGTTCAGGGCATATTTGTGTGGAGTTCTGCATTAGTACGTTCCAGTGAGACAGGGGGGTTATGGAGGGTACAGGTTCAGGGCATATTTGTGTGGATTTCTGCATTGGTACGTTCCAGTGAGACAGGGAGGTAATGGTGGTGTACAGGAGCAGGGCATATTTGTGTGGAGTTCTGCATTGGTACGTTCCATTGAGACAGGGAGGTTATGGAGGGTACAGGTTCAGGGCATATTTGTGTGGAGTTCTGCATTGGTACATTCCAGTGAGACAAGGAGTTTCTGGAGGGGTACAGGTTCAGGGCATATTTGTGTGGAGTTCTGCATTGGTACGTTCCAATGAGTGAGGGAGGTTATGGAGAGTACAGGTTCAGGACATATTTGTGTTGAGTTCGGCATAGGAACGTTGCAGTCAGACAGGGAGGTTATGGAGGGTTACAGGTTTAGGGCATATTTTGTGTGGGGTTCTGCATTGGTACGTTCCAGTGAGACAGGGAGGTTATGGAGAGGTACAGTTTCAGGGCATATTTGTGTGGAGTTCTGCATTGGTACGTTCCAGTGAGACAGGTAGGTTATGGAGGGTACAGGTTCAGGGCATATTTGTGTGGAGTTCTGCATTGGTACGTTCCAGTGAGACAGGGAGATTATGGAGAGGTACAGGTTCAGGGCATATTTGTGTGGAGTACTGCATTGGTACATTCCAGTGAGCCTGGGTGGTTATGGAGGGTACAGCATCAGGGAATATTTGTGTGGAGTTCTGCATTGGTTCATTCTATTGAGACAGGGAGTTTATGGAGGTTTACAGGATCAGGGCATATTTGTGTGGAGTTCTGCATTGGTACGTTCCAGTGAGACAGGGAGGTTATGGAGAGGTACAGGTTCAGGGCATATTTGTGTGGAGTTCTGCATTGGTACGTTCCAGTGAGACAGGTAGGTTATGGAGGGTACAGGTTCAGGGCATATTTGTGTGGAGTTCTGCATTGGTACGTTCCAGTGAGACAGGGAGGTTATGGAGGGTACAGGTTCAGGGCATATTTGTGTGGATTTCTGCATTGATACGTTCCAGTGAGACAGGGAGGTAATGGTGGTGTACAGGAGCAGGGCATATTTGTGTGGAGTTCGGCATTGGTACGTTCCAGTGAGACAGGGATGTTATGGAGGGGTACAGGAACAGGGCATATTTGTGTGGAGTTCTGCATTGGTACGTTCCACTGAGACTGGGAGGTTATGGAGGGTTACAGGTTTAGGGCATATTTTGTGTGGAGTTCTGCATTGGTACGTTCCAGTGAGACAGGGAGGTTATGGAGGGTACAGGTTCAGGGCATATTTGTGTGGAGTTCTGCATTGGTACGTTCCATTGAGACAGGGAGGTTATGGAGGGTACAGGTTCAGGGCATATTTGTGTGGAGTTCTGCATTGGTACATTCCAGTGAGACAAGGAGTTTCTGGAGGGGTACAGGTTCAGGGCATATTTGTGTGGAGTTCTGCATTGGTACGTTCCAATGAGTGAGGGAGGTTATGGAGAGTACAGGTTCAGGACATATTTGTGTTGAGTTCGGCATAGGTACGTTGCAGTCAGACAGGGAGATTATGGAGGGTTACAGGTTTAGGGCATATTTTGTGTGGGGTTCTGCATTGGTACGTTCCAGTGAGACAGGGAGGTTATGGAGAGGTACAGGTTCAGGGCATATTTGTGTGGAGTTCTGCATTGGTACGTTCCAGTGAGACAGGTAGGTTATGGAGGGTACAGGTTCAGGGCATATTTGTGTGGAGTTCTGCATTGGTACGTTCCAGTGAGACAGGGAGGTTATGGAGAGGTACAGGTTCAGGGCATATTTGTGTGGAGTTCTGCATTGGTACATTCCAGTGAGCCTGGGTGGTTATGGAGGGTACAGCATCAGGGAATATTTGTGTGGAGTTCTGCATTGGTTGATTCTATTGAGACAAGGAGTTTATGGAGGTTTACAGGATCAGGGCATATTTGTGTGGAGTTCTGCATTGGTACGTTCCAGTGAGACAGGGAGGTTATGGAGAGGTACAGGTTCAGGGCATATTTGTGTGGAGTTCTGCATTGGTACGTTCCAGTGAGACAGGTAGGTTATGGAGGGTACTGGTTCAGGGCATATTTGTGTGGAGTTCTGCATTGGTACGTTCCAGTGAGACAGGGAGGTTTTGGAGGGTACAGGTTCAGGACATATTTGTGTGGATTTCTGCATTGGTACGTTCCAGTGAGACAGGGAGGTAATGGTGGTGTACAGGAGCAGGGCATATTTGTGTGGAGTTCGGCATTGGTACGTTCCAGTGAGACAGGGATGTTATGGAGGGGTACAGGAACAGGGCATATTTGTGTGGAGTTCTGCATTGGTACGTTCCACTGAGACTGGGAGGTTATGGAGGGTTACAGGTTTAGGGCATATTTTGTGTGGAGTTCTGCATTGGTACGTTCCAGTGAGACAGGGAAGTTATGGTGAGGTACAGGTTCAGGGCATATTTGTGTTGAGTTCTGCATTGGTACGTTCCAGTGAGACAGGTAGGTTATGGAGGGTACAGGTTCAGGGCATATTTGTGTGGAGTTCTGCATTGCTACGTTCCAGTGAGACAGGGAGATTATGGAGAGGTACAGGTTCAGGGCATATGTGTGTGGAGTTCTGCATTGGTACATTCCAGTGAGCCTGGGTGGTTATGGAGGGTACAGCATCAGGGAATATTTGTGTGGAGTTCTGCATTGGTTCGTTCTATTGAGACAGGGAGGTTATGGAGGGTTACAGAATCAGGGCATAGTTGTGTGGAGTTCTGCATTGGTACGTTCCAGTGAGACAGGGAGGCTATGGAGGGTATAGGTTCAGGGCATATTTCTGTTGAGTTCTGCATTGCTACGTTCCAGTGAGACAGGGAGGTTATGGAGGGGTACAGGTTCAGGACATATTTGTGTGGAGTTCTGCATCGGTACGTTCCAGTGAGACAGGGATGTTATGGAGGGGTACAGGTTCAGGGCATATTTGTGTGGAGTTCTGCATTGGTACATTCCAGTGAGACAGGGAGGTTATGGAGGGTTACAGGTTAAGGGCATATTTTTGTGGAGTTCTGCATTGGTACATTCCAATGAGACAGGGAGGTTATGGAGGGTACAGGTTCAGGGCATATTTGTGTGAAGTTCGGTATTGGTACGTTGCAGTCAGACAGGGAGGTTATGGAGGGGTACAGGCTCAGGGCATATTTGTGTGGAGTACTGTATTGCTACATTCCAGTGAGACAGGGAGGTTATGGAGGGGTACAGGCTCAGGGCATATTTGTGTGGAGTTCCGCATTGGTACGTTCCAGTGAGACTGGGAGTTTATGGAGGGTTACAGATTTTGGGCATTATTGTGTGGAGTTCTGCATTGGTACGTTCCAGTGAGACAGGTAGGTTATGGAGGGTTCAGGTTCAGGGCATATTTGTGTGGAGTTCTGCATTAGTACGTTCCAGTGAGACAGGGAGGTTATGGAGGGTACAGGTTCAGGGCATATTTGTGTGGATTTCTGCATTGGTACGTTCCAGTGAGACAGGGAGGTAATGGTGGTGTACAGGAGCAGGGCATATTTGTGTGGAGTTCGGCATTGGTACGTTCCAGTGAGACAGGGATGTTATGGAGGGGTACAGGAACAGGGCATATTTGTGTGGAGTTCTGCATTGGTACGTTCCACTGAGACTGGGAGGTTATGGAGGGTTACAGGTTTAGGGCATATTTTGTGTGGAGTTCTGCATTGGTACGTTACAGTGAGACAGGGAGGTTATGGAGGGTACAGGTTCAGGGCATATTTGTGTGGAGTTCTGCATTGGTACGTTCCATTGAGACAGGGAGGTTATGGAGGGTACAGGTTCAGGGCATATTTGTGTGGAGTTCTGCATTGGTACATTCCAGTGAGACAAGGAGTTTCTGGAGGGGTACAGGTTCAGGGCATATTTGTGTGGAGTTCTGCATTGGTACGTTCCAATGAGTGAGGGAGGTTATGGAGAGTACAGGTTCAGGACATATTTGTGTTGAGTTCGGCATAGGTACGTTGCAGTCAGACACTGAGGTTATGGAGGGTTACAGGTTTAGGGCATATTTTGTGTGGGGTTCTGCATTGGTACGTTCCAGTGAGACAGGGAGGTTATGGAGAGGTACAGTTTCAGGGCATATTTGTGTGGAGTTCTGCATTGGTACGTTCCAGTGAGACAGGTAGGTTATGGAGGGTACAGGTTCAGGGCATATTTGTGTGGAGTTCTGCATTGGTACGTTCCAGTGAGACAGGGAGATTATGGAGAGGTACAGGTTCAGGGCATATTTGTGTGGAGTTCTGCATTGGTACATTCCAGTGAGCCTGGGTGGTTATGGAGGGTACAGCATCAGGGAATATTTGTGTGGAGTTCTGCATTGGTTCATTCTATTGAGACAGGGAGTTTATGGAGGTTTACAGGATCAGGGCATATTTGTGTGGAGTTCTGCATTGGAACGTTCCAGTGAGACAGGGAGGTTATGGAGAGGTACAGGTTCAGGGCATATTTGTGTGGAGTTCTGCATTGGTACGTTCCAGTGAGACAGGTAGGTTATGGAGGGTACAGGTTCAGGGCATATTTGTGTGGAGTTCTGCATTGGTACGTTCCAGTGAGACAGGGAGGTTATGGAGGGTACAGGTTCAGGGCATATTTGTGTGGATTTCTGCATTGGTACGTTCCAGTGAGACAGGGAGGTAATGGTGGTGTACAGGAGCAGGGCATATTTGTGTGGAGTTCGGCATTGGTACGTTCCAGTGAGACAGGGATGTTATGGAGGGGTACAGGAACAGGGCATATTTGTGTGGAGTTCTGCATTGGTACGTTCCAGTGAGACTGGGAGGTTATGGAGGGTTACAGGTTTAGGGCATATTTTGTGTGGAGTTCTGCATTGGTACGTTCCAGTGAGACAGGGAGGTTATGGAGGGTACAGGTTCAGGGCATATTTGTGTGGAGTTCTGCATTGGTACGTTCCATTGAGACAGGGAGGTTATGGAGGGTACAGGTTCAGGGCATATTTGTGTGGAGTTCTGCATTGGTACATTCCAGTGAGACAAGGAGTTTCTGGAGGGGTACAGGTTCAGGGCATATTTGTGTGGAGTTCTGCATTGGTACGTTCCAATGAGTGAGGGAGGTTATGGAGAGTACAGGTTCAGGACATATTTGTGTTGAGTTCGGCATAGGTACGTTGCAGTCAGACAGGGAGGTTATGGAGGGTTACAGGTTTAGGGCATATTTTGTGTGGGGTTCTGCATTGGTACGTTCCAGTGAGACAGGGAGGTTATGGAGAGGTACAGGTTCAGGGCATATTTGTGTGGAGTTCTGCATTGGTACGTTCCAGTGAGACAGGTAGGTTATGAAGGGTACAGGTTCAGGGCATATTTGTGTGGAGTTCTGCATTGGTACGTTCCAGTGAGACAGGGAGGTTATGGAGAGGTACAGGTTCAGGGCATATTTGTGTGGAGTTCTGCATTGGTACATTCCAGTGAGCCTGGGTGGTTATGGAGGGTACAGCATCAGGGAATATTTGTGTGGAGTTCTGCATTGGTTCATTCTATTGAGACAGGGAGTTTATGGAGGTTTACAGGATCAGGGCATATTTGTGTGGAGTTCTGAATTGGTACGTTCCAGTGAGACAGGGAGGTTATGGAGAGGTACAGGTTCAGGGCATATTTGTGTGGAGTTCTGCATTGGTACGTTCCAGTGAGACAGGTAGGTTATGGAGGGTACAGGTTCAGGGCATATTTGTGTGGAGTTCTGCATTGGTACGTTCCAGTGAGACAGGGAGGTTTTGGAGGGTACAGGTTCAGGACATATTTGTGTGGATTTCTGCATTGGTACGTTCCAGTGAGACAGGGAGGTAATGGTGGTGTACAGGAGCAGGGCATATTTGTGTGGAGTTCGGCATTGGTACGTTCCAGTGAGACAGGGATGTTATGGAGGGGTACAGGAACAGGGCATATTTGTGTGGAGTTCTGCATTGGTACGTTCCACTGAGACTGGGAGGTTATGGAGGGTTACAGGTTTAGGGCATATTTTGTGTGGAGTTCTGCATTGGTACGTTCCAGAGAGACTTGGAGGTTATGGAGGGTACAGGTTCAGGGCATATTTGTGTGGAGTTCTGCATTGGTACGTTCCAGTGAGACAGGGAGGTTATGGAGGGTACAGGTTCAGGGCATATTTGTGTGGAGTTCTGCATTGGTACATTCCAGTGAGACAAGGAGGTTCTGGAGGGGTACAGGTTCAGGGCATATATGTCTGGAGTACTGCATTGGTACGTTCCAATGAGTGAGGGAGGTTATGGAGAGTACAGGTTCAGGACATATTTGTGTGGAGTTCGGCATAGGTACGTTGCAGTCAGACAGGGAGGTTATGGAGGGTTACAGGTTTAGGGCATATTTTGTGTGGAGTTCTGCATTGGTACGTTCCAGTGAGACAGGGAGGTTATGGTGAGGTACGGGTTCAGGGCATATTTGTGTGGAGATCTGCATTGGTACGTTCCAGTGAGACAGGTAGGTTATGGAGGGTACAGGAGCAGGGCATATTTGTGTGGAGTTCGGCATTCGTACGTTCCAGTGATACATTGATGTTATTGAGGGGTACAGGAACAGGGTATATTTGTGTGGAGTTCTGCATTGGTACATTCCAATGAGACAGGGAGGTTATGGAGGGTACAGGTTCAGGGCATATTTGTGTGAAGTTCGGCATTGGTACGTTGCAGTCAGACAGGGAGGTTATGGAGGGGTACAGGCTCAGGGCATATTTGTGTGGAGTACTGTATTGCTACATTCCAGTGAGGCAGGGAGGTTATGGAGGGTACAGGTTCAGGGCATATTTGTGTGGAGTTCCGCATTGGTACGTTCCAGTGAGACAGGGAGTTTATGGAGGGTTACAGATTTTGGGCATTATTGTGTGGAGTTCTGCATTGGTACGTTCCAGTGAGACAGGGAGGTTATGGAGAGGTACAGGTTCAGGGCATGTTTGTGTGGAGTTCTGCATTGGTACGTTCCAGTGAGACAGGTAGGTTATGGAGGGTTCAGGTTCAGGGCATATTTGTGTGGAGTTCTGCATTGGTACGTTCCAGTGAGACAGGGAGGTTATGGAGGGTACAGGTTCAGGGCATATTTGTGTGGATTTCTGCATTGGTACGTTCCAGTGAGACAGGGAGGTAATGGTGGTGTACAGGAGCAGGGCATATTTGTGTGGAGTTCGGCATTGGTACGTTCCAGTGAGACAGGGATGTTATGGAGGGGTACAGGAACAGGGAATATTTGTGTGGAGTTCTGCATTGGTACGTTCCACTGAGACTGGGAGGTTATGGAGGGTTACAGGTTTAGGGCATATTTTGTGTGGAGATCTGCATTGGTACGTTCCAGTGAGACAGGGAGGTTATGGAGGGTACAGGTTCAGGGCATATTTGTGTGGAGTTCTGCATTGGTACGTTCCATTGAGACAGGGAGGTTATGGAGGGTACAGGTTCAGGGCATATTTGTGTGGAGTTCTGCATTGGTACATTCCAGTGAGACAAGGAGTTTCTGGAGGGGTACAGGTTCAGGGCATATTTGTGTGGAGTTCTGCATTGGTACGTTCCAATGAGTGAGGGAGGTTATGGAGAGTACAGGTTCAGGACATATTTGTGTTGAGTTCGGCATAGGTACGTTGCAGTCAGACAGGGAGGTTATGGAGGGTTACAGGTTTAGGGCATATTTTGTGTGGGGTTCTGCATTGGTACGTTCCAGTGAGACAGGGAGGTTATGGAGAGGTACAGGTTCAGGGCATATTTGTGTGGAGTTCTGCATTGGTACGTTCCAGTGAGACAGGTAGGTTATGGAGGGTACAGGTTCAGGGCATATTTGTGTGGAGTTCTGCATTGGTACGTTCCAATGAGACACGGAGGTTATGGTGGAGTACAGGAGCAGGGTATATTTGTGTGGAGTTCGGCATTGGTACGTTCCTGTGAGACAGGGATGTTATGGAGGGGTACAGGAACAGGGCATATTTGTGTGGAGTTCTTCATTGGTACGTTCCAGTGAGACAGGGAGGTTATGGTTGGTACAGGTTTAGGGCATATTTGTGTGTAGTTCTGCATTGGTATATTCCAATGAGACAGGGAGGTTATGGAGGGGTACAGGAACAGGGCATATTTGTGTGGAGTTCTGCATTGGTACGTTCCTGTGAGACAGGGAGGTTATGGAGGGGTACAGGTTCAGGGCATATTTGTGTGGAGTTCTGCATTGGTACGTTCCAGTGAGACAGGGAGGTTATGGAGGCGTACAGCAAAAGGGCATATTTGGGTGGAGTTCTGCAGTGAAACATTCCAGTGAGAGAGGGAGGTTATGGACGTGTGCAGGTTCAGGGCATATTTGTGTGGAGTTCTGCATTGGTACGTTCCAGTGAGACAGGGAGGTTATGGAGTGGAACAGGTTCAGGGCATATTTGTGTGGAGTTCAGCATTGGTACGTTCCAGTGAGACAGGGATGTTATGGAGGGGTACAGGAACAGGGCATATTTGTGTTGAGCTCTGCATTGGTACGTTCCACTGAGACAGGGAGGTTATGGAGGGTTACAGGTTGAGGGCATATTTTGTGTGGAGTTCTGCATTGGTACGTTCCAGTGAGACAGGGCAGTTATGGAGGGTACAGGTTCAGGGCATATTTGTGCGGAGTTCTGCATTGGTACGTTCCAGTGAGACCGGGAGGTTATGGAGGGTACAGGTTCAGGGCATATTTGTGTGGAGTTCTGCATTGGTACATTCCAGTGAGACAAGGAGGTTATGGAGAGGTACAGGTTCAGGGCATATTTGTGTGGAGTTCTGCATTGGTACATTCCAGTGAGCCTGGGTGGTTATGGAGGGTACAGGATCAGGGAATATTTGTGTGGAGTTCTGCATTGGTACGTTCCATTGAGACAGGGAAGTTATGGAGGGTTACAGGATCAGGGCATATTTGTGTGGAGTTCTGCATTGGTACGTTCCAGTGATACAAGGAGGCTATGGAGGGTATAGGTTCAGGGCATATTTCTGTTGAGTTCTGCATTGCTACGTTCCAGTGAGACAGGGAGGTTATGGATGGGTACAGCAAAAGGGCATATTTTTGTGGAATTCTGCATTGGTACGTTCCAGTGAGACAGGGAGGTTATGGAGGGTACAGGTTCAGGGCATATTTGTGTGGAGCTCTGCATTGGTACGTTCCAGTAAGACAGGGAGGTTATGGAGGGTACAGTTTCAGGGCATATTTGTGTGGATTTCTGCATTGGTACGTTCCAATGAGACACGGAGGTTATGGTGGAGTACAGGAGCAGGGCATATTTGTGTGGAGTTCGGAATTCGTACGTTCCAGTGAAACAGGGATGTTATGGAGGGGCACAGGAACAGGGTATATTTGTGTGGAGTTCTGCATTGGTACATTCCAATGAGACAGGGAGGTTATGGAGGGTACAGTTTCAGGGCATATTTGTGTGGAGTTCGGCATTGGTACGTTGCAGTCAGACAGGGAGGTTATGGAGGGGTACAGGCTCAGGGCATATTTGTGTGGAGTTCTGTATTGCTACATTCTAGTGAGGCAGGGAGGTTATGGAGGGTACAGGATCAGGGCATATTTGTGTGGAGTTCCGCATTGGTACGTTCCAGTGAGACAGGTAGGTTATGGAGGGTACAGGTTCAGGGTATATTTGTGTGGAGTTCTGCATTGGTACGTTCCAGTAAGACAGGGAGGTTACGGAGGGTACAGTTTCAGGGCATATTTGTGTGGATTTCTGCATTGGTACGTTCCAATGAGACACGGAGGTTATGGTGCAGTACAGGAGCAGGGCATATTTGTGTGGAGTTCGGCATTGGTACGTTCCAGTGAGACAGGGATGTTATGGAGGGGTACAGGATCATGGCATATTTGTGTGGAGTTCTTCATTTGTACGTTCCAGTGAGACAGGGAGGTTATGGAGGGTACAGGTTTAGGGCATATTTGTGTGTAGTTCTGCATTGGAATATTCCAATGAGACAGGGAGGTTATGGAGGGGTACAGGAACAGGGCATATTTGTGTGGAGTTCTGCATTGGTACGTTCCTGTGAGACAGGGGGTTATGGAGGGGTACAGGTTCAGGGCATATTTGTGTGGAGTTCTGCATTGGTACGTTCCAGTGAGACAGGGAGGTTATGGAGGCGTACAGCAAAAGGGCATATTTGGGTGGAGTTCTGCAGTGAAACATTCCAGTGAGAGAGGGAGGTTATGGACGTGTACAGGTTCAGGGCATATTTGTGTGGAGTTCTGCATTGGTACGTTCCAGTGAGACTGGGAGGTTATGGAGGGGAACAGGTTCAGGGCATATTTGTGTGGAGTTCTGCATTGGTACTTTCCAATGAGACAGGGATGTTATGGAGGGGTACAGGAACAGGGCATATTTGTGTGGAGTTCTGCATTGGTACGTTCCACTGAGACAGGGAGGTTATGGAGGGTTACAGGTTTAGGGCATATTTTGTGTGGAGTTCTGCATTGGTACGTTCCAGTGAGACAGGGAGGTTATGGAGGGTACAGGTTCAGGGCATATTTGTGTGGAGTTCTGCATTGGTACGTTCCAGTGAGACAGGGAGGTTATGGAGGGTACAGGTTCAGGGCATTTTTGTGTGAAGTTCTGCATTGGTACATTCCAGTGAGACAAGGAGGTTCTGGAGGGGTACAGGTTCAGGGCATATTTGTGTGGAGTTCTGCATTGGTACGTTCCAGTGAGACAGGTAGGTTATGGAGGGTACAGGTTCAGGGCATATTTGTGTGGAGTTCTGCATTGGTACGTTCCAGTGAGACAGGGAGGTTATGGAGAGGTACAGGTTCAGGGCATATTTGTGTGGAGTTCTGCATTGGTACGTTCCAGTGAGACAGGTAGGCTATGGAGGGTACAGGTTCAGGGCATATTTGTGTGGAGTTCGGCATTCGTACGTTCCAGTGAAACAGGGATGTTATGGAGGGGTACAGGAACAGGGTATATTTGTGTGGAGTTCTGCATTGGTACATTCCAATGAGACAGGGAGGTTATGGAGGGTACAGGTTCAGGGCATATTTGTGTGGAGTTCGGCATTGGTACGTTGCAGTCAGACAGGGAGGTTATGGAGGGGTACAGGCTCAGGGCATATTTGTGTGGAGTTCTGTATTGCTACTTTCCAGTGAGGCAGGGAGGTTATGGAGGGTACAGGATCAGGGCATATTTGTGTGGAGTTCCGCATTGGTACGTTCCAGTGAGACAGGGAGTTTATGGAGGGTTACAGATTTAGGGCATTATTGTGTGGAGTTCTGCATTGGTACGTTCCAGTGAGACAGGGAAGTTATGGAGAGGTACAGGTTCAGGGCATATTTGTGTGGAGTTCTGCATTGGTACGTTCCAGTGAGACAGGTAGGTTATGGAGGGTACAGGTTCAGGGTATATTTGTGTGAAGTTCTGCATTGGTACGTTCCAGTGAGACAGGTAGGTTATGGAGGGTACAGTTTCAGGGCATATTTGTGTGGATTTCTGCATTGGTACGTTCCAATGAGACACGGAGGTTATGTTGGAGTACAGGAGCAGGGCATATTTGTGTGGAGTTCGGCATTGGTACGTTCCACTGAGACAGGGATGTTATGGAGGGTACAGGAACAGGGCATATTTGTGTGGAGTTCTTCATTGGTACGTTCCAGTGAGACAGGGAGGTTATGGAGGGTACAGGTTTAGGGCATATTTGTGTGTAGTTCTGCATTGGTATATTCCAATGAGACAGGGAGGTTATGGAGGGGTTACAGGAACAGGGCATATTTGTGTGGAGTTCTGCATTGGTACGTTCCTGTGAGACAGGGAGGTTATGGAGGCGTACAGCAAAAGGGCATATTTGGGTGGAGTTCTGCATTGGTACGTTCCAGTGAGACAGGGAGGTTATGGAGGGTACAGGTTCAGGTGATATTTGTGTGGAGTTCTGCATTGGTACGTTCCAGTGAGACAGGGAGGTTATGGAGGGTACAGGTTCAGGGCATATTTGTGTGGAGTTCTGCATTGGTACATTCCAGTGAGACAAGGAGGTTCTGGAGGGGTACAGGTTCAGGGCATATTTGTGTGGAGTTCTGCATTGGTACGTTCCAGTGAGACAGGTAGGTTATGGAGGGTACAGGTTCAGGGCATATTTGTGTGGAGTTCTGCATTGGTACGTTCCAGTGAGCCTGGGTGGTTATGGAGGGTACAGGATCAGGGAATATTTGTGTGGAGTTCTGCATTGGTACGTTCCTTTGAGACAGGGAGGTTATGGAGGGTTACAGGATCAGGGCATATTTGTTTGGAGTTCTGCATTGGTACGTTCCAGTGATACAGGGAAGCTATGGAGGGTATAGGTTCAGGGCATATTTCTGTTGAGTTCTGCATTGCTACGTTCCAGTGAGACAGGGAGGTTATGGATGGGTACAGCAAAAGGGCATATTTTTGTGGAGTTCTGCATTGGTACGTTCCAGTGAGACGGGGAGGTTATGGAGGATACAGGTTCAGGGCATATTTGTGTGGAGTTCGGCATTGGTACGTTCCAGTGAGCCTGGGAGGTTATGGAGGGGTACAGGTTCAGGGCATATTTGTGTGGAGTTCTGCATTGGTACGTTCCAGTGAGACAGGGAGGTTATGGAGGGTTACAGGTTAAGGGCATATTTTTGTGGAATTCTGCATTGGTACGTTCCAGTGGGACAGGGAGGTTATGGAGAGGTATAGGTTCAGGGCATATTTGTGTGGAGTTCTGCATTGGTACGTTCCAGTGAGACAGGGATGTTATGGAGGGGTACAGGAACAGGGCATATTTGTGTGGAGTTCTTCATTGGTACGTTCCAGTGAGACAGGGAGGTTATGGATGGTACAGGTTTAGGGCATATTTGTGTGTAGTTCTGCATTGGTATATTCCAATGAGACAGGGAGGTTATGGAGGGGTACAGGAACAGGGCATATTTGTGTGGAGTTCTGCATTGGTACGTTCCTGTGAGACAGGGAGGTTATGGAGGGGTACAGGTTCAGGGCATATTTGTGTGGAGTTCTGAATTGGTACGTTCCAGTGAGACAGGGAGGTTATGGAGGCGTACAGCAAAAGGGCATATTTGGGTGGAGTTCTGGAGTGAAACATTCCAGTGAGAGAGGGAGGTTATGGACGTGTGCAGGTTCAGGGCATATTTGTGTGGACTTCTGCATTGGTACGTTCCAGTGAGACAGGGAGGTTATGGAGTGGAACAGGTTCAGGACATATTTGTGTGGAGTTCGGCATAGGTACGTTGCAGTCAGACAGGGAGGTTATGGAGGATACAGGTTCAGGGCATATTTGTGTGGAGATCCGCATTGGTACGTTCCAGTGAGACAGGGAGGTTATGGAGGGTTACAGGTTTAGGGCATATTTTGTGTGGAGTTCTGCATTGGTACGTTCCAGTGAGACAGGGAGGTTATGGAGAGGTACAGGTTCAGGGCATATTTGTGTGGAGTTCTGCATTGGTACGTTCCAGTGAGACAGGTAGGTTATGGAGGGTACAGGTTCAGGGCATATTTGTGTGGAGTTCTGCATTGGTACCTTCCAGTGAGACAGGGAGGTTATGGAGAGGTACAGGTTCAGGGCATATTTGTGTGGAATTCTGCATTGGTACGTTCCAGTGATACAGGGAGTCTATGGAGGGTATAGGTTCAGGGCATATTTCTGTTGAGTTCTGCATTGCTACGTTCCAGTGAGACAGGGAGGTTATGGATGGGTACAGCAAAAGGGCATATTTTTGTGGAGTTCTGCATTGGTACGTTCCAGTGAGACAGGGAGGTAATGGAGGGTACAGGTTCAGGGCATATTTGTGTGGAGTTCGGCATTGGTACGTTCCAGTGAGCCTGGGAGGGTATGGACGTTACAGGATCAGGGAATATTTGTGTGGAGTTCTGCATTGGTACGTTTCAGTGCGACAGGGATGTTATGGAGGGGTACAGGTTCAGGACATACTTGTGTGGAGTTCTGCATTGGTACGTTCCAGTGAGACAGGGATGTTATGGAGGGGTACAGGTTCAGGGCATATTTCTGTGGAGTTCTGCATTGGTACATTCCAGTGAGACAGGGAGGTTATGGAGAGGTATAGGTTCAGTGCATATTTGTGTGGAGTTCTGCATTGGTACGTTCCAGTGAGACAGGTAGGTTATGGAGGGTACAGGTTCAGGGCATATTTGTGTGGAGTGCTGCATTGGTACGTTTCGGTGAGACAGGGAGGTTATGGTGGGTTACAGGAGCAGGGCATATTTGTGTGGAGTTCGGCATTGGTACGTTGCAGTCAGACAGGGAGGTTATGGAGGGGTACAGGCTCAGGGCATATTTTTGTGGAGTTCTGTATTGCTACATTCCAGTGAGGCAGGGAGGTTATGGAGGGTACAGGTTCAGGGCATATTTGTGTGGAGTTCCGCATTGGTACGTTCCAGTGAGACAGGGAGTTTATGGAGGGTTACAGATTGAGGGCATTATTGTGTGGAGTTCTGCATTGGTACGTTCCAGTGAGACAGGGAGGTTATGGAGAGGTACAGGTTCAGGGCATATTTGTGTGGAGTTCTGCATTGGTACTTTCCAGTGAGACAGGTAGGTTATGGAGGGTACAGGTTCAGGGCATATTTGTGTGGAGTGCTGCATTGGTACGTTTCGGTGAGACAGGGAGGTTATGGTGGGTTACAGGAGCAGGGCATATTTGTGTGGAGTTCGGCATTGGTACGTTGCAGTCAGACAGGGAGGTTATGGAGGGGTACAGGCTCAGGGCATATTTTTGTGGAGTTCTGTATTGCTACATTCCAGTGAGGCAGGGAGGTTATGGAGGGTACAGGTTCAGGGCATATTTGTGTGGAGTTCCGCATTGGTACGTTCCAGTGAGACAGGGAGTTTATGGAGGGTTACAGATTGAGGGCATTATTGTGTGGAGTTCTGCATTGGTACGTTCCAGTGAGACAGGGAGGTTATGGAGAGGTACAGGTTCAGGGCATATTTGTGTGGAGTTCTGCATTGGTACTTTCCAGTGAGACAGGTAGGTTATGGAGGGTACAGGTTCAGGGCATATTTGTGTGGAGTTCTGCATTGGTACGTTCCAGTAAGACAGGGAGGTTATGGAGGGTACAGTTTCAGGGCATATTTGTGTGGAGTTCTGCATTGGTACGTTCCAGTAAGACAGGGAGGTTATGGAGAGGTACAGGTTCAGGGCATATTTGTGTGGAGTTCTGCATTGGTACATTCCAGTGAGCCTGGGTGGTTATGGAGGGTACAGGATCAGGGAATATTTGTGTGGAGTTCTTCATTGGTACGTTCCAGTGAGACAGGGAGGTTATGGATGGTACAGGTTTAGGGCATATTTGTGTGTAGTTCTGCATTGGTATATTCCAATGAGACAGGGAGGTTATGGAGGGGTACAGGAACAGGGCATATTTGTGTGGAGTTCTGCATTGGTACGTTCCTGTGAGAAAGGGAGGTTATGGAGGGGTACAGGTTCAGGGCATATTTGTGTGGAGTTCTGAATTGGTACGTTCCAGTGACACAGGGAGGTTATGGAGGCGTACAGCAAAAGGGCATATTTGGGTGGAGTTCTGCAGTGAAACATTCCAGTGAGAGAGGGAGGTTATGGACGTGTGCAGGTTCAGGGCATATTTGTGTGGAGTTCTGCATTGGTACGTTCCAGTGAGACAGGGAGGTTATGGAGTGGAACAGGTTCAGGGCATATTTGTGTGGAGTTCTGCATTGGTACGTTCCAATGAGTGAGGGAGGTTATGGAGGGTACAGGTTCAGGGCATATTTGTGTGGAGTTCTGCATTGGTACGTTCCAGTGAGACAGGGAGGTTATGGAGAGGTACAGGTTAAGGGCATATTTGTGTGGAGTTCTGCATTGGTACATTCCAGTGAGCCTGGGTGGTTATGGAGGGTACAGGATCAGGGAATATTTGTGTGGAGTTCTGCATTTGTACGTTCCATTGAGACAGGGAGGTTATGGAGGGTTACAGGATCAGGGCATATTTGTGTGGAGTTCTGCATTGGTACGTTCCAGTGATACAGGGAGGCTATGGAGGGTATAGGTTCAGGGCATATTTCTGTTGAGTTCTGCATTGCTACGTTCCAGTGAGACAGGGAGGTTATGGATGGGTACAGCAAAAGGGCATATTTTTGTGGAGTTCTGCATTGGTACGTTCCAGTGAGACAGGGAGGTTATGGAGGGTACAGGTTCAGGGCATATTTGTGTGGAGTTCGGCATTGGTACGTTCCAGTGAGCCTGGGAGGTTATGGACGTTACAGGATCAGGAAATATTTGTGTGGAGTTCTGCATTGGTACGTTTCAGTGCGACAGGGATGTTATGGAGGGGTACAGGTTAAGGACATACTTGCGTGGAGTTCTGCATTGGTACGTTCCAGTGAGACAGGGATGTTATGGAGGGGTACAGGTTCAGGGCATATTTGTGTGGAGTTCTGCATTGGTACATTCCAGTGAGACAGGGAGGTTATGGAGTGGTATAGGTTCAGTGCATATTTGTGTGGAGTTCTGCATTGGTACGTTCCAGTGAGACAGGTAGGTTATGGAGGGTACAGGTTCAGGGCATATTTGTGTGGAGTGCTGCATTGGTACGTTTCGGTGAGACTGGGAGGTTATAGTGGGGTACAGGAGCAGGGCATATTTGTGTGGAGTTCGGCATTCGTACGTTCCAGTGATACAGGGATGTTATGGAGGGGTACAGGAACAGGGTATATATGTGTGGAGTTCTGCATTGGTACATTCCAATGAGACAGGGAGGTTATGGAGGGTACAGGTTCAGGGCATATTTGTGTGGAGTTCGGCATTGGTTCGTTGCAGTCAGACAGGGAGGTTATGGAGGGGTACAGGCTCAGGGCATATTTGTGTGGAGTTCTGTATTGCTACATTCCAGTGAGGCAGGGAGGTTATGGAGGGTACAGGTTCAGGGCATATTTGTGTGGAGTTCCGCATTGGTACGTTCCAGTGAGACAGGGAGTTTATGGAGGGTTACAGATTTAGGGCATTATTGTGTGGAGTTCTGCATTGGTACGTTCCAGTGAGACAGGGAGGTTATGGAGAGGTACAGGTTCAGAGCATATTTGTGTGGAGTTCTGCATTGGTACGTTCCAGTGAGACAGGTAGGTTATGGAGGGTACAGGTTCAGGGCATATTTGTGTGGAGTTCTGCATTGGTACGTTCCAGTAAGACAGGGAGATTATGGAGGGTACAGTTTCAGGGCATATTTGTGTGGATTTCTGCATTGGTACGTTCCAATGAGACACGGAGGTTATGGGGGAGTACAGGAGCAGGGCATATTTGTGTGGAGATCCGCATTGGTACGTTCCAGTGAGACAGGGAGGTTATGGAGGGTTACAGGTTTAGGGCATATTTTGTGTGGAGTTCTGCATTGGTACGTTCCAGTGAGACAGGGAGGTTATGGAGAGGTACAGGTTCAGGGCATATTTGTGTGGAGTTCTGCATTGGTACGTTCCAGTGAGACAGGGAGGTTATGGAGGGTTACAGGTTTAGGGCATATTTTGTGTGGAGTTCTGCATTGGTACGTTCCAGTGAGACAGGGAGGTTATGGAGAGGTACAGGTTCAGGGCATATTTGTGTGGAGTTCTGCATTGGTACGTTCCAGTGAGACAGGTAGGTTATGGAGGGTACAGGTTCAGGGCATATTTGTGTGGAGTTCTGCATTGGTACGTTCCAGTGAGACAGGGATGTTATGGAGGGGTACTGGTTCAGGGCATATTTGTGTGGAGTTCTGCATTGGTACATTCCAGTGAGACAGGGAGGTTATGGAGGGTTACAGGTTAAGGGCATATTTTTGTGGAGTTCTGCATTGGTACGTTCCAGTGAGACAGGGAGGTTATGGAGAGGTATAGGTTCAGGGCATATTTGTGTGGAGTTCGGCATTGGTACGTTTCAGTGCTACAGGGATGTTATGGAGGGGTACAGGTTAAGGACATACTTGTGTGGAGTTCTGCATTGGTACGTTTCGGTGAGACAGGGAGGTTATGCTGGGGTACAGGAGCAGGGCATATTTGTGTGGAGTTCGGCATTCGTACGTTCCAATGATACAGGGATGTTATGGAGGGGGACAGGAACAGTGTATATATGTGTTGAGTTCTGCATTGGTACATTCCAATGAGACAGGGAGGTTATGGAAGGTACAGGTTCAGGGCATATTTGTGTGGAGTTCGGCATTGGTACGTTGCAGTCGGACAGGGAGGTTATGGATGGGTACAGCAAAAGGGCATATTTTTGTGGAGTTCTGCATTGGTACGTTCCAGTGAGACAGGTAGGTTATGGAGGGTACAGGTTCAGGGCATATTTGTGTGGAGTGCTGCATTGGTACGTTTCGGTGAGACAGGGAGGTTATAGTGGGGTACAGGAGCAGGGCATATTTGTGTGGAGTTCGGCATTCGTACGTTCCAGTGATACAGGGATGTTATGGAGGGGTACAGGAACAGGGTATATATGTGTGGAGTTCTGCATTGGTACATTCCAATGAGACAGGGAGGTTATGGAGGGTACAGGTTCAGGGCATATTTGTGTGGAGTTCGGCATTGGTACGTTGCAGTCAGACAGGGAGGTTATGGAGGGGTACAGGCTCAGGGCATATTTGTGTGGAGTTCTGTATTGCTACATTCCAGTGAGGCAGGGAGTTTATGGAGGGTTACAGATTTAGGGCATTATTGTGTGGAGTTCTGCATTGGTACGTTCCAGTGAGACAGGGAGGTTATGGAGAGGTACAGGTTCAGAGCATATTTGTGTGGAGTTCTGCATTGGTACGTTCCAGTGAGACAGGTAGGTTATGGAGGGTACAGGTTCAGGGCATATTTGTGTGGAGTTCTGCATTGGTACGTTCCAGTAAGACAGGGAGATTATGGAGGGTACAGTTTCAGGGCATATTTGTGTGGATTTCTGCATTGGTACGTTCCAATGAGACACGGAGGTTATGGGGGAGTACAGGAGCAGGGCATATTTGTGTGGAGATCCGCATTGGTACGTTCCAGTGAGACAGGGAGGTTATGGAGGGTTACAGGTTTAGGGCATATTTTGTGTGGAGTTCTGCATTGGTACGTTCCAGTGAGACAGGGAGGTTATGGAGAGGTACAGGTTCAGGGCATATTTGTGTGGAGTTCTGCATTGGTACGTTCCAGTGAGACAGGTAGGTTATGGAGGGTACAGGTTCAGGGCATATTTGTGTGGAGTGCTGCATTGGTACGTTTCGGTGAGACAGGGAGGTTATAGTGGGGTACAGGAGCAGGGCATATTTGTGTGGAGTTCGGCATTCGTACGTTCCAGTGATACAGGGATGTTATGGAGGGGTACAGGAACAGGGTATATATGTGTGGAGTTCTGCATTGGTACATTCCAATGAGACAGGGAGGTTATGGAGGGTACAGGTTCAGGGCATATTTGTGTGGAGTTCGGCATTGGTACGTTGCAGTCAGACAGGGAGGTTATGGAGGGGTACAGGCTCAGGGCATATTTGTGTGGAGTTCTGTATTGCTACATTCCAGTGAGGCAGGGAGTTTATGGAGGGTTACAGATTTAGGGCATTATTGTGTGGAGTTCTGCATTGGTACGTTCCAGTGAGACAGGGAGGTTATGGAGAGGTACAGGTTCAGAGCATATTTGTGTGGAGTTCTGCATTGGTACGTTCCAGTGAGACAGGTAGGTTATGGAGGGTACAGGTTCAGGGCATATTTGTGTGGAGTTCTGCATTGGTACGTTCCAGTAAGACAGGGAGATTATGGAGGGTACAGTTTCAGGGCATATTTGTGTGGATTTCTGCATTGGTACGTTCCAATGAGACACGGAGGTTATGGGGGAGTACAGGAGCAGGGCATATTTGTGTGGAGATCCGCATTGGTACGTTCCAGTGAGACAGGGAGGTTATGGAGGGTTACAGGTTTAGGGCATATTTTGTGTGGAGTTCTGCATTGGTACGTTCCAGTGAGACAGGGAGGTTATGGAGAGGTACAGGTTCAGGGCATATTTGTGTGGAGTTCTGCATTGGTACGTTCCAGTGAGACAGGTAGGTTATGGAGGGTACAGGTTCAGGGCATATTTGTGTGGAGTGCTGCATTGGTACGTTTCGGTGAGACAGGGAGGTTATAGTGGGGTACAGGAGCAGGGCATATTTGTGTGGAGTTCGGCATTCGTACGTTCCAGTGATACAGGGATGTTATGGAGGGGTACAGGAACAGGGTATATATGTGTGGAGTTCTGCATTGGTACATTCCAATGAGACAGGGAGGTTATGGAGGGTACAGGTTCAGGGCATATTTGTGTGGAGTTCGGCATTGGTACGTTGCAGTCAGACAGGGAGGTTATGGAGGGGTACAGGCTCAGGGCATATTTGTGTGGAGTTCTGTATTGCTACATTCCAGTGAGGCAGGGAGGTTATGGAGGGTACAGGTTCAGGGCATATTTGTGTGGATTTCCGCATTGGTACGTTCCAGTGAGACAGGGAGTTTATGGAGGGTTACAGATTTAGGGCATTATTGTGTGGAGTTCTGCATTGGTACGTTCCAGTGAGACAGGGAGGTTATGGAGAGGTACAGGTTCAGAGCATATTTGTGTGGAGTTCTGCATTGGTACGTTCCAGTGAGACAGGTAGGTTATGGAGGGTACAGGTTCAGGGCATATTTGTGTGGAGTTCTGCATTGGTACGTTCCAGTAAGACAGGGAGATTATGGAGGGTACAGTTTCAGGGCATATTTGTGTGGATTTCTGCATTGGTACGTTCCAATGAGACACGGAGGTTATGGGGGAGTACAGGAGCAGGGCATATTTGTGTGGAGATCCGCATTGGTACGTTCCAGTGAGACAGGGAGGTTATGGAGGGTTACAGGTTTAGGGCATATTTTGTGTGGAGTTCTGCATTGGTACGTTCCAGTGAGACAGGTAGGTTATGGAGGGTACAGGTTCAGGGCATATTTGTGTGGAGTTCTGCATTGGTACGTTCCAGTGAGACAGGGAAGTTATGGAGAGGTACAGGTTCAGGGCATATTTGTGTGGAGTTCTTCATTGGTACATTCCAGTGAGCCTGGGTGGTTATGGAGGGGTACAGGTTCAGGACATACTTGTGTGGAGTTCTGCATTGGTACGTTCCAGTGAGACAGGGATGTTATGGAGGGGTACTGGTTCAGGGCATATTTGTGTGGAGTTCTGCATTGGTACATTCCAGTGAGACAGGGAGGTTATGGAGGGTTTCAGGTTAAGGGCATATTTTTGTGGAGTTCTGCATTGGTACGTTCCAGTGAGACAGGGAGGTTATGGAGAGGTATAGGTTCAGGGCATATTTGTGTGGAGTTCTGCATTGGTACGTTCCAGTGAGACAGGTAGGTTATGGAGGGTACAGGTTCAGGGCATATTTGTGTGGAGTGCTGCATTGGTACGTTTCGGTGAGACAGGGAGGTTATGCTGGGGTACAGGAGCAGGGCATATTTGTGTGGAGTTCGGCATTCGTACGTTCCAATGATACAGGGATGTTATGGAGGGGGACAGGAACAGTGTATATATGTGTTGAGTTCTGCATTGGTACATTCCAATGAGACAGGGAGATTATGGAAGGTACAGGTTCAGGGCATATTTGTGTGGAGTTCGGCATTGGTACGTTGCAGTCGGACAGGGAGGTTATGGAGGGGTACAGGCTCAGGGCATATTTGTGTGGAGTTCTGTATTGCTACATTCCAGTGAGGCAGGGAGGTTATGGAGGGTACAGGTTCAGGGCATATTTGTGTGGAGTTCCGCATTGGTACGTTCCAGTGAGACAGGGAGTTTATGGAGGGTTACAGATTTAGGGCATTATTGTGTGGAGTTCTGCATTGGTACGTTCCAGTGAGACAGGGAGGTTATGGAGAGGTACAGGTTCAGGGCATATTTGTGTGGAGTTCTGCATTGGTACGTTCCAGTGAGACAGGTGGGTTATGGAGGGTACAGGTTCAGGGCATATTTGTGTGGAGTTCTGCATTGGTACGTTCCAGTAAGACAGGGAGGTTATGGAGGGTACAGTTTCAGGGCATATTTGTGTGGATTTCGGCATTGGTACGTTCCAATGAGACACGGAGGTTATGGGGGAGTACAAGAGCAGGGCATATTTGTGTGGAGTTCGGCATTGGTACGTTCCAGGGAGACAGGGAGGTTATGGAGGGGTACAGGTTCAGGGCATATTTGTGTGGAGTTCTGCAGTGGTACGTTCCAGTGAGACAGGGAGGTTATGGAGGGGTACAGGTTCAGGGCATATTTGTGTGGAGTTCTGCATTAGTACGTTCCAGTGAGACAGGGATGTTATGGAGGGGTACAGGAACAGGGCATATTTGTGTGGAGTTCTGCATTGGTACGTTCCTGTGAGACAGGGAGGTTATGGAGGGGTACAGGTTCAGGGCATATTTGTGTGGAGTTCTGCATTGGTACGTTCCAGTGAGACAGGGAGGTTATGGAGGCGTACAGCAAAAGGGCATATTTGGGAGGAGTTCTGCAGTGAAACATTCCAGTGACAGAGGGAGGTTATGGACGTGTACAGGTTCAGGGCATATTTGTGTGGAGTTCTGCATTGGTACGTTCCAGTGAGACAGAGAGGTTATGGAGGGGAACAGTTTCAGGGCATATTTGTGTGGAATTCAGCATTGGTACGTTCCAGTGAGACAGGGATGTTATGGAGGGGTACAGGAACAGGGCATATTTGTGTGGAGTTCTGCATTGGTACGTTCCACTGAGACAGGGAGGTTATGGAGGGTTACAGGTTTAGGGCATATTTTGTGTGGAGTTCTGCATTGGTACGTTCCAGTGAGACAGGGAGGTTATGGAGGGGTACAGGAACAGGGCATATTTGTGTGGAGTTCTGCATTGGTACGTTCCAGTGAGACAGGTAGGTTATGGAGGGTACAGGTTCAGTTCATATTTGTGTGGAGTTCTGCATTGGTACGTTCCAGTGAGACAGGGTGGTTATGGAGAGGTACAGGTTCAGGGCATATTTGTGTGGAGTTCTGCACTGGTACATTCCAGTGAGCCTGGGTGGTTATGGAGGGTACAGGATCAGGGAATATTTGTGTGGAGTTCTGCATTGGTACGTTCCAGTGAGACAGGGAGGCTATGGAGGGTTACAGATTTAGGGCATTATTGTGTGGAGTTCTGCATTGGTACGTTCCAGTGAGACAGGGAAGTTATGGAGAGGTACAGGTTCAGGGCATATTTGTGTGGAGTTCTGCATTGGTACATTCCAGTGAGACAGGGAGGTTATGGAGGGTTACAGGTTAAGGGCATATTTGTTTGGAGTGCTGCATTGGTACGTTTCGGTGAGACAGGGAGGTAATGGTGGGGTACAGGAGCAGGGCATATTTGTGTGGAGTTCGGCATTCGTACGTTCCAATGATACAGGGATGTTATGGAGGGGGACAGGAACAGGGTATATATGTGTGGAGTTCTGCATTGGTACATTCCAATGAGACAGGGAGGTTATGGAGGGTACAGGTTCAGGGCATATTTGTGTGGAGTTCGGCATTGGTACGTTGCAGTCGGACAGGGAGGTTATGGAGGGGTACAGGCTCAGGGCATATTTGTGTGGAGTTCTGTATTGCTACATTCCAGTGAGGCAGGGAGGTTATGGAGGGTACATGTTCAGGGCATATTTGTGTGGAGTTCCGCATTGGTACGTTCCAGTGAGACAGGGAGTTTATGGAGGGTTACAGATTTAGGGCATTATTGTGTGGAGTTCTGCATTGGTACGTTCCAGTGAGACAGGGAGGTTATGGAGAGGTACAGGTTCAGGGCATATTTGTGTGGAGTTCTGCATTGGTACGTTCCAGTGAGACAGGTGGGTTATGGAGGGTACAGGTTCCAGGCATATTTGTGTGGAGTTCTGCATTGGTACGTTCCAGTAAGACAGGGAGGTTATGGATGGTACAGGTTTAGGGCATATTTGTGTGTAGTTCTGCATTGGTATATTCCAATGAGACAGGGAGGTTATGGAGGGGTACAGGAACAGGGCATATTTGTGTGGAGTTCTGCATTGGTACGTTCCTGTGAGACAGGGAGGTTATGGAGGTGTACAGGTTCAGGGCATATTTGTGTGGAGTTCTGAATTGGTACGTTCCAGTGAGACAGGGAGGTTATGGAGGCGTACAGCAAAAGGGCATATTTGGGTGGAGTTCTGGAGTGAAACATTCCAGTGAGAGAGGGAGGTTATGGACGTGTGCAGGTTCAGGGCATATTTGTGTGGACTTCTGCATTGGTACGTTCCAGTGAGACAGGGAGGTTATGGAGTGGAACAGGTTCAGGACATATTTGTGTGGAGTTCGGCATAGGTACGTTGCAGTCAGACAGGGAGGTTATGGAGGATACAGGTTCAGGGCATATTTGTGTGGAGATCCGCATTGGTACGTTCCAGTGAGACAGGGAGGTTATGGAGGGTTACAGGTTTAGGGCATATTTTGTGTGGAGTTCTGCATTGGTACGTTCCAGTGAGACAGGGAGGTTATGGAGAGGTACAGGTTCAGGGCATATTTGTGTGGAGTTCTGCATTGGTACGTTCCAGTGAGACAGGTAGGTTATGGAGGGTACAGGTTCAGGGCATATTTGTGTGGAGTTCTGCATTGGTACCTTCCAGTGAGACAGGGAGGTTATGGAGAGGTACAGGTTCAGGGCATATTTGTGTGGAATTCTGCATTGGTACGTTCCAGTGATACAGGGAGTCTATGGAGGGTATAGGTTCAGGGCATATTTCTGTTGAGTTCTGCATTGCTACGTTCCAGTGAGACAGGGAGGTTATGGATGGGTACAGCAAAAGGGCATATTTTTGTGGAGTTCTGCATTGGTACGTTCCAGTGAGACAGGGAGGTAATGGAGGGTACAGGTTCAGGGCATATTTGTGTGGAGTTCGGCATTGGTACGTTCCAGTGAGCCTGGGAGGGTATGGACGTTACAGGATCAGGGAATATTTGTGTGGAGTTCTGCATTGGTACGTTTCAGTGCGACAGGGATGTTATGGAGGGGTACAGGTTCAGGACATACTTGTGTGGAGTTCTGCATTGGTACGTTCCAGTGAGACAGGGATGTTATGGAGGGGTACAGGTTCAGGGCATATTTCTGTGGAGTTCTGCATTGGTACATTCCAGTGAGACAGGGAGGTTATGGAGAGGTATAGGTTCAGTGCATATTTGTGTGGAGTTCTGCATTGGTACGTTCCAGTGAGACAGGTAGGTTATGGAGGGTACAGGTTCAGGGCATATTTGTGTGGAGTGCTGCATTGGTACGTTTCGGTGAGACAGGGAGGTTATGGTGGGTTACAGGAGCAGGGCATATTTGTGTGGAGTTCGGCATTGGTACGTTGCAGTCAGACAGGGAGGTTATGGAGGGGTACAGGCTCAGGGCATATTTTTGTGGAGTTCTGTATTGCTACATTCCAGTGAGGCAGGGAGGTTATGGAGGGTACAGGTTCAGGGCATATTTGTGTGGAGTTCCGCATTGGTACGTTCCAGTGAGACAGGGAGTTTATGGAGGGTTACAGATTGAGGGCATTATTGTGTGGAGTTCTGCATTGGTACGTTCCAGTGAGACAGGGAGGTTATGGAAAGGTACAGGTTCATGGCATATTTGTGTGGAGTTCTGCATTGGTACTTTCCAGTGAGACAGGTAGGTTATGGAGGGTACAGGTTCAGGGCATATTTGTGTGGAGTTCTGCATTGGTACGTTCCAGTAAGACAGGGAGGTTATGGAGGGTACAGTTTCAGGGCATATTTGTGTGGATTTCTGCATTGGTACGTTCCAATGAGACACGGAGGTTATGGGGGAGTACAGGAGCAGGGCATATTTGTGTGGAGATCCGCATTGGTACGTTCCAGTGAGACAGGGAGGTTATGGAGGGTTACAGGTTTAGGGCATATTTTGTGTGGAGTTCTGCATTGGTACGTTCCAGTGAGACAGGGAGGTTATGGAGAGGTACAGGTTCAGGGCATATTTGTGTGGAGTTCTGCATTGGTACGTTCCAGTGAGACAGGTAGGTTATGGAGGGTACAGGTTCAGGGCATATTTGTGTGGAATTCTGCATTGGTACGTTCCAGTGAGACAGGGAGGTTATGGAGAGGTACAGGTTCAGGGCATATTTGTGTGGAGTTCTGCATTGGTACATTCCAGTGAGCCTGGGTGGTTATGGAGGGTACAGGATCAGGGAATATTTGTGTGGAGTTCTTCATTGGTACGTTCCAGTGAGACAGGGAGGTTATGGATGGTACAGGTTTAGGGCATATTTGTGTGTAGTTCTGCATTGGTATATTCCAATGAGACAGGGAGGTTTGGGGGGGTACAGGAACAGGGCATATTTGTGTGGAGTTCTGCATTGGTACGTTCCTGTGAGACAGGGAGGTTATGGAGGGGTACAGGTTCAGGGCATATTTGTGTGGAGTTCTGAATTGGTACGTTCCAGTGACACAGGGAGGTTATGGAGGCGTACAGCAAAAGGGCATATTTGGGTGGAGTTCTGCAGTGAAACATTCCAGTGAGAGAGGGAGGTTATGGACGTGTGCAGGTTCAGGGCATATTTGTGTGGAGTTCTGCATTGGTACGTTCCAGTGAGACAGGGAGGTTATGGAGTGGAACAGGTTCAGGGCATATTTGTGTGGAGTTCTGCATTGGTACGTTCCAATGAGTGAGGGAGGTTATGGAGGGTACAGGTTCAGGGCATATTTGTGTGGAGTTCTGCATTGGTACGTTCCAGTGAGACAGGGAGGTTATGGAGAGGTACAGGTTAAGGGCATATTTGTGTGGAGTTCTGCATTGGTACATTCCAGTGAGCCTGGGTGGTTATGGAGGGTACAGGATCAGGGAATATTTGTGTGGAGTTCTGCATTGGTACGTTCCATTGAGACAGGGAGGTTATGGAGGGTTACAGGATCAGGGCATATTTGTGTGGAGTTCTGCATTGGTACGTTCCAGTGATACAGGGAGGCTATGGAGGGTATAGGTTCAGGGCATATTTCTGTTGAGTTCTGCATTGCTACGTTCCAGTGAGACAGGGAGGTTATGGATGGGTACAGCAAAAGGGCATATTTTTGTGGAGTTCTGCATTGGTACGTTCCAGTGAGACAGGGAGGTTATGGAGGGTACAGGTTCAGGGCATATTTGTGTGGAGTTCGGCATTGGTACGTTCCAGTGAGCCTGGGAGGTTATGGACGTTACAGGATCAGGAAATATTTGTGTGGAGTTCTGCATTGGTACGTTTCAGTGCGACAGGGATGTTATGGAGGGGTACAGGTTAAGGACATACTTGTGTGGAGTTCTGCATTGGTACGTTCCAGTGAGACAGGGATGTTATGGAGGGGTACAGGTTCAGGGCATATTTGTGTGGAGTTCTGCATTGGTACATTCCAGTGAGACAGGGAGGTTATGGAGTGGTATAGGTTCAGTGCATATTTGTGTGGAGTTCTGCATTGGTACGTTCCAGTGAGACAGGTAGGTTATGGAGGGTACAGGTTCAGGGCATATTTGTGTGGAGTGCTGCATTGGTACGTTTCGGTGAGACAGGGAGGTTATAGTGGGGTACAGGAGCAGGGCATATTTGTGTGGAGTTCGGCATTCGTACGTTCCAGTGATACAGGGATGTTATGGAGGGGTACAGGAACAGGGTATATATGTGTGGAGTTCTGCATTGGTACATTCCAATGAGACAGGGAGGTTATGGAGGGTACAGGTTCAGGGCATATTTGTGTGGAGTTCGGCATTGGTACGTTGCAGTCAGACAGGGAGGTTATGGAGGGGTACAGGCTCAGGGCATATTTGTGTGGAGTTCTGTATTGCTACATTCCAGTGAGGCAGGGAGGTTATGGAGGGTACAGGTTCAGGGCATATTTGTGTGGAGTTCCGCATTGGTACGTTCCAGTGAGACAGGGAGTTTATGGAGGGTTACAGATTTAGGGCATTATTGTGTGGAGTTCTGCATTGGTACGTTCCAGTGAGACAGGGAGGTTATGGAGAGGTACAGGTTCAGAGCATATTTGTGTGGAGTTCTGCATTGGTACGTTCCAGTGAGACAGGTAGGTTATGGAGGGTACAGGTTCAGGGCATATTTGTGTGGAGTTCTGCATTGGTACGTTCCAGTAAGACAGGGAGATTATGGAGGGTACAGTTTCAGGGCATATTTGTGTGGATTTCTGCATTGGTACGTTCCAATGAGACACGGAGGTTATGGGGGAGTACAGGAGCAGGGCATATTTGTGTGGAGATCCGCATTGGTACGTTCTAGTGAGACAGGGAGGTTATGGAGGGTTACAGGTTTAGGGCATATTTTGTGTGGAGTTCTGCATTGGTACGTTCCAGTGAGACAGGGAGGTTATGGAGAGGTACAGGTTCAGGGCATATTTGTGTGGAGTTCTGCATTGGTACGTTCCAGTGAGACAGGTAGGTTATGGAGGGTACAGGTTCAGGGCATACTTGTGTGGAGTTCTGCATTGGTAGGTTCCAGTGAGACAGGGAAGTTATGGAGAGGTACAGGTTCAGGGCATATTTGTGTGGAGTTCTGCATTGGTACATTCCAGTGAGCCTGGGTGGTTATGGAGGGGTACAGGTTCAGGACATACTTGTGTGGAGTTCTGCATTGGTACGTTCCAGTGAGACAGGGATGTTATGGAGGGGTACAGGTTCAGGGCATATTTGTGTGGAGTTCTGCATTGGTACATTCCAGTGAGACAGGGAGGTTATGGAGGGTTACAGGTTAAGGGCATATTTTTGTGGAGTTCTGCATTGGTACGTTCCAGTGAGACAGGGAGGTTATGGAGAGGTATAGGTTCAGGGCATATTTGTGTGGAGTTCTGCATTGGTACGTTCCAGTGAGACAGGTAGGTTATGGAGGGTACAGGTTCAGGGCATATTTGTGTGGAGTGCTGCATTGGTACGTTTCGGTGAGACAGGGAGGTTATGCTGGGGTACAGGAGCAGGGCATATTTGTGTGGAGTTCGGCATTCGTACGTTCCAATGATACAGGGATGTTATGGAGCGGGACAGGAACAGTGTATATATGTGTTGAGTTCTGCATTGGTACATTCCAATGAGACAGGGAGGTTATGGAAGGTACAGGTTCAGGGCATATTTGTGTGGAGTTCGGCATTGGTACGTTGCAGTCGGACAGGGAGGTTATGGATGGGTACAGCAAAAGGGCATATTTTTGTGGAGTTCTGCATTGGTACGTTCCAGTGAGACAGGGAGGTTATGGAGGGTACAGGTTCAGGGCATATTTGTGTGGAGTTCGGCATTGGTACGTTCCAGTGAGCCTGGGAGGTTATGGACGTTACAGGATCAGGAAATATTTGTGTGGAGTTCTGCATTGGTACGTTTCAGTGCGACAGGGATGTTATGGAGGGGTACAGGTTAAGGACATACTTGTGTGGAGTTCTGCATTGGTACGTTCCAGTGAGACAGGGATGTTATGGAGGGGTACAGGTTCAGGGCATATTTGTGTGGAGTTCTGCATTGGTACATTCCAGTGAGACAGGGAGGTTATGGAGTGGTATAGGTTCAGTGCATATTTGTGTGGAGTTCTGCATTGGTACGTTCCAGTGAGACAGGTAGGTTATGGAGGGTACAGGTTCAGGGCATATTTGTGTGGAGTGCTGCATTGGTACGTTTCGGTGAGACAGGGAGGTTATAGTGGGGTACAGGAGCAGGGCATATTTGTGTGGAGTTCGGCATTCGTACGTTCCAGTGATACAGGGATGTTATGGAGGGGTACAGGAACAGGGTATATATGTGTGGAGTTCTGCATTGGTACATTCCAATGAGACAGGGAGGTTATGGAGGGTACAGGTTCAGGGCATATTTGTGTGGAGTTCGGCATTGGTACGTTGTAGTCAGACAGGGAGGTTATGGAGGGGTACAGGCTCAGGGCATATTTGTGTGGAGTTCTGTATTGCTACATTCCAGTGAGGCAGGGAGGTTATGGAGGGTACAGGTTCAGGGCATATTTGTGTGGAGTTCCGCATTGGTACGTTCCAGTGAGACAGGGAGTTTATGGAGGGTTACAGATTTAGGGCATTATTGTGTGGAGTTCTGCATTGGTACGTTCCAGTGAGACAGGGAGGTTATGGAGAGGTACAGGTTCAGAGCATATTTGTGTGGAGTTCTGCATTGGTACGTTCCAGTGAGACAGGTAGGTTATGGAGGGTACAGGTTCAGGGCATATTTGTGTGGAGTTCTGCATTGGTACGTTCCAGTAAGACAGGGAGATTATGGAGGGTACAGTTTCAGGGCATATTTGTGTGGATTTCTGCATTGGTACGTTCCAATGAGACACGGAGGTTATGGGGGAGTACAGGAGCAGGGCATATTTGTGTGGAGATCCGCATTGGTACGTTCCAGTGAGACAGGGAGGTTATGGAGGGTTACAGGTTTAGGGCATATTTTGTGTGGAGTTCTGCATTGGTACGTTCCAGTGAGACAGGGAGGTTATGGAGAGGTACAGGTTCAGGGCATATTTGTGTGGAGTTCTGCATTGGTACGTTCCAGTGAGACAGGTAGGTTATGGAGGGTACAGGTTCAGGGCATATTTGTGTGGAGTGCTGCATTGGTACGTTTCGGTGAGACAGGGAGGTTATAGTGGGGTACAGGAGCAGGGCATATTTGTGTGGAGTTCGGCATTCGTACGTTCCAGTGATACAGGGATGTTATGGAGGGGTACAGGAACAGGGTATATATGTGTGGAGTTCTGCATTGGTACATTCCAATGAGACAGGGAGGTTATGGAGGGTACAGGTTCAGGGCATATTTGTGTGGAGTTCGGCATTGGTACGTTGCAGTCAGACAGGGAGGTTATGGAGGGGTACAGGCTCAGGGCATATTTGTGTGGAGTTCTGTATTGCTACATTCCAGTGAGGCAGGGAGGTTATGGAGGGTACAGGTTCAGGGCATATTTGTGTGGAGTTCCGCATTGGTACGTTCCAGTGAGACAGGGAGTTTATGGAGGGTTACAGATTTAGGGCATTATTGTGTGGAGTTCTGCATTGGTACGTTCCAGTGAGACAGGGAGGTTATGGAGAGGTACAGGTTCAGAGCATATTTGTGTGGAGTTCTGCATTGGTACGTTCCAGTGAGACAGGTAGGTTATGGAGGGTACAGGTTCAGGGCATATTTGTGTGGAGTTCTGCATTGGTACGTTCCAGTAAGACAGGGAGATTATGGAGGGTACAGTTTCAGGGCATATTTGTGTGGATTTCTGCATTGGTACGTTCCAATGAGACACGGAGGTTATGGGGGAGTACAGGAGCAGGGCATATTTGTGTGGAGATCCGCATTGGTACGTTCCAGTGAGACAGGGAGGTTATGGAGGGTTACAGGTTTAGGGCATATTTTGTGTGGAGTTCTGCATTGGTACGTTCCAGTGAGACAGGTAGGTTATGGAGGGTACAGGTTCAGGGCATATTTGTGTGGAGTTCTGCATTGGTACGTTCCAGTGAGACAGGGAAGTTATGGAGAGGTACAGGTTCAGGGCATATTTGTGTGGAGTTCTGCATTGGTACATTCCAGTGAGCCTGGGTGGTTATGGAGGGGTACAGGTTCAGGACATACTTGTGTGGAGTTCTGCATTGGTACGTTCCAGTGAGACAGGGATGTTATGGAGGGGTACAGGTTCAGGGCATATTTGTGTGGAGTTCTGCATTGGTACATTCCAGTGAGACAGGGAGGTTATGGAGGGTTACAGGTTAAGGGCATATTTTTGTGGAGTTCTGCATTGGTACGTTCCAGTGAGACAGGGAGGTTATGGAGAGGTATAGGTTCAGGGCATATTTGTGTGGAGTTCTGCATTGGTACGTTCCAGTGAGACAGGTAGGTTATGGAGGGTACAGGTTCAGGGCATATTTGTGTGGAGTGCTGCATTGGTACGTTTCGGTGAGACAGGGAGGTTATGCTGGGGTACAGGAGCAGGGCATATTTGTGTGGAGTTCGGCATTCGTACGTTCCAATGATACAGGGATGTTATGGAGGGGGACAGGAACAGTGTATATATGTGTTGAGTTCTGCATTGGTACATTCCAATGAGACAGGGAGGTTATGGAAGGTACAGGTTCAGGGCATATTTGTGTGGAGTTCGGCATTGGTACGTTGCAGTCGGACAGGGAGGTTATGGAGGGGTACAGGCTCAGGGCATATTTGTGTGGAGTTCTGTATTGCTACATTCCAGTGAGGCAGGGAGGTTATGGAGGGTAGAGGTTCAGGGCATATTTGTGTGGAGTTCCGCATTGGTACGTTCCAGTGAGACAGGGAGTTTATGGAGGGTTACAGATTTAGGGCATTATTGTGTGGAGTTCTGCATTGGTACGTTCCAGTGAGACAGGGAGGTTATGGAGAGGTACAGGTTCAGGGCATATTTGTGTGGAGTTCTGCATTGGTACGTTCCAGTGAGACAGGTGGGTTATGGAGGGTACAGGTTCAGGGCATATTTGTGTGGAGTTCTGCATTGGTACGTTCCAGTAAGACAGGGAGTTTATGGAGGGTACAGTTTCAGGGCATATTTGTGTGGATTTCGGCATTGGTACGTTCCAATGAGACACGGAGGTTATGGGTGAGTACAAGAGCAGGGCATATTTGTGTGGAGTTCGGCATTGGTACGTTCCAGGGAGACAGGGATGTTATGGAGGGGTACAGGAACAGGGCATATTTGTGTGGAGTTCTGCATTGGTACGTTCCTGTGAGACAGGGAGGTTATGGAGGGGTACAGGTTCAGGGCATATTTGTGTGGAGTTCTGCATTGGTACGTTCCAGTGAGACAGGGAGGTTATGGAGGCGTACAGCAAAAGGGCATATTTGGGAGGAGTTCTGCAGTGAAACATTCCAGTGAGAGAGGGAGGTTATGGACGTGTACAGGTTCAGGGCATATTTGTGTGGAGTTCTGCATTGGTACGTTCCAGTGAGACAGAGAGGTTATGGAGGGGAACAGTTTCAGTGCATATTTGTGTGGAATTCAGCATTGGTACGTTCCAGTGAGACAGGGATGTTATGGAGGGGTACAGGAACAGGGCATATTTGTGTGGAGTTCTGCATTGGTACGTTCCACTGAGACAGGGAGGTTATGGAGGGTTACAGGTTTAGGGCATATTTTGTGTGGAGTTCTGCATTGGTACGTTCCAGTGAGACAGGGAGGTTATGGAGGGGTACAGGAACAGGGCATATTTGTGTGGAGTTCTGCATTGGTACGTTCCAGTGAGACAGGTAGGTTATGGAGGGTACAGGTTCAGTTCATATTTGTGTGGAGTTCTGCATTGGTACGTTCCAGTGAGACAGGGTGGTTATGGAGAGGTACAGGTTCAGGGCATATTTGTGTGGAGTTCTGCACTGGTACATTCCAGTGAGCCTGGGTGGTTATGGAGGGTACAGGATCAGGGAATATTTGTGTGGAGTTCTGCATTGGTACGTTCCAGTGAGACAGGGAGGCTATGGAGGGTTACAGATTTAGGGCATTATTGTGTGGAGTTCTGCATTGGTACGTTCCAGTGAGACAGGGAAGTTATGGAGAGGTACAGGTTCAGGGCATATTTGTGTGGAGTTCTGCATTGGTACATTCCAGTGAGACAGGGAGGTTATGGAGGGTTACAGGTTAAGGGCATATTTGTGTGGAGTGCTGCATTGGTACGTTTCGGTGAGACAGGGAGGTTATGGTGGGGTACAGGAGCAGGGCATATTTGTGTGGAGTTCGGCATTCGTACGTTCCAATGATACAGGGATGTTATGGAGGGGGACAGGAACAGGGTATATATGTGTGGAGTTCTGCATTGGTACATTCCAATGAGACAGGGAGGTTATGGAGGGTACAGGTTCAGGGCATATTTGTGTGGAGTTCGGCATTGGTACGTTGCAGTCGGACAGGGAGGTTATGGAGGGGTACAGGCTCAGGGCATATTTGTGTGGAGTTCTGTATTGCTACATTCCAGTGAGGCAGGGAGGTTATGGAGGGTACATGTTCAGGGCATATTTGTGTGGAGTTCCGCATTGGTACGTTCCAGTGAGACAGGGAGTTTATGGAGGGTTACAGATTTAGGGCATTATTGTGTGGAGTTCTGCATTGGTACGTTCCAGTGAGACAGGGAGGTTATGGAGAGGTACAGGTTCAGGGCATATTTGTGTGGAGTTCTGCATTGGTACGTTCCAGTGAGACAGGTGGGTTATGGAGGGTACAGGTTCAGGGCATATTTGTGTGGAGTTCTGCATTGGTACGTTCCAGTAAGACAGGGAGGTTATGGAGGGTACAGTTTCAGGGCATATTTGTGTGGATTTCTGCATTGGTACGTTCCATTGAGACACGGAGGTTATGGGAGAGTACAAGAGCAGGGCATATTTGTGTGGAGTTCGGCATTGGTACGTTCCAGTGAGACAGGGATGTTATGGAGGGGTACAGGAACAGGGCATATTTGTGTGGAGTTCTGCATTGGTACGTTCCTGTGAGACAGGGAGGTTATGGAGGGGTACAGGTTCAGGGCATATTTGTGTGGAGTTCTGCATTGGTACGTTCCAGTGAGACAGGGAGGATATGGAGGCGTACAGCAAAAGGGCATATTTGGGAGGAGTTCTGCAGTGAAACATTCCAGTGAGAGAGGGAGGTTATGGACGTGTACAGGTTCAGGGAATATTTGTGTGGAGTTCTGCATTGGTACGTTCCAGTGAGACAGAGAGGTTATGGAGGGGAACAGGTTCAGGGCATATTTGTGTGGAGTTCAGCATTGGTACGTTCCATTGAGACAGGGATGTTATGGAGGGGTACAGGACCAGGGCATATTTGTGTGGAGTTCTGCATTGGTACGTTCCACTGAGACAGGGAGTTTATGGAGGGTTACAGGTTTAGGGCATATTTTGTGTGGAGTTCTGCATTGGTACGTTCCAGTGAGACAGGGAGGTTATGGAGGGGTACAGGAACAGGGCATATTTGTGTGGAGTTCTGCATTGGTACGTTCCAGTGAGACAGGTAGGTTATGGAGGGTACAGGTTCAGTTCATATTTGTGTGGAGTTCTGCATTGGTACGTTCCAGTGAGACAGGGTGGTTATGGAGAGGTACAGGTTCAGGGCATATTTGTGTGGAGTTCGGCATTGGTACGTTCCAGTGAGCCTGGGAGGTTATGGACGTTACAGGATCAGGGAATATTTGTGTGGAGTTCAGCATTGGTACGTTTCAGTGCGACAGGGAGGTTATGGAGGGGTACAGGTTCAGGACATACTTGTGTGGAGTTCTTCATTGGTACGTTCCAGTGAGACAGGGATGTTATGGAGGGGTATAGGTTCAGTGCATATTTGTGTGGAGTTCTGCATTGGTACATTCCAGTGAGACAGGGAGGTTATGGAGAGGTATAGGTTCAGGGCATATTTGTGTGGAGTTCTGCATTGGTACATTCCAGTGAGACAGGGAGGTTATGGAGAGGTATAGGTTCAGGGCATATTTGTGTGGAGTTCGGCATTCGTACATTCCAGTGATACAGGGATGTTATGGAGGGGTACAGGAACAGGGTATATATGTGTGGAGTTCTGCATTGGTACATTCCAATGAGACAGGGAGGTTATGGAGGGTACAGGTTCAGGGCATATTTGTGTGGAGTTCGGCATTGGTACGTTGCAGTCAGACAGGGAGGTTATGGAGGGGTACAGGCTCAGGGCATATTTGTGTGGAGTTCTGTATTGCTACATTCCAGTGAGGCAGGGAGGTTATGGAGGGTACAGGTTCAGGGCATATTTGTGTGGAGTTCCGCATTGGTACGTTCCAGTGAGACAGGGAGTTTATGGAGGGTTACAGATTTAGGGCATTATTGTGTGGAGTTCTGCATTGGTACGTTCCAGTGAGACAGGGAGGTTATGGAGAGGTACAGGTTCAGGGCATATTTGTGTGGAGTTCTGCATTGGTACGTTCCAGTGAGACAGGTAGGTTATGGAGGGTACAGGTTCAGGGCATATTTGTGTGGAGTTCTGCATTGGTACGTTCCAGTAAGACAGGGAGGTTATGGAGGGTACAGTTTCAGGGCATATTTGTGTGGATTTCTGCATTGGTACGTTCCAATGAGACACGGAGGTTATGGGGGAGTACAGGAGCAGGGCATATTTGTGTGGAGATCCGCATTGGTACGTTTCAGTGAGACAGGGAGGTTATGGAGGGTTACAGGTTTAGGGCATATTTTGTGTGGAGTTCTGCATTGGTACGTTCCAGTGAGACAGGGAGGTTATGGAGAGGTACAGGTTCAGGGCATATTTGTGTGGAGTTCTGCATTGGTACGTTCCAGTGAGACAGGTAGGTTATGTAGGGTACAGGTTCAGGGCATATTTGTGTGGAGTTCTGCATTGGTACGTTCCAGTAAGACAGGGAGGTTATGGAGGGTACAGTTTCAGGGCATATTTGTGTGGATTTCTGCATTGGTACGTTCCAATGAGACACGGAGGTTATGGGGGAGTACAGGAGCAGGACATATTTGTGTGGAGATCCGCATTGGTACGTTCCAGTGAGACAGGGAGGTTATGGAGGGTTACAGGTTTAGGGCATATTTTGTGTGGAGTTCTGCATTGGTACGTTCCAGTGAGACAGGGAGGTTATGGAGAGGTACAGGTTCAGGGCATATTTGTGTGGAGTTCTGCATTGGTACGTTCCAGTGAGACAGGTAGGTTATGGAGGGTACAGGTTCAGGGCATATTTGTGTGGAGTTCTGCATTGGTACGTTCCAGTGAGACAGGGAGGTTATGGAGGGTACAGGATCAGGGAATATTTGTGTGGAGTTCTGCATTGGTACATTCCAAAGAGACAGGGAGGTTATGGAGGGTACAGGTTCAGGGCATATTTGTGTGGAGTTCGGCATTGGTACGTTGCAGTCGGACAGGGAGGTTATGGAGGGGTACAGGCTCAGGGCATATTTGTGTGGAGTTCTGTATTGCTACATTCCAGTGAGGCAGGGAGGTTATGGAGGGTAGAGGTTCAGGGCATATTTGTGTGGAGTTCCGCATTGGTACGTTCCAGTGAGACAGGGAGTTTATGGAGGGTTACAGATTTAGGGCATTATTGTGTGGAGTTCTGCATTGGTACGTTCCAGTGAGACAGGGAGGTTATGGAGAGGTACAGGTTCAGGGCATATTTGTGTGGAGTTCTGCATTGGTACGTTCCAGTGAGACAGGTGGGTTATGGAGGGTACAGGTTCAGGGCATATTTGTGTGGAGTTCTGCATTGGTACGTTCCAGTAAGACAGGGAGTTTATGGAGGGTACAGTTTCAGGGCATATTTGTGTGGATTTCGGCATTGGTACGTTCCAATGAGACACGGAGGTTATGGGTGAGTACAAGAGCAGGGCATATTTGTGTGGAGTTCGGCATTGGTACGTTCCAGGGAGACAGGGATGTTATGGAGGGGTACAGGAACAGGGCATATTTGTGTGGAGTTCTGCATTGGTACGTTCCTGTGAGACAGGGAGGTTATGGAGGGGTACAGGTTCAGGGCATATTTGTGTGGAGTTCTGCATTGGTACGTTCCAGTGAGACAGGGAGGTTATGGAGGCGTACAGCAAAAGGGCATATTTGGGAGGAGTTCTGCAGTGAAACATTCCAGTGAGAGAGGGAGGTTATGGACGTGTACAGGTTCAGGGCATATTTGTGTGGAGTTCTGCATTGGTACGTTCCAGTGAGACAGAGAGGTTATGGAGGGGAACAGTTTCAGTGCATATTTGTGTGGAATTCAGCATTGGTACGTTCCAGTGAGACAGGGATGTTATGGAGGGGTACAGGAACAGGGCATATTTGTGTGGAGTTCTGCATTGGTACGTTCCACTGAGACAGGGAGGTTATGGAGGGTTACAGGTTTAGGGCATATTTTGTGTGGAGTTCTGCATTGGTACGTTCCAGTGAGACAGGGAGGTTATGGAGGGGTACAGGAACAGGGCATATTTGTGTGGAGTTCTGCATTGGTACGTTCCAGTGAGACAGGTAGGTTATGGAGGGTACAGGTTCAGTTCATATTTGTGTGGAGTTCTGCATTGGTACGTTCCAGTGAGACAGGGTGGTTATGGAGAGGTACAGGTTCAGGGCATATTTGTGTGGAGTTCTGCACTGGTACATTCCAGTGAGCCTGGGTGGTTATGGAGGGTACAGGATCAGGGAATATTTGTGTGGAGTTCTGCATTGGTACGTTCCAGTGAGACAGGGAGGCTATGGAGGGTTACAGATTTAGGGCATTATTGTGTGGAGTTCTGCATTGGTACGTTCCAGTGAGACAGGGAAGTTATGGAGAGGTACAGGTTCAGGGCATATTTGTGTGGAGTTCTGCATTGGTACATTCCAGTGAGACAGGGAGGTTATGGAGGGTTACAGGTTAAGGGCATATTTGTGTGGAGTGCTGCATTGGTACGTTTCGGTGAGACAGGGAGGTTATGGTGGGGTACAGGAGCAGGGCATATTTGTGTGGAGTTCGGCATTCGTACGTTCCAATGATACAGGGATGTTATGGAGGGGGACAGGAACAGGGTATATATGTGTGGAGTTCTGCATTGGTACATTCCAATGAGACAGGGAGGTTATGGAGGGTACAGGTTCAGGGCATATTTGTGTGGAGTTCGGCATTGGTACGTTGCAGTCGGACAGGGAGGTTATGGAGGGGTACAGGCTCAGGGCATATTTGTGTGGAGTTCTGTATTGCTACATTCCAGTGAGGCAGGGAGGTTATGGAGGGTACATGTTCAGGGCATATTTGTGTGGAGTTCCGCATTGGTACGTTCCAGTGAGACAGGGAGTTTATGGAGGGTTACAGATTTAGGGCATTATTGTGTGGAGTTCTGCATTGGTACGTTCCAGTGAGACAGGGAGGTTATGGAGAGGTACAGGTTCAGGGCATATTTGTGTGGAGTTCTGCATTGGTACGTTCCAGTGAGACAGGTGGGTTATGGAGGGTACAGGTTCAGGGCATATTTGTGTGGAGTTCTGCATTGGTACGTTCCAGTAAGACAGGGAGGTTATGGAGGGTACAGTTTCAGGGCATATTTGTGTGGATTTCTGCATTGGTACGTTCCATTGAGACACGGAGGTTATGGGAGAGTACAAGAGCAGGGCATATTTGTGTGGAGTTCGGCATTGGTACGTTCCAGTGAGACAGGGATGTTATGGAGGGGTACAGGAACAGGGCATATTTGTGTGGAGTTCTGCATTGGTACGTTCCTGTGAGACAGGGAGGTTATGGAGGGGTACAGGTTCAGGGCATATTTGTGTGGAGTTCTGCATTGGTACGTTCCAGTGAGACAGGGAGGTTATGGAGGGGTACAGGAACAGGGCATATTTGTGTGGAGTTCTGCATTGGTACGTTCCAGTGAGACAGGTAGGTTATGGAGGGTACAGGTTCAGTTCATATTTGTGTGGAGTTCTGCATTGGTACGTTCCAGTGAGACAGGGTGGTTATGGAGAGGTACAGGTTCAGGGCATATTTGTGTGGAGTTCGGCATTGGTACGTTCCAGTGAGCCTGGGAGGTTATGGACGTTACAGGATCAGGGAATATTTGTGTGGAGTTCAGCATTGGTACGTTTCAGTGCGACAGGGAGGTTATGGAGGGGTACAGGTTCAGGACATACTTGTGTGGAGTTCTTCATTGGTACGTTCCAGTGAGACAGGGATGTTATGGAGGGGTATAGGTTCAGTGCATATTTGTGTGGAGTTCTGCATTGGTACATTCCAGTGAGACAGGGAGGTTATGGAGAGGTATAGGTTCAGGGCATATTTGTGTGGAGTTCTGCATTGGTACATTCCAGTGAGACAGGGAGGTTATGGAGAGGTATAGGTTCAGGGCATATTTGTGTGGAGTTCGGCATTCGTACATTCCAGTGATACAGGGATGTTATGGAGGGGTACAGGAACAGGGTATATATGTGTGGAGTTCTGCATTGGTACATTCCAATGAGACAGGGAGGTTATGGAGGGTACAGGTTCAGGGCATATTTGTGTGGAGTTCGGCATTGGTACGTTGCAGTCAGACAGGGAGGTTATGGAGGGGTACAGGCTCAGGGCATATTTGTGTGGAGTTCTGTATTGCTACATTCCAGTGAGGCAGGGAGGTTATGGAGGGTACAGGTTCAGGGCATATTTGTGTGGAGTTCCGCATTGGTACGTTCCAGTGAGACAGGGAGTTTATGGAGGGTTACAGATTTAGGGCATTATTGTGTGGAGTTCTGCATTGGTACGTTCCAGTGAGACAGGGAGGTTATGGAGAGGTACAGGTTCAGGGCATATTTGTGTGGAGTTCTGCATTGGTACGTTCCAGTGAGACAGGTAGGTTATGGAGGGTACAGGTTCAGGGCATATTTGTGTGGAGTTCTGCATTGGTACGTTCCAGTAAGACAGGGAGGTTATGGAGGGTACAGTTTCAGGGCATATTTGTGTGGATTTCTGCATTGGTACGTTCCAATGAGACACGGAGGTTATGGGGGAGTACAGGAGCAGGGCATATTTGTGTGGAGATCCGCATTGGTACGTTTCAGTGAGACAGGGAGGTTATGGAGGGTTACAGGTTTAGGGCATATTTTGTGTGGAGTTCTGCATTGGTACGTTCCAGTGAGACAGGGAGGTTATGGAGAGGTACAGGTTCAGGGCATATTTGTGTGGAGTTCTGCATTGGTACGTTCCAGTGAGACAGGTAGGTTATGTAGGGTACAGGTTCAGGGCATATTTGTGTGGAGTTCTGCATTGGTACGTTCCAGTAAGACAGGGAGGTTATGGAGGGTACAGTTTCAGGGCATATTTGTGTGGATTTCTGCATTGGTACGTTCCAATGAGACACGGAGGTTATGGGGGAGTACAGGAGCAGGACATATTTGTGTGGAGATCCGCATTGGTACGTTCCAGTGAGACAGGGAGGTTATGGAGGGTTACAGGTTTAGGGCATATTTTGTGTGGAGTTCTGCATTGGTACGTTCCAGTGAGACAGGGAGGTTATGGAGAGGTACAGGTTCAGGGCATATTTGTGTGGAGTTCTGCATTGGTACGTTCCAGTGAGACAGGTAGGTTATGGAGGGTACAGGTTCAGGGCATATTTGTGTGGAGTTCTGCATTGGTACGTTCCAGTGAGACAGGGAGGTTATGGAGGGTACAGGATCAGGGAATATTTGTGTGGAGTTCTGCATTGGTACATTCCAAAGAGACAGGGAGGTTATGGAGGGTACAGGTTCAGGGCATATTTGTGTGGAGTTCGGCATTGGTACGTTGCAGTCGGACAGGGAGGTTATGGAGGGGTACAGGCTCAGGGCATATTTGTGTGGAGTTCTGTATTGCTACATTCCAGTGAGGCAGGGAGGTTATGGAGGGTACAGGTTCAGGGCATATTTGTGTGGAGTTCCGCATTGGTACGTTCCAGTGAGACAGGGAGTTTATGGAGGATTACAGATTTAGGGCATTATTGTGTGGAGTTCTGCATTGGTACGTTCCAGTGAGACAGGGAGGTTATGGAGAGGTACAGGTTCAGGGCATATTTGTGTGGAGTTCTGCATTGGTACGTTCCAGTGAGACAGGTGGGTTATGGAGGGTACAGGTTCAGGGCATATTTGTGTGGAGTTCTGCATTGGTACGTTCCAGTAAGACAGGGAGGTTATGGAGGGTACAGTTTCAGGGCATATTTGTGTGGATTTCTGCATTGGTACGTTCCATTGAGACACGGAGGTTATGGGAGAGTACAAGAGCAGGGCATATTTGTGTGGAGTTCGGCATTGGTACGTTCCAGTGAGACAGGGATGTTATGGAGGGGTACAGGAACAGGGCATATTTGTGTGGAGTTCTGCATTGGTACGTTCCTGTGAGACAGGGAGGTTATGGAGGGGTACAGGTTCAGGGCATATTTGTGTGGAGTTCTGCATTGGTACGTTCCAGTGAGACAGGGAGGATATGGAGGCGTACAGCAAAAGGGCATATTTGGGAGGAGTTCTGCAGTGAAACATTCCAGTGAGAGAGGGAGGTTATGGACGTGTACAGGTTCAGGGAATATTTGTGTGGAGTTCTGCATTGGTACGTTCCAGTGAGACAGAGAGGTTATGGAGGGGAACAGGTTCAGGGCATATTTGTGTGGAGTTCAGCATTGGTACGTTCCATTGAGACAGGGATGTTATGGAGGGGTACAGGAACAGGGCATATTTGTGTGGAGTTCTGCATTGGTACGTTCCACTGAGACAGGGAGTTTATGGAGGGTTACAGGTTTAGGGCATATTTTGTGTGGAGTTCTGCATTGGTACGTTCCAGTGAGACAGGGAGGTTATGGAGGGGTACAGGAACAGGGCATATTTGTGTGGAGTTCTGCATTGGTACGTTCCAGTGAGACAGGTAGGTTATGGAGGGTACAGGTTCAGTTCATATTTGTGTGGAGTTCTGCATTGGTACGTTCCAGTGAGACAGGGTGGTTAAGGAGAGGTACAGGTTCAGGGCATATTTGTGTGGAGTTCGGCATTGGTACGTTCCAGTGAGCCTGGGAGGTTATGGACGTTACAGGATCAGGGAATATTTGTGTGGAGTTCAGCATTGGTACGTTTCAGTGCGACAGGGAGGTTATGGAGGGGTACAGGTTCAGGACATACTTGTGTGGAGTTCTTCATTGGTACGTTCCAGTGAGACAGGGATGTTATGGAGGGGTATAGGTTCAGTGCATATTTGTGTGGAGTTCTGCATTGGTACATTCCAGTGAGACAGGGAGGTTATGGAGAGGTATAGGTTCAGGGCATATTTGTGTGGAGTTCGGCATTCGTACGTTCCAGTGATACAGGGATGTTATGGAGGGGTACAGGAACAGGGTATATATGTGTGGAGTTCTGCATTGGTACATTCCAATGAGACAGGGAGGTTATGGAGGGTACAGGTTCAGGGCATATTTGTGTGGAGTTCGGCATTGGTACGTTGCAGTCAGACAGGGAGGTTATGGAGGGGTACAGGCTCAGGGCATATTTGTGTGGAGTTCTGTATTGCTACATTCCAGTGAGGCAGGGAGGTTATGGAGGGTACAGGTTCAGGGCATATTTGTGTGGAGTTCCGCATTGGTACGTTCCAGTGAGACAGGGAGTTTATGGAGGGTTACAGATTTAGGGCATTATTGTGTGGAGTTCTGCATTGGTACGTTCCAGTGAGACAGGGAGGTTATGGAGAGGTACAGGTTCAGGTCATATTTGTGTGGAGTTCTGCATTGGTACGTTCCAGTGAGACAGGTAGGTTATGGAGGGTACAGTTTCAGGGCATATTTGTGTGGATTTCTGCATTGGTACGTTCCAATGAGACACGGAGGTTATGGGGGAGTACAGGAGCAGGGCATATTTGTGTGGAGATCCGCATTGGTACGTTTCAGTGAGACAGGGAGGTTATGGAGGGTTACAGGTTTAGGGCATATTTTGTGTGGAGTTCTGCATTGGTACGTTCCAGTGAGACAGGGAGGTTATGGAGAGGTACAGGTTCAGGGCATATTTTTGTGGAGTTCTGCATTGGTACGTTCCAGTGAGACAGGTAGGTTATGTAGGGTACAGGTTCAGGGCATATTTGTGTGGAGTTCTGCATTGGTACGTTCCAGTAAGACAGGGAGGTTATGGAGGGTACAGTTTCAGGGCATATTTGTGTGGATTTCTGCATTGGTACGTTCCAATGAGACACGGAGGTTATGGGGGAGTACAGGAGCAGGACATATTTGTGTGGAGATCCGCATTGGTACGTTCCAGTGAGACAGGGAGGTTATGGAGGGTTACAGGTTTAGGGCATATTTTGTGTGGAGTTCTGCATTGGTACGTTCCAGTGAGACAGGGAGGTTATGGAGAGGTACAGGTTCAGGGCATATTTGTGTGGAGTTCTGCATTGGTACGTTCCAGTGAGACAGGTAGGTTATGGAGGGTACAGGTTCAGGGCATATTTGTGTGGAGTTCTGCATTGGTACGTTCCAGTGAGACAGGGAGGTTATGGAGGGTACAGGATCAGGGAATATTTGTGTGGAGTTCTGCATTGGTACGTTCCATTGAGACAGGGAGGTTATGGAGGGTTACAGGATCAGGGCATATTTGTGTGGAGTTCTGCATTGGTACATTCCAGTGATACAGGGGGGCTATGGAGGGTATAGGTTCAGGGCATATTTCTGTTGAGTTCTGCATTGCTACGTTCCAATGAGACAGGGAGGTTATGGATGGGTACAGCAAAAGGGCATATTTTTGTAGAGTTCTGCATTGGTACGTTCCAGGGAGACAGGGAGGTTATGGAGAGGTATAGGGTCAGGGCATATTTGTGTGGAGTTCTGCATTGGTACGTTCCAGTGAGACAGGTAGGTTATGGAGGGTACAGGTTCAGGGCATATTTGTGTGGAGTGCTGCATTGGTACGTTTCGGTGAGACAGGGATGTTATGGTTGGGTACAGTAGCAGGGCATATTTGTGTGGAGTTCGGCATTCGTACGTTCCAATGATACAGGGATGTTATGGAGGGGGACAGGAACAGGGTATATATGTGTGGAGTTCTGCATTGGTACATTCCAAAGAGACAGGGAGGTTATGGAGGGTACAGGTTCAGGGCATATTTGTGTGGAGTTCGGCATTGGTACGTTGCAGTCGGACAGGGAGGTTATGGAGGGGTACAGGCTCAGGGCATATTTGTGTGGAGTTCTGTATTGCTACATTCCAGTGAGGCAGGGAGGTTATGGAGGGTACAGGTTCAGGGCATATTTGTGTGGAGTTCCGCATTGGTACGTTCCAGTGAGACAGGGAGTTTATGGAGGGTTACAGATTTAGGGCATTATTGTGTGGAGTTCTGCATTGGTACGTTCCAGTGAGACAGGGAGGTTATGGAGAGGTACAGGTTCAGGGCATATTTGTGTGGAGTTCTGCATTGGTACGTTCCAGTGAGACAGGTGGGTTATGGAGGGTACAGGTTCAGGGCATATTTGTGTGGAGTTCTGCATTGGTACGTTCCAGTAAGACAGGGAGGTTATGGAGGGTACAGTTTCAGGGCATATTTGTGTGGATTTCTGCATTGGTACGTTCCATTGAGACACGGAGGTTATGGGAGAGTACAAGAGCAGGGCATATTTGTGTGGAGTTCGGCATTGGTACATTCCAGTGAGACAGGGATGTTATGGAGGGGAACAGGTTCAGGGCATATTTGTGTGGAGTTCAGCATTGGTACGTTCCACTGAGACAGGGAGGTTATGGAGGGTTACAGGTTTAGGGCATATTTTGTGTGGAGTTCTGCATTGGTACGTTCCAGTGAGACAGGGAGGTTATGGAGGGGTACAGGAACAGGGCATATTTGTGTGGAGTTCTGCATTGGTACGTTCCAGTGAGACAGGTAGGTTATGGCGGGTACAGGTTCAGTTCATATTTGTGTGGAGTTCTGCATTGGTACGTTCCAGTGAGACAGGGTGGTTATGGAGAGGTACAGGTTCAGGGCATATTTGTGTGGAGTTCTGCACTGGTACATTCCAGTGAGCCTGGGTGGTTATGGAGGGTACTGGATCAGGGAATATTTGTGTGGAGTTCTGCATTGGTACGTTCCAGTGAGACAGGGAGGCTATGGAGGGTACAGGTTCAGGGCATATTTCTGTGGAGTTCTGCATTGCTACGTTCCAGTGAGACAAGGAGGTTATGGATGGGTACAGCAAAAGGGCATATTTTTGTGGAGTTCTGCATTGGTACGTTCCAGTGAGACAGGGAGGTTATGGAGGGTACAGGTTCAGGGCATATTTGTGTGGAGTTCGGCATTGGTACGTTCCAGTGAGCCTGGGAGGTTATGGACGTTACAGGATCAGGGAATATTTGTGTGGAGTTCTGCATTGGTACGTTTCAGTGCGACAGGGAGGTTATGGAGGGGTACAGGTTCAGGACATACTTGTGTGGAGTTCTGCATTGGTACGTTCCAGTGAGACAGGGATGTTATGGAGGGGTACAGTTTCAGGGCATATTTGTGTGGAGTTCTGCATTGGTACATTCCAGTGAGACAGGGAGGTTATGGAGAGGTATAGGTTCAGGGCATATTTGTGTGGAGTTCTGCATTGGTACATTCCAGTGAGACAGGGAGGTTATGGAGAGGTATACGTTCAGGGCATATTTGTGTGGAGTTCGGCATTGGTACGTTGCAGTCAGACAGGGAGGTTATGGAGGGGTACAGGAACAGGGTATATATGTGTGGAGTTCTGCATTGGTACATTCCAATGAGACAGGGAGGTTATGGAGGGTACAGGTTCAGGGCATATTTGTGTGGAGTTCGGCATTGGTACGTTGCAGTCAGACAGGGAGGTTATGGAGGGGTACAGGCTCAGGTCATATTTGTGTGGAGTTCTGTATTGCTACATTCCAGTGAGGCAGGGAGGTTATGGAGGGTACAGGTTCAGGGCATATTTGTGTGGAGTTCCGCATTGGTACGTTCCAGTGAGACAGGGAGTTTATGGAGGGTTACAGATTTAGGGCATATTTGTGTGGAGTTCAGCATTGGTACGTTCCACTGAGACAGGGAGGTTATGGAGGGTTACAGGTTTAGGGCACATTTTGTGTGGAGTTCAGCATTGGTACGTTCCACTGAGACAGGGAGGTTATGGAGGGGTACAGGAACAGGGCATATTTGTGTGGAGTTCTGGATTGGTACGTTCCAGTGAGACAGGTAGGTTATGGAGGGTACAGGTTCAGGGCATATTTGTGTGGAGTTCTGCATTGGTACGTTCCAGTAAGACAGGGAGGTTATGGAGGGTACAGTTTCAGGGCATATTTGTGTGGATTTCTGCATTGGTACGTTCCAATGAGACACGGAGGTTATGGGGGAGTACAGGAGCAGGACATATTTGTGTGGAGATCCGCATTGGTACGTTCCAGTGAGACAGGGAGGTTATGGAGGGTTACAGGTTTAGGGCATATTTTGTGTGGAGTTCTGCATTGGTACGTTCCAGTGAGACAGGGAGGTTATGGAGAGGTACAGGTTCAGGGCATATTTGTGTGGAGTTCTGCATTGGTACGTTCCAGTGAGACAGGTAGGTTATGGAGGGTACAGGTTCAGGGCATATTTGTGTGGAGTTCTGCATTGGTACGTTCCAGTGAGACAGGGAGGTTATGGAGGGTACAGGATCAGGGAATATTTGTGTGGAGTTCTGCATTGGTACGTTCCATTGAGACAGGGAGGTTATGGAGGGTTACTGGATCAGGGCATATTTGTGTGGAGTTCTGCATTGGTACATTCCAGTGATACAGGGGGGCTATGGAGGGTATAGGTTCAGGGCATATTTCTGTTGAGTTCTGCATTGCTACGTTCCAGTGAGACAGGGAGGTTATGGATGGGTACAGCAAAAGGGCATATTTTTGTGGAGTTCTGCATTGGTACGTTCCAGGGAGACAGGGAGGTTATGGAGAGGTATAGGGTCAGGGCATATTTGTGTGGAGTTCTGCATTGGTACGTTCCAGTGAGACAGGTAGGTTATGGAGGGTACAGGTTCAGGGCATATTTGTGTGGAGTGCTGCATTGGTACGTTTCGGTGAGACAGGGATGTTATGGTTGGGTACAGTAGCAGGGCATATTTGTGTGGAGTTCGGCATTCGTACGTTCCAATGATACAGGGATGTTATGGAGGGGGACAGGAACAGGGTATATATGTGTGGAGTTCTGCATTGGTACATTCCAAAGAGACAGGGAGGTTATGGAGGGTACAGGTTCAGGGCATATTTGTGTGGAGTTCGGCATTGGTACGTTGCAGTCGGACAGGGAGGTTATGGAGGGGTACAGGCTCAGGGCATATTTGTGTGGAGTTCTGTATTGCTACATTCCAGTGAGGCAGGGAGGTTATGGAGGGTACAGGTTCAGGGCATATTTGTGTGGAGTTCCGCATTGGTACTTTCCAGTGAGACAGGGAGTTTATGGAGGGTTACAGATTTAGGGCATTATTGTGTGGAGTTCTGCATTGGTACGTTCCAGTGAGACAGGGAGGTTATGGAGAGGTACAGGTTCAGGGCATATTTGTGTGGAGTTCTGCATTGGTACGTTCCAGTGAGACAGGTGGGTTATGGAGGGTACAGGTTCAGGGCATATTTGTGTGGAGTTCTGCATTGGTACGTTCCAGTAAGACAGGGAGGTTATGGAGGGTACAGTTTCAGGGCATATTTGTGTGGATTTCTGCATTGGTACGTTCCATTGAGACACGGAGGTTATGGGAGAGTACAAGAGCAGGGCATATTTGTGTGGAGTTCGGCATTGGTACGTTCCAGTGAGACAGGGATGTTATGGAGGGGAACAGGTTCAGGGCATATTTGTGTGGAGTTCAGCATTGGTACGTTCCACTGAGACAGGGAGGTTATGGAGGGTTACAGGTTTAGGGCATATTTTGTGTGGAGTTCTGCATTGGTACGTTCCAGTGAGACAGGGAGGTTATGGAGGGGTACAGGAACAGGGCATATTTGTGTGGAGTTCTGCATTGGTACGTTCCAGTGAGACAGGTAGGTTATGGAGGGTACAGGTTCAGTTCATATTTGTGTGGAGTTCTGCATTGGTACGTTCCAGTGAGACAGGGTGGTTATGGAGAGGTACAGGTTCAGGGCATATTTGTGTGGAGTTCTGCACTGGTACATTCCAGTGAGCCTGGGTGGTTATGGAGGGTACAGGATCAGGGAATATTTGTGTGGAGTTCTGCATTGGTACGTTCCAGTGAGACAGGGAGGCTATGGAGGGTACAGGTTCAGGGCATATTTCTGTGGAGTTCTGCATTGCTACGTTCCAGTGAGACAAGGAGGTTATGGATGGGTACAGCAAAAGGGCATATTTTTGTGGAGTTCTGCATTGGTACGTTCCAGTGAGACAGGGAGGTTATGGAGGGTACAGGTTCAGGGCATATTTGTGTGGAGTTCGGCATTGGTACGTTCCAGTGAGCCTGGGAGGTTATGGACGTTACAGGATCAGGGAATATTTGTGTGGAGTTCTGCATTGGTACGTTTCAGTGCGACAGGGAGGTTATGGAGGGGTACAGGTTCAGGACATACTTGTGTGGAGTTCTGCATTGGTACGTTCCAGTGAGACAGGGATGTTATGGAGGGGTACAGTTTCAGGGCATATTTGTGTGGAGTTCTGCATTGGTACATTCCAGTGAGACAGGGAGGTTATGGAGAGGTATAGGTTCAGGGCATATTTGTGTGGAGTTCTGCATTGGTACATTCCAGTGAGACAGGGAGGTTATGGAGAGGTATACGTTCAGGGCATATTTGTGTGGAGTTCGGCATTCGTACGTTCCAGTGATACAGGGATGTTATGGAGGGGTACAGGAACAGGGTATATATGTGTGGAGTTCTGCATTGGTACATTCCAATGAGACAGGGAGGTTATGGAGGGTACAGGTTCAGGGCATATTTGTGTGGAGTTCGGCATTGGTACGTTGCAGTCAGACAGGGAGGTTATGGAGGGGTACAGGCTCAGGTCATATTTGTGTGGAGTTCTGTATTGCTACATTCCAGTGAGGCAGGGAGGTTATGGAGGGTACAGGTTCAGGGCATATTTGTGTGGAGTTCCGCATTGGTACGTTCCAGTGAGACAGGGAGTTTATGGAGGGTTACAGATTTAGGGCATATTTGTGTGGAGTTCAGCATTGGTACGTTCCACTGAGACAGGGAGGTTATGGAGGGTTACAGGTTTAGGGCATATTTTGTGTGGAGTTCTGCATTGGTACGTTCCAGTGAGACAGGGAGGTTATGGAGGGGTACAGGAACAGTGCATATTTGTGTGGAGTTCTGCATTGGTACGTTCCAGTGAGACAGGTAGGTTATGGAGGGTACAGGTTCAGTTCATATTTGTGTGGAGTTCTGCATTGGTACGTTCCAGTGAGACAGGGTGGTTATGGAGAGGTACAGGTTCAGGGCATATTTGTGTGGAGTTCTGCACTGGTACATTCCAGTGAGCCTGGGTGGTTATGGAGGGTACAGGATCAGGGAATATTTGTGTGGAGTTCTGCATTGGTACGTTCCAGTGAGACAGGGAGGGTATGGAGGGTACAGGTTCAGGGCATATTTCTGTGGAGTTCTGCATTGCTACGTTCCAGTGAGACAAGGAGGTTATGGATGGGTACAGCAAAAGGGCATATTTTTGTGGAGTTCTGCATTGGTACGTTCCAGTGAGACAGGGAGGTTATGGAGGGTACAGGTACAGGGCATATTTGTGTGGAGTTCGGCATTGGTACGTTCCAGTAAGCCTGGGAGGTTATGGACGTTACAGGATCAGGGAATATTTGTGTGGAGTTCTGCATTGGTACGTTTCAGTGCGACAGGGAGGTTATGGAGGGGTACAGGTTCAGGACATACTTGTGTGGAGTTCTGCATTGGTACGTTCCAGTGAGACAGGGATGTTATGGAGGGGTACAGTTTCAGGGCATATTTGTGTGGAGTTCTGCATTGATACATTCCAGTGAGACAGGGAGGTTATGGAGAGGTATAGGTTCAGGGCATATTTGTGTGGAGTTCTGCATTGGTACATTCCAGTGAGACAGGGAGGTTATGGAGAGGTATACGTTCAGGGCATATTTGTGTGGAGTTCGGCATTCGTACGTTCCAGTGATACAGGGATGTTATGGAGGGGTACAGGAACAGGGTATATATGTGTGGAGTTCTGCATTGGTACATTCCAATGAGACAGGGAGGTTATGGAGGGTACAGGTTCAGGGCATATTTGTGTGGAGTTCGGCATTGGTACGTTGCAGTCAGACAGGGAGGTTATGGAGGGGTAAAGGCTCAGGTCATATTTGTGTGGAGTTCTGTATTGCTACATTCCAGTGAGGCAGGGAGGTTATGGAGGGTACAGGTTCAGGGCATATTTGTGTGGAGTTCCGCATTGGTACGTTCCAGTGAGACAGGGAGTTTATGGAGGGTTACAGATTTAGGGCATTATTGTGTGGAGTTCTGCATTGGTACGTTCCAGTGAGACAGGGAGGTTATGGAGAGGTACAGGTTCAGGGCATATTTGTGTGGAGTTCTGCATTGGTACGTTCCAGTGAGACTGCTAGGTTATGGAGGGTACAGGTTCAGGGCATATTTGTGTGGAGTTCTGCATTGGTACGTTCCAGTAAGACAGGGAGGTTATGGAGGGTACAGTTTCAGGGCATATTTGTGTGGATTTCTGCATTGGTACCTTCCAATGAGACTCGGAGGTTATGGGGGAGTACAGGAGCAGGGCATATTTGTGTGGAGTTCTGCATTGGTACGTTCCAGTGAGACAGGGAGGTTATGGAGGGGTACAGGAACAGTGCATATTTGTGTGGAGTTCTGCATTGGTACGTTCCAGTGAGACAGGTAGGTTATGGAGGGTACAGGTTCAGTTCATATTTGTGTGGAGTTCTGCATTGGTACGTTCCAGTGAGACAGGGTGGTTATGGAGAGGTACAGGTTCAGGGCATATTTGTGTGGAGTTCTGCACTGGTACATTCCAGTGAGCCTGGGTGGTTATGGAGGGTACAGGATCAGGGAATATTTGTGTGGAGTTCTGCATTGGTACGTTCCAGTGAGACAGGGAGGGTATGGAGGGTACAGGTTCAGGGCATATTTCTGTGGAGTTCTGCATTGCTACGTTCCAGTGAGACAAGGAGGTTATGGATGGGTACAGCAAAAGGGCATATTTTTGTGGAGTTCTGCATTGGTACGTTCCAGTGAGACAGGGAGGTTATGGAGGGTACAGGTACAGGGCATATTTGTGTGGAGTTCGGCATTGGTACGTTCCAGTAAGCCTGGGAGGTTATGGACGTTACAGGATCAGGGAATATTTGTGTGGAGTTCTGCATTGGTACGTTTCAGTGCGACAGGGAGGTTATGGAGGGGTACAGGTTCAGGACATACTTGTGTGGAGTTCTGCATTGGTACGTTCCAGTGAGACAGGGATGTTATGGAGGGGTACAGTTTCAGGGCATATTTGTGTGGAGTTCTGCATTGATACATTCCAGTGAGACAGGGAGGTTATGGAGAGGTATAGGTTCAGGGCATATTTGTGTGGAGTTCTGCATTGGTACATTCCAGTGAGACAGGGAGGTTATGGAGAGGTATACGTTCAGGGCATATTTGTGTGGAGTTCGGCATTCGTACGTTCCAGTGATACAGGGATGTTATGGAGGGGTACAGGAACAGGGTATATATGTGTGGAGTTCTGCATTGGTACATTCCAATGAGACAGGGAGGTTATGGAGGGTACAGGTTCAGGGCATATTTGTGTGGAGTTCGGCATTGGTACGTTGCAGTCAGACAGGGAGGTTATGGAGGGGTAAAGGCTCAGGTCATATTTGTGTGGAGTTCTGTATTGCTACATTCCAGTGAGGCAGGGAGGTTATGGAGGGTACAGGTTCAGGGCATATTTGTGTGGAGTTCCGCATTGGTACGTTCCAGTGAGACAGGGAGTTTATGGAGGGTTACAGATTTAGGGCATTATTGTGTGGAGTTCTGCATTGGTACGTTCCAGTGAGACAGGGAGGTTATGGAGAGGTACAGGTTCAGGGCATATTTGTGTGGAGTTCTGCATTGGTACGTTCCAGTGAGACTGCTAGGTTATGGAGGGTACAGGTTCAGGGCATATTTGTGTGGAGTTCTGCATTGGTACGTTCCAGTAAGACAGGGAGGTTATGGAGGGTACAGTTTCAGGGCATATTTGTGTGGATTTCTGCATTGGTACCTTCCAATGAGACTCGGAGGTTATGGGGGAGTACAGGAGCAGGGCATATTTGTGTGGAGATCCGCATTGGTACGTTCCAGTGAGACAGGGAGGTTATGGAGGGTTACAGGTTTAGGGCATATTTTGTGTGGAGTTCTGCATTGGTACGTTCCAATGAGACACGGAGGTTATGGGGGAGTACAGGTTCAGGGCATATTTGTGTGGAGTTCTGCATTGGTACGTTCCAGTGAGACAGGTAGGTTATGGAGGGTACAGGTTCAGGGCATATTTGTGTGGAGTTCTGCATTGGTACGTTCCATTAAGACAGGGAGGTTATGGAGGGTACAGTTTCAGGGCATATTTGTGTGGATTTCTGCATTGGTACGTTCCAATGAGACACGGAGGTTATGGGGGAGTACAGGAGCAGGGCATATTTGTGTGGAGATCCGCATTGGTACGTTCCAGTGAGACAGGGAGGTTATGGAGGGTTACAGGTTTAGGGCATATTTTGTGTGGAGTTCTGCATTGGTACGTTCCAGTGAGACAGGGAGGTTATGGAGAGGTACAGGTTCAGGGCATATTTGTGTGGAGTTCTGCATTGGTACGTTCCAGTGAGACAGGTAGGTTATGGAGGGTACAGGTTCAGGGCATATTTGTGTGGAGTTCTGCATTGGTACGTTCCAGTGAGACAGGGAGGTTATGGAGGGTACAGGATCAGGGAATATTTGTGTGGAGTTCTGCATTGGTACGTTCCATTGAGACAGGGAGGTTATGGAGGGTTACAGGATCAGGGCATATTTGTGTGGAGTTCTGCATTGGTACGTTCCAGTGATACAGGGAGGCTATGGAGGGTATAGGTTCAGGGCATATTTCTGTTGAGTTCGGCATTGGTACGTTCCAGGGAGACAGGGAGGTTATGGAGGGTACAGGTTCAGGGCATATTTGTGTGGAGTTCGGCATTGGTACGTTCCAGTGAGCCTGGGAGGTTATGGACGTTACAGGATCAGGGAATATTTGTGTGGAGTTCTGCATTGGTACGTTTCAGTGCGACAGGGAGGTTATGGAGAGGTACAGGTTCCGGGCATATTTGTGTGGATTTCTGCATTGGTACATTCCAGTGAGACAGCGAGGTTATGGAGAGGTATAGGTTCAGGGCATATTTGTGTGGAGTTCTGCATTGGTACGTTCCAGTGAGACAGGTAGGTTATGGAGGGTACAGGTTCAGGGCATATTTGTGTGGAGTGCTGCATTGGTACGTTTCGGTGAGACAGGGAGGTTATGGTGGGGTACAGGAGCAGGGCATATTTGTGTGGAGTTCGGCATTCGTACGTTCCAATGATACAGGGATGTTATGGAGGGGGACAGGAACAGGGAAAAATGTGTGGAGTTCTGCATTGGTACATTCCAGTGAGACAGGTAGGTTATGGAGGGTACAGGTTCAGTTCATATTTGTGTGGAGTTCTGCATTGGTACGTTCCAGTGAGACAGGGTGGTTATGGAGAGGTACAGGTTCAGGGCATATTTGTGTGGAGTTCTGCACTGGTACATTCCAGTGAGCCTGGGTGGTTATGGAGGGTACAGGATCAGGGAATATTTGTGTGGAGTTCTGCATTGGTACGTTCCAGTGAGACAGGGAGGCTATGGAGGGTACAGGTTCAGGGCATATTTCTGTGGAGTTCTGCATTGCTACGTTCCAGTGAGACAAGGAGGTTATGGATGGGTACAGCAAAAGGGCATATTTTTGTGGAGTTCTGCATTGGTACGTTCCAGTGAGACAGGGAGGTTATGGAGGGTACAGGTTCAGGGCATATTTGTGTGGAGTTCGGCATTGGTACGTTCCAGTGAGCCTGGGAGGTTATGGACGTTACAGGATCAGGGAATATTTGTGTGGAGTTCTGCATTGGTACGTTTCAGTGCGACAGGGAGGTTATGGAGGGGTACAGGTTCAGGACATACTTGTGTGGAGTTCTGCATTGGTACGTTCCAGTGAGACAGGGATGTTATGGAGGGGTACAGTTTCAGGGCATATTTGTGTGGAGTTCTGCATTGGTACATTCCAGTGAGACAGGGAGGTTATGGAGAGGTATAGGTTCAGGGCATATTTGTGTGGAGTTCTGCATTGGTACATTCCAGTGAGACAGGGAGGTTATGGAGAGGTATACGTTCAGGGCATATTTGTGTGGAGTTCGGCATTCGTACGTTCCAGTGATACAGGGATGTTATGGAGGGGTACAGGAACAGGGTATATATGTGTGGAGTTCTGCATTGGTACATTCCAATGAGACAGGGAGGTTATGGAGGGTACAGGTTCAGGGCATATTTGTGTGGAGTTCGGCATTGGTACGTTGCAGTCAGACAGGGAGGTTATGGAGGGGTACAGGCTCAGGTCATATTTGTGTGGAGTTCTGTATTGCTACATTCCAGTGAGGCAGGGAGGTTATGGAGGGTACAGGTTCAGGGCATATTTGTGTGGAGTTCCGCATTGGTACGTTCCAGTGAGACAGGGAGTTTATGGAGGGTTACAGATTTAGGGCATTATTGTGTGGAGTTCTGCATTGGTACGTTCCAGTGAGACAGGGAGGTTATGGAGAGGTACAGGTTCAGGGCATATTTGTGTGGAGTTCTGCATTGGTACGTTCCAGTGAGACTGCTAGGTTATGGAGGGTACAGGTTCAGGGCATATTTGTGTGGAGTTCTGCATTGGTACGTTCCAGTAAGACAGGGAGGTTATGGAGGGTACAGTTTCAAGGCATATTTGTGTGGATTTCTGCATTGGTACCTTCCAATGAGACTCGGAGGTTATGGGGGAGTACAGGAGCAGGGCATATTTGTGTGGAGATCCGCATTGGTACGTTCCAGTGAGACAGGGAGGTTATGGAGGGTTACAGGTTTAGGGCATATTTTGTGTGGAGTTCTGCATTGGTACGTTCCAATGAGACACGGAGGTTATGGGGGAGTACAGGTTCAGGGCATATTTGTGTGGAGTTCTGCATTGGTACGTTCCAGTGAGACAGGTAGGTTATGGAGGGTACAGGTTCAGGGCATATTTGTGTGGAGTTCTGCATTGGTACGTTCCAGTAAGACAGGGAGGTTATGGAGGGTACAGTTTCAGGGCATATTTGTGTGGATTTCTGCATTGGTACGTTCCAATGAGACACGGAGGTTATGGGGGAGTACAGGAGCAGGGCATATTTGTGTGGAGATCCGCATTGGTACGTTCCAGTGAGACAGGGAGGTTATGGAGGGTTACAGGTTTAGGGCATATTTTGTGTGGAGTTCTGCATTGGTACGTTCCAGTGAGACAGGGAGGTTATGGAGAGGTACAGGTTCAGGGCATATTTGTGTGGAGTTCTGCATTGGTACGTTCCAGTGAGACAGGTAGGTTATGGAGGGTACAGGTTCAGGGCATATTTGTGTGGAGTTCTGCATTGGTACGTTCCAGTGAGACAGGGAGGTTATGGAGGGTACAGGATCAGGGAATATTTGTGTGGAGTTCTGCATTGGTACGTTCCATTGAGACAGGGAGGTTATGGAGGGTTACAGGATCAGGGCATATTTGTGTGGAGTTCTGCATTGGTACGTTCCAGTGATACAGGGAGGCTATGGAGGGTATAGGTTCAGGGCATATTTCTGTTGAGTTCGGCATTGGTACGTTCCAGGGAGACAGGGAGGTTATGGAGGGTACAGGTTCAGGGCATATTTGTGTGGAGTTCGGCATTGGTACGTTCCAGTGAGCCTGGGAGGTTATGGACGTTACAGGATCAGGGAATATTTGTGTGGAGTTCTGCATTGGTACGTTTCAGTGCGACAGGGAGGTTATGGAGAGGTACAGGTTCCGGGCATATTTGTGTGGATTTCTGCATTGGTACATTCCAGTGAGACAGCGAGGTTATGGAGAGGTATAGGTTCAGGGCATATTTGTGTGGAGTTCTGCATTGGTACGTTCCAGTGAGACAGGTAGGTTATGGAGGGTACAGGTTCAGGGCATATTTGTGTGGAGTGCTGCATTGGTACGTTTCGGTGAGACAGGGAGGTTATGGTGGGGTACAGGAGCAGGGCATATTTGTGTGGAGTTCGGCATTCGTACGTTCCAATGATACAGGGATGTTATGGAGGGGGACAGGAACAGGGAAAAATGTGTGGAGTTCTGCATTGGTACATTCCAGTGAGACAGGTAGGTTATGGAGGGTACAGTTTCAGTTCATATTTGTGTGGAGTTCTGCATTGGTACGTTCCAGTGAGACAGGGTGGTTATGGAGAGGTACATGTTCAGGGCATATTTGTGTGGAGTTCTGCACTGGTACATTCCAGTGAGCCTGGGTGGTTATGGAGGGTACAGGATCAGGGAATATTTGTGTGGAGTTCTGCATTGGTACGTTCCAGTGAGACAGGGAGGCTATGGAGGGTACAGGTTCAGGGCATATTTCTGTGGAGTTCTGCATTGCTACGTTCCAGTGAGACAAGGAGGTTATGGATGGGTACAGCAAAAGGGCATATTTTTGTGGAGTTCTGCATTGGTACGTTCCAGTGAGACAGGGAGGTTATGGAGGGTACAGGTTCAGGGCATATTTGTGTGGAGTTCGGCATTGGTACGTTCCAGTGAGCCTGGGAGGTTATGGACGTTACAGGATCAGGGAATATTTGTGTGGAGTTCTGCATTGGTACATTCCAGTGAGACAGGGAGGTTATGGAGAGGTATAGGTTCAGGGCATATTTGTGTGGAGTTCTGCATTGGTACATTCCAGTGAGACAGGGAGGTTATGGAGAGGTATACGTTCAGGGCATATTTGTGTGGAGTTCGGCATTCGTACGTTCCAGTGATACAGGGATGTTATGGAGGGGTACAGGAACAGGGTATATATGTGTGGAGTTCTGCATTGGTACATTCCAATGAGACAGGGAGGTTATGGAGGGTACAGGTTCAGGGCATATATTTGTGGAGTTCGGCATTGGTACGTTGCAGTCAGACAGGGAGGTTATGGAGGGGTACAGGCTCAGGTCATATTTGTGTGGAGTTCTGTATTGCTACATTCCAGTGAGGCAGGGAGGTTATGGAGGGTACAGGTTCAGGGCATATTTGTGTGGAGTTCCGCATTGGTACGTTCCAGTGAGACAGGGAGTTTATGGAGGGTTACAGATTTAGGGCATTATTGTGTGGAGTTCTGCATTGGTACGTTCCAGTGAGACAGGGAGGTTATCGAGAGGTACAGGTTCAGGGCATATTTGTGTGGAGTTCTGCATTGGTACGTTCCAGTGAGACTGCTAGGTTATGGAGGGTACAGTTTCAGGGCATATTTGTGTGGAGTTCTGCATTGGTACGTTCCAGTAAGACAGGGAGGTTATGGAGGGTACAGTTTCAGGGCATATTTGTGTGGATTTCTGCATTGGTACCTTCCAATGAGACTCGGAGGTTATGGGGGAGTACAGGAGCAGGGCATATTTGTGTGGAGATCCGCATTGGTACGTTCCAGTGAGACAGGGAGGTTATGGAGGGTTACAGGTTTAGGGCATATTTTGTGTGGAGTTCTGCATTGGTACGTTCCAATGAGACACGGAGGTTATGGGGGAGTACAGGTTCAGGGCATATTTGTGTGGAGTTCTGCATTGGTACGTTCCAGTGAGACAGGTAGGTTATGGAGGGTACAGGTTCAGGGCATATTTGTGTGGAGTTCTGCATTGGTACGTTCCAGTAAGACAGGGAGGTTATGGAGGGTACAGTTTCAGGGCATATTTGTGTGGATTTCTGCATTGGTACGTTCCAATGAGACACGGAGGTTATGGGGGAGTACAGGAGCAGGGGATATTTGTGTGGAGATCCGCATTGGTACGTTCCAGTGAGACAGGGAGGTTATGGAGGGTTACAGGTTTAGGGCATATTTTGTGTGGAATTCTGCATTGGTACGTTCCAGTGAGACAGGGAGGTTATGGAGAGGTACAGGTTCAGGGCATATTTGTGTGGAGTTCTGCATTGGTACTTTCCAGTGAGACAGGTAGGTTATGGAGGGTACAGGTTCAGGGCATATTTGTGTGGAGTTCTGCATTGGTACGTTCCAGTGAGACAGGGAGGTTGTGGAGGGTACAGGATCAGGGAATATTTGTGTGGAGTTCTGCATTGGTACGTTCCATTGAGACAGGGAGGTTATGGAGTGTTACAGGATCAGGGCATATTTGTGTGGAGTTCTGCATTGGTACGTTCCAGTGATACAGGGAGGCTATGGAGGGTATAGGTTCAGGGCATATTTCTGTTGAGTTCTGCATTGGTACGTTCCAGGGAGACAGGGAGGTTATGGAGGGTACAGGTTCAGGGCATATTTGTGTGGAGTTCTGCATTGGTACGTTCCAGTGAGACAGGTAGGTTATGGAGGGTACAGGTTCAGGGCATATTTGTGTGGAGTGCTGCATTGGTACGTTTCGGTGAGACAGGGAGGTTATGGTGGGGTACAGGAGCAGGGCATATTTGTGTGGAGTTCGGCATTCGTACGTTCCAATGATACAGGGATGTTATGGAGGGGGACAGGAACAGGGTATATATGTGTGGAGTTATGCATTGGTACATTCCAATGAGACAGGGAGGTTATGGAGGGTACAGGTTCAGGGCATATTTGTGTGGAGTTCGGCATTGGTACGTTGCAGTCGGACAGGGAGGTTATGGAGGGTACAGTTTCAGGGCATATTTGTGTGGATTTCTGCATTGGTACGTTCCAATGAGACACGGAGGTTATGGGGGAGTACAGGAGCAGGGCATATTTGTGTGGAGATCCGCATTGGTACGTTCCAGTGAGACAGGGAGGTTATGGAGGGTTACACGTTTAGGGCATATTTTGTGTGGAGTTCTGCATTGGTACGTTCCAGTGAGACAGGGAGGTTATGGAGAGGTACAGGTTCAGGGCATATTTGTGTGGAGTTCTGCATTGGTATGTTCCAGTGAGACAGGGAGGTTATGGAGGGTACAGGATCAGGGAATATTTGTGTGGAGTTCTGCATTGGTACGTTCCATTGAGACAGGGAGGTTATGGAGGGTTACAGGATCAGGGCATATTTGTGTGGAGTTCTGCATTGGTACGTTCCAGTGATACAGGGAGGCTATGGAGGGTATAGGTTCAGGGCATATTTCTGTTGAGTTCTGCATTGGTACGTTTCAGTGCGACAGGGAGGTTATGGAGGGGTACAGGTTCAGGGCATATTTGTGTGGAGTTCGGCATTGGTACGTTCCAGTGAGCCTGGGAGGTTATGGACGTTACAGGATCAGGGAATATTTGTGTGGAGTTCTGCATTGGTACGTTTCAGTGCGACAGGGAGGTTATGGAGGGGTACAGGTTCCGGGCATATTTGTGTGGAGTTCTGCATTGGTACATTCCAGTGAGACAGCGAGGTTATGGAGAGGTATAGGTTCAGGGCATATTTGTGTGGAGTTCTGCATTGGTACGTTCCAGAGAGACAGGTAGGTTATGGAGGGTACAGGTTCAGGGCATATTTGTGTGGAGTGCTGCATTGGTACGTTTCGGTGAGACAGGGAGGTTATGGTGGGGTACAGGAGCAGGGCATATTTGTGTGGAGTTCGGCATTCGTACGTTCCAATGATACAGGGATGTTATGGAGGGGGACAGGAACAGGGTATATATGTGTGGAGTTCTGCATTGGTACATTCCAATGAGACAGGGAGGTTATGGAGGGTACAGGTTCAGGGCATATTTGTGTGGAGTTCGGCATTGGTACGTTGCAGTCGGACAGGGAGGTTATGGAGGGGTACAGGCTCAGGGCATATTTGTGTGGAGTTCTGTATTGCTACATTCCAGTGAGGCAGGGAGGTTATGGAGGGTACAGGTTCAGGGCATATTTGTGTGGAGTTCCGCATTGGTACGTTCCAGTGAGACAGGGAGTTTATGGAGGGTTACAGATTTAGGGCATTATTGTGTGGAGTTCTGCATTGGTACGTTCCAGTGAGACAAGGAGGTTATGGGCGGGTACAGGTTCAGGGCATATTTGTGTGGAGTTCTGCATTGGTACGTTCCAGTGAGACAGGGAGGTTATGGAGGGTACATGTTCAGTGCATATTTGTGCGGAGTTCTGCATTGGTACGTTCCAGTGAGACAGGGAGGTCATGGAGGAGTACAGGTTCAGGGCATATTTGTGTGGAGTTCGGCATTCGTACGTTCCAGTGATACAGGGATGTTATGGAGGGGTACAGGAACAGGGTATATATGTGTGGAGTTCTGCATTGGTACATTCCAATGAGACAGGGAGGTTATGGAGGGTACAGGTTCAGGGCATATTTGTGTGGAGTTCGGCATTGGTACGTTGCAGTCAGACAGGGAGGTTATGGAGGGGTATAGGCTCAGGTCATATTTGTGTGGAGTTCTGTATTGCTACATTCCAGTGAGGCAGGGAGGTTATGGAGGGTACAGGTTCAGGGCATATTTGTGTGGAGTTCCGCATTGGTACGTTCCAGTGAGACAGGGAGTTTATGGAGGGTTACAGATTTAGGGCATTATTGTGTGGAGTTCTGCATTGGTACGTTCCAGTGAGACAGGGAGGTTATGGAGAGGTACAGGTTCAGGGCATATTTGTGTGGAGTTCTGCATTGGTACGTTCCAGTGAGACTGCTAGGTTATGGAGGGTACAGGTTCAGGGCATATTTGTGTGGAGTTCTGCATTGGTACGTTCCAGTAAGACAGGGAGGTTATGGAGGGTACAGTTTCAAGGCATATTTGTGTGGATTTCTGCATTGGTACGTTCCAATGAGACTCGGAGGTTATGGGGGAGTACAGGAGCAGGGCATATTTGTGTGGAGATCCGCATTGGTAAGTTCCAGTGAGACAGGGAGGTTATGGAGGGTTACAGGTTTAGGGCATATTTTGTGTGGAGTTCTGCATTGGTACGTTCCAATGAGACACGGAGGTTATGGGGGAGTACAGGTTCAGGGCATATTTGTGTGGAGTTCTGCATTGGTACGTTCCAGTGAGACAGGTAGGTTATGGAGGGTACAGGTTCAGGGCATATTTGTGTGGAGTTCTGCATTGGTACGTTCCAGTAAGACAGGGAGGTTATGGAGGGTACAGTTTCAGGGCATATTTGTGTGGATTTCTGCATTGGTACGTTCCAATGAGACACGGAGGTTATAGGGGAGTACAGGAGCAGGGCATATTTGTGTGGAGATCCGCATTGGTACGTTCCAGTGAGACAGGGAGGTTATGGAGGGTTACAGGTTTAGGGCATATTTTGTGTGGAGTTCTGCATTGGTACGTTCCAGTGAGACAGGGAGGTTATGGAGAGGTACAGGTTCAGGGCATATTTGTGTGGAGTTCTGCATTGGTACGTTCCAGTGAGACAGGTAGGTTATGGAGGGTACAGGTTCAGGGCATATTTGTGTGGAGTTCTGCATTGGTACGTTCCAGTGAGACAGGGAGGTTATGGAGGGTACAGGATCAGGGAATATTTGTGTGGAGTTCTGCATTGGTACGTTCCATTGAGACAGGGAGGTTATGGAGGGTTACAGGATCAGGGCATATTTGTGTGGAGTTCTGCATTGGTACGTTCCAGTGATACAGGGAGGCTATGGAGGGTATAGGTTCAGGGCATATTTCTGTTGAGTTCTGCATTGGTACGTTCCAGGGAGACAGGGAGGTTATGGAGGGTACAGGTTCAGGGCATATTTGTGTGGAGTTCGGCATTGGTACGTTCCAGTGAGCCTGGGAGGTTATGGACGTTACAGGATCAGGGAATATTTGTGTGGAGTTCTGCATTGGTACGTTTCAGTGCGACAGGGAGGTTATGGAGGGGTACAGGCTCAGGGCATATTTGTGTGGAGTTCTGTATTGCTACATTCCAGTGAGGCAGGGAGGTTATGGAGGGTACAGGTTCAGGGCATATTTGTGTGGAGTTCCGCATTGGTACGTTCCAGTGAGACAGGGAGTTTATGGAGGGTTACAGATTTAGGGCATTATTGTGTGGAGTTCTGCATTGGTACGTTCCAGTGAGACAAGGAGGTTATGGGCGGGTACAGGTTCAGGGCATATTTGTGTGGAGTTCTGCATTGGTACGTTCCAGTGAGACAGGGAGGTTATGGAGGGTACATGTTCAGTGCATATTTGTGCGGAGTTCTGCATTGGTACGTTCCAGTGAGACAGGGAGGTCATGGAGGAGTACAGGTTCAGGGCATATTTGTGTGGAGTTCGGCATTCGTACGTTCCAGTGATACAGGGATGTTATGGAGGGGTACAGGAACAGGGTATATATGTGTGGAGTTCTGCATTGGTACATTCCAATGAGACAGGGAGGTTATGGAGGGTACAGGTTCAGGGCATATTTGTGTGGAGTTCGGCATTGGTACGTTGCAGTCAGACAGGGAGGTTATGGAGGGGTATAGGCTCAGGTCATATTTGTGTGGAGTTCTGTATTGCTACATTCCAGTGAGGCAGGGAGGTTATGGAGGGTACAGGTTCAGGGCATATTTGTGTGGAGTTCCGCATTGGTACGTTCCAGTGAGACAGGGAGTTTATGGAGGGTTACAGATTTAGGGCATTATTGTGTGGAGTTCTGCATTGGTACGTTCCAGTGAGACAGGGAGGTTATGGAGAGGTACAGGTTCAGGGCATATTTGTGTGGAGTTCTGCATTGGTACGTTCCAGTGAGACTGCTAGGTTATGGAGGGTACAGGTTCAGGGCATATTTGTGTGGAGTTCTGCATTGGTACGTTCCAGTAAGACAGGGAGGTTATGGAGGGTACAGTTTCAAGGCATATTTGTGTGGATTTCTGCATTGGTACGTTCCAATGAGACTCGGAGGTTATGGGGGAGTACAGGAGCAGGGCATATTTGTGTGGAGATCCGCATTGGTACGTTCCAGTGAGACAGGGAGGTTATGGAGGGTTACAGGTTTAGGGCATATTTTGTGTGGAGTTCTGCATTGGTACGTTCCAATGAGACACGGAGGTTATGGGGGAGTACAGGTTCAGGGCATATTTGTGTGGAGTTCTGCATTGGTACGTTCCAGTGAGACAGGTAGGTTATGGAGGGTACAGGTTCAGGGCATATTTGTGTGGAGTTCTGCATTGGTACGTTCCAGTAAGACAGGGAGGTTATGGAGGGTACAGTTTCAGGGCATATTTGTGTGGATTTCTGCATTGGTACGTTCCAATGAGACACGGAGGTTATGGGGGAGTACAGGAGCAGGGCATATTTGTGTGGAGATCCGCATTGGTACGTTCCAGTGAGACAGGGAGGTTATGGAGGGTTACAGGTTTAGGGCATATTTTGTGTGGAGTTCTGCATTGGTACGTTCCAGTGAGACAGGGAGGTTATGGAGAGGTACAGGTTCAGGGCATATTTGTGTGGAGTTCTGCATTGGTACGTTCCAGTGAGACAGGTAGGTTATGGAGGGTACAGGTTCAGGGCATATTTGTGTGGAGTTCTGCATTGGTACGTTCCAGTGAGACAGGGAGGTTATGGAGGGTACAGGATCAGGGAATATTTGTGTGGAGTTCTGCATTGGTACGTTCCATTGAGACAGGGAGGTTATGGAGGGTTACAGGATCAGGGCATATTTGTGTGGAGTTCTGCATTGGTACGTTCCAGTGATACAGGGAGGCTATGGAGGGTATAGGTTCAGGGAATATTTGTGTGGAGTTCTGCATTGGTACGTTTCAGTGCGACAGGGAGGTTATGGAGGGGTACAAGCTCAGGGCATATTTGTGTGGAGTTCTGTATTGCTACATTCCAGTGAGGCAGGGAGGTTATGGAGGGTACAGGTTCAGGGCATATTTGTGTGGAGTTCCGCATTGGTACGTTCCAGTGAGACAGGGAGTTTATGGAGGGTTACAGATTTAGGGCATTATTGTGTGGAGTTCTGCATTGGTACGTTCCAGTGAGACAAGGAGGTTATGGGCGGGTACAGGTTCAGGGCATATTTGTGTGGAGTTCTGCATTGGTACGTTCCAGTGAGACAGGGAGGTTATGGAGGGTACATGTTCAGTGCATATTTGTGCGGAGTTCTGCATTGGTACGTTCCAGTGAGACAGGGAGGTCATGGAGGAGTACAGGTTCAGGGCATATTTGTGTGGAGTTCGGCATTCGTACGTTCCAGTGATACAGGGATGTTATGGAGGGGTACAGGAACAGGGTATATATGTGTGGAGTTCTGCATTGGTACATTCCAATGAGACAGGGAGGTTATGGAGGGTACAGGTTCAGGGCATATTTGTGTGGAGTTCGGCATTGGTACGTTGCAGTCAGACAGGGAGGTTATGGAGGGGTATAGGCTCAGGTCATATTTGTGTGGAGTTCTGTATTGCTACATTCCAGTGAGGCAGGGAGGTTATGGAGGGTACAGGTTCAGGGCATATTTGTGTGGAGTTCCGCATTGGTACGTTCCAGTGAGACAGGGAGTTTATGGAGGGTTACAGATTTAGGGCATTATTGTGTGGAGTTCTGCATTGGTACGTTCCAGTGAGACAGGGAGGTTATGGAGAGGTACAGGTTCAGGGCATATTTGTGTGGAGTTCTGCATTGGTACGTTCCAGTGAGACTGCTAGGTTATGGAGGGTACAGGTTCAGGGCATATTTGTGTGGAGTTCTGCATTGGTACGTTCCAGTAAGACAGGGAGGTTATGGAGGGTACAGTTTCAAGGCATATTTGTGTGGATTTCTGCATTGGTACGTTCCAATGAGACTCGGAGGTTATGGGGGAGTACAGGAGCAGGGCATATTTGTGTGGAGATCCGCATTGGTACGTTCCAGTGAGACAGGGAGGTTATGGAGGGTTACAGGTTTAGGGCATATTTTGTGTGGAGTTCTGCATTGGTACGTTCCAATGAGACACGGAGGTTATGGGGGAGTACAGGTTCAGGGCATATTTGTGTGGAGTTCTGCATTGGTACGTTCCAGTGAGACAGGTAGGTTATGGAGGGTACAGGTTCAGGGCATATTTGTGTGGAGTTCTGCATTGGTACGTTCCAGTAAGACAGGGAGGTTATGGAGGGTACAGTTTCAGGGCATATTTGTGTGGATTTCTGCATTGGTACGTTCCAATGAGACACGGAGGTTATGGGGGAGTACAGGAGCAGGGCATATTTGTGTGGAGATCCGCATTGGTACGTTCCAGTGAGACAGGGAGCTTATGGAGGGTTACAGGTTTAGGGCATATTTTGTGTGGAGTTCTGCACTGGTACGTTCCAGTGAGACAGGGAGGTTATGGAGAGGTACAGGTTCAGGGCATATTTGTGTGGAGTTCTGCATTGGTACGTTCCAGTGAGACAGGTAGGTTATGGAGGGTACAGGTTCAGGGCATATTTGTGTGGAGTTCTGCATTGGTACGTTCCAGTGATACAGGGAGGTTATGGAGGGTACAGGATCAGGGAATATTTGTGTGGAGTTCTGCATTGGTACGTTCCAGGGAGACAGGGAGGTTATGGAGGGTACAGGTTCAGGGCATATTTGTGTGGAGTTCGGCATTGGTACGTTCCAGTGAGCCTGGGAGGTTATGGACGTTACAGGATCAGGGAATATTTGTGTGGAGTTCTGCATTGGTACGTTTCAGTGCGACAGGGAGGTTATGGAGGGGTATAGGTTCCGGGCATATTTGTGTGGAGTTCTGCATTGGTACATTCCAGTGAGACAGCGAGGTTATGGAGAGGTATAGGTTCAGGGCATATTTGTGTGGAGTTCTGCATTCGTACGTTCCAATGATACAGGGATGTTATGGAGGGGGACAGGAACAGGGTATATATGTGTGGAGTTCTGCATTGGTACATTCCAATGAGACAGGGAGGTTATGGAGGGTACAGGTTCAGGGCATATTTGAGTGGAGTTCGGCATTGGTACGTTGCAGTCGGACAGGGAGGTTATGGAGGGTACAGGTTCAGGGCATATTTGTGTGGAGTGCTGCATTGGTACGTTTCGGTGAGACAGGGAGGTTATGGTGGGGTACAGGAGCAGGGCATATTTGTGTGGAGTTCGGCATTCGTACGTTCCAATGATACAGGGATGTTATGGAGGGGGACAGGAACAGGGTATATATGTGTGGAGTTCTGCATTGGTACATTCCAATGAGACAGGGAGGTTATGGAGGGTAGTGGTTCAGGGCATATTTGTGTGGAGTTCGGCATTGGTACGTTGCAGTCGGACAGGGAGGTTATGGAGGGTACAGTTTCAGGGCATATTTGTGTGGATTTCTGCATTGGTACGTTCCAATGAGACACGGAGGTTATGGGGGAGTACAGGAGCAGGGCATATTTGTGTGGAGATCCGCATTGGTACGTTCCAGTGAGACAGGGAGGTTATGGAGAGGTACAGGTTCAGGGCATATTTGTGTGGAGTTCTGCATTGGTACGTTCCAGTGAGACAGGTAGGTTATGGAGGGTACAGGTTCAGGGCATATTTGTGTGGAGTTCTGCATTGGTACGTTCCAGTGAGACAGGGAGGGTATGGAGGGTACAGGATCAGGGAATATTTGTGTGGAGTTCTGCATTGGTACGTTCCATTGAGACAGGGAGGTTATGGAGGGTTACAGGATCAGGGCATATTTGTGTGGAGTTCTGCATTGGTACGTTCCAGTGATACAGGGAGGCTATGGAGGGTATAGGTTCAGGGCATATTTCTGTTGAGTTCTGCATTGGTACGTTCCAGGGAGACAGGGAGGTTATGGAGGGTACAGGTTCAGGGCATATTTGTGTGGAGTTCGGCATTGGTACGTTCCAGTGAGCCTGGGAGGTTATGGACGTTACAGGATCAGGGAATATTTGTGTGGAGTTCTGCATTGGTACGTTTCAGTGCGACAGGGAGGTTATGGAGGGGTACAGGTTCCGGGCATATTTGTGTGGAGTTCTGCATTGGTACATTCCAGTGAGACAGCGAGGTTATGGAGAGGTATAGGTTCAGGGCATATTTGTGTGGAGTTCTGCATTGGTACGTTCCAGTGAGACAGGTAGGTTATGGAGGGTACAGGTTCAGGGCATATTTGTGTGGAGTGCTGCATTGGTACGTTTCGGTGAGACAGGGAGGTTATGGTGGGGTACAGGAGCAGGGCATATTTGTGTGGAGTTCGGCATTCGTACGTTCCAATGATACAGGGATGTTATGGAGGGGGACAGGAACAGGGTATATATGTGTGGAGTTCTGCATTGGTACATTCCAATGAGACAGGGAGGTTATGGAGGGTACAGGTTCAGGGCATATTTGTGTGGAGTTCGGCATTGGTACGTTGCAGTCGGACAGGGAGGTTATGGAGGGGTACAGATTTAGGGCATTATTGTGTGGAGTTCTGCATTGGTACGTTCCAGTGAGACAAGGAGGTTATGGGCGGGTACAGGTTCAGGGCATATTTGTGTGGAGTTCTGCATTGGTACGTTCCAGTGAGACAGGGAGGTTATGGAGGGTACATGTTCAGTGCATATTTGTGCGGAGTTCTGCATTGGTACGTTCCAGTGAGACAGGGAGGTCATGGAGGAGTACAGGTTCAGGGCATATTTGTCTGGAGTTCTGCATTGGTACGTTCCAATGAGACAGGGAGGATATGGAGGGGTACAGGTTCAGGGCAAATTTCTGTGCAGTTCTGCATTGGTACGTTCCAGTGAGACAAGGAGGTTATGGGCGGGTACAGGTTCAGGGCATATTTGTGTGGAGTTCTGCATTGGTACGTTCCAGTGAGACAGGGATGTTATGGAGGGTACAGGTTCAGGGCATATTTGTGTGGAGTTCTGCATCGGTACGTTCCAGTGAGACATGGACTTTATGGAGGGATACAGGTTCAGGGCATATTTGTAAGGAGTTCTGCATTGGTACTTTCCAGTGAGACAGGGAGGTTATGGAGGGTACAGGTTCAGGGTATATTTGTTTGGAGTTCTGCATTGGTACGTTCCAGTGAGACACGGTGGTTATGGAGGGGTACAGGTTCAGGGCATATTTGTGCGGAGTTCTGCATTGGTACGTTCCAGTGAGACAGCGAGTTTATGGAGGGTACAGGTTCATGGCATATTTGTGTGGAGTTCTGCATTGGTACGTTCCAGTGAGACAGGGAGGTTATGGAGGGATACAGGTTCAGGGCATATTTGTGTGTAGTTCTGCATTGGTACGTTCCAGTGAGACAGCGAGTTTATGGAGGGGTACAGGTTCAGGGCATATTTGTGTGTAGTTCTGCATTGGTACGTTCCAGTGAGACAGCGAGTTTATGGAGGGGTACAGGTTCAGGGCATATTTGTGTAGACTTCTTCATTGGTACGTTCCAGGGAGACAGGGAGGTTATGGGAGGGTACAAGTTCAGGGCATATTTGTGTGGAGTTCTGCGTTGGGATGACCCAGTGAGACTGCGATGTCATGGAGGGGTACAGGTTCAGGGCATATTTGTGTGGAGTTCTGCAGTGGGACGTTCCAGTGAGACAGGGAGGTTATGGAGGGGTACAGGTTCAGGGTATATTTGTGTGTAGTTCTGCATTGGTACGTTCCAGTGTGACAGGGAGGTTATGGAGGGTACAGGTTCAGGGCATATTTGTGTGGATTTCTGCAGTGGCACATTCCAGTGAGACAGGGAGGTTAAGGACGGGTATAGGTTCAGGGCACATTTGTGTGGAGTTCTGCATAGGTACTTTCCAGTGAGACAGGGAGGTTATGGAGGGTACCGGTTCATGGCATATTTGTGTGGTGTTCTGCAGTGGGACTTTCCAGTGAGGCAGGGAGATAATGGACGGGTACAGGTTCAGGGCATACTTGTGTGGAGTTCTGCATTGGTACGTTCCAGTGAGACAGGGAGGTTATGGACGGGTACAGTGTCAGGGCATATTTTTGTGGAGTTCTGCATTGGTACTTTCCAGTGAGACAGCGAGGTTATGGAGGATACAGGTTCATGGCATATTTGTGTGGAGTTCTGCATTGGTACGTTCCAGTGAGACAAGGAGGTTATGGATGGGTACAGCAAAAGGGCATATTTTTGTGGAGTTCTGCATTGGTACGTTCCAGTGAGACAGGGAGGTTATGGAGGGTACAGGTTCAGGGCATATTTGTGTGGAGTTCGGCATTGGTACGTTCCAGTGAGCCTGGGAGGTTATGGACGTTACTGGATCAGGGAATATTTGTGTGGAGTTCTGCATTGGTACGTTTCAGTGCGACAGGGAGGTTATGGAGGGGTACAGGTTCAGGACATACTTGTGTGGAGTTCTGCATTGGTACGTTCCAGTGAGACAGGGATGTTATGGAGGGGTACAGTTTCAGGGCATATTTGTGTGGAGTTCTGCATTGGTACATTCCAGTGAGACAGGGAGGTTATGGAGAGGTATAGGTTCAGGGCATATTTGTGTGGAGTTCTGCATTGGTACATTCCAGTGAGACAGGGAGGTTATGGAGAGGTATACGTTCAGGGCATATTTGTGTGGAGTTCGGCATTCGTACGTTCCAGTGATACAGGGATGTTATGGAGGGGTACAGGAACAGGGTATATATGTGTGGAGTTCTGCATTGGTACATTCCAATGAGACAGGGAGGTTATGGAGGGTACAGGTTCAGGGCATATTTGTGTGGAGTTCGGCATTGGTACGTTGCAGTCAGACAGGGAGGTTATGGAGGGGTACAGGCTCAGGTCATATTTGTGTGGAGTTCTGTATTGCTACATTCCAGTGAGGCAGGGAGGTTATGGAGGGTACAGGTTCAGGGCATATTTGTGTGGAGTTCCGCATTGGTACGTTCCAGTGAGACAGGGTGTTTATGGAGGGTACAGGTTCAGGGCATATTTGTGTTGAGTGCTGCATTGGTACGTTTCGGTGTGACAGGGAGGTTATGGTGGGGTACAGGAGCAGGGCATATTTGTGTGGAGTTCGGCATTCGTACGTTCCAATGATACAGGGATGTTATGGAGGGGGACAGGAACAGGGTATATATGTGTGGAGTTCTGCATTGGTACATTCCAATGAGACAGGGAGGTTATGGAGGGTACAGGTTCAGGGCATATTTGTGTGGAGTTCGGCATTGGTACGTTGCAGTCGGACAGGGAGGTTATGGATGGGTACAGGCTCAGGGCATATTTGTGTGGAGTACTGTATTGCTACATTCCAGTGAGACTGGGAGGTTATGGAGGGTACAGGTTCAGGGCATATTTGTGTGGAGTTCCGCATTGGTACGTTCCAGTGAGACAGGGAGTTTATGGAGGGTTACAGATTTAGGGCATTATTGTGTGGAGTTCTGCATTGGTACGTTCCAGTGAGACAAGGAGGTTATGGGCGGGTACAGGTTCAGGGCATATTTGTGTGGAGTTCTGCATTGGTACGTTCCAGTGAGACAGGGAGGTCATGGAGGGTACATGTTCAGTGCATATTTGTGCGGAGTTCTGCATTGGTGCGTTCCAGTGAGACAGGGAGGTCATGGAGGAGTACAGGTTCAGGGCATATTTGTCTGGAGTTCTGCATTGGTACGTTCCAATGAGACAGGGAGGTTATGGAGGGGTACAGGTTCAGGGCAAATTTCTGTACAGTTCTGCATTGGTACGTTCCAGTGAGACAAGGATGTTATGGGCGGGTACAGGTTCAGGGCATATTTGTGTGGAGTTCTGCATTGGTACGTTCCAGTGAGACAGGGATGTTATGGAGGGTACAGGTTCAGGGCATATTTGTGTGGAGTTCTGCATTGGTACGTTCCAGTGAGACATGGACTTTATGGAGGGATACAGGTTCAGGGCATATTTGTAAGGAGTTCTGCATTGGTACTTTCCAGTGAGACAGGGAGGTTATGGAGGGTACAGGTTCAGGGTATATTTGTGTGGAGTTCTGCATTGGTACGTTCCAGTGAGACACGGTGGTTATGGAGGGGTACAGGTTCAGGGCATATTTGTGCGGAGTTCTGCATTGGTACGTTCCAGTGAGACAGGGAGGTTATGGAGGGTACAGGTTCATGGCATATTTGTGTGGAGTTCTGCATTGGTACGTTCCAGTGAGACAGGGAGGTTATGGAGGGATACAGGTTCAGGGCATATTTGTGTGTAGTTCTGCATTGGTACGTTCCAGTGAGACAGCGAGTTTATGGAGGGGTACAGGTTCAGGGCATATTTGTGTGTAGTTCTGCATTGGTACGTTCCAGTGAGACAGCGATTTTTTGGAGGGGTACAGGTTCAGGGCATATTTGTGTGGACTTCTTCATTGGTACGTTCCAGGGAGACAGGGAGGTTATGGGAGGGTACAAGTTCAGGGCATATTTGTGTGGAGTTCTGCGTTGGGATGACCCAGTGAGACTGCGATGTCATGGAGGGGTACAGGTTCAGGGCATATTTGTGTGGAGTTCTGCGGTGGGACGTTCCAGTGAGACAGGGAGGTTATGGAGGGGTACAGGTTCAGGGTATATTTGTGTGGAGTTCTGCATAGGTACTTTCCAGTGAGACAGGGAGGTTATGGAGGGTACCGGTTCATGGCATATTTGTGTGGAGTTCTGCAGTGGGACTTTCCAGTGAGGCAGGGAGATAATGGACGGGTACAGGTTCAGGGCATACTTGTGTGGAGTTCTGCATTGGTACGTTCCAGTGAGACAGGGAGGTTATGGACGGGTACAGTGTCAGGGCATATTTTTGTGGAGTTCTGCATTGGTACTTTCCAGTGAGACAGCGAGGTTATGGAGGATACAGGTTCATGGCATATTTGTGTGGAGTTCTGCATTGGTACGTTCCAGTGAGACAGGGAGGTTATGGAGGGGTACAGGTTCAGTGTATAATTGTGTGGAGTTCTGCGTTGGTACGTTCCGGTGAGACAGGGTGGATATGGAGGGTACTGGTACAGGGCATATTTGTGTGGAGTTCTGCAGTGGTACATTCCAGTGAGACAGGGTGTTTATGGACGGGTACAGGTTCAGGGCATATTTGTGTGGAGTTCTGCATTGGTACTTTCCAGTGAGACAGGGAGGTTATGGAGGGTACCGGTTCATGGTATATTTGTGTGGAGTTCTGCAGTGGGACTTTCCAGTGAGGCAGGGAGAAAATGGACGGGTACAGGTTCAGGGCATACTTGTGTGGATTTCTGCATTGGTACGTTCCAGTGAGACAGGGAGGTTATGGACGGGTACAGGTTCAGGGCATATTTGTGTGGAGTTCTGCATTGGTACGTTCCAGTGAGACAGGGAGGTTATGGAGGGGTACAGGTCCAGGGCATATTTGTGTGGAGTTCTGCATTGGTCCGTTCCAGTGAGACAGAGAGGTTATGCACGGTACAGGTTCAGGGTATATTTGAGTGGAGTTCGGCATTGGTGTGTTCCAGTGAGACAGGGATGTTATGGAGGGGTACAGGTTCAGGGCATATTTGTGTGGAGTTCTGCATTGGTACGTTCCAGTGAGACAGGGAGGTCATGGAGGAGTACAGGATCAGGGCATATTTGTGTGGAGTTCTGCAGTGGGACTTTACAGTGAGGCAGGGAGATAATGGACGGGTACAGGTTCAGGGCATACTTGTGTGGATTTCTGCATTGGTACGTTCCAGTGAGACAGGGAGGTTATGGACGGGTACAGGTTCAGGGCATATTTATGTGGAGTTCTGCATTGGTACGTTCCAGTGAGACAGGGAGGTTATGGAGGGGTACAGGTCCAGGGCATATTTGTGTGGAGTTCTGCATTGGTCCGATCCAGTGAGACAGAGAGGTTATGCACGGTACCGATTCAGGGTATATTTGAGTGGAGTTCGGCATTGGTGTGTTCCAGTGAGACAGGGATGTTATGGAGGGGTACAGGTTCAGGGCATATTTGTGTGGAGTTCTGCATTGGTACGTTCCAGGGAGACAGGGAGGTTATGGGAGGGTACAAGTTCAGGGCATATTTGTGTGGAGTTCTGCGTTGGGATGACCCAGTGAGACTGCGATGTCATGGAGGGGTACAGGTTCAGGGCATATTTGTGTGGAGTTCTGCAGTGGGACGTTCCAGTGAGACAGGGAGGTTATGGAGGGGTACAGGTTCAGGGTATATTTGTGTGTAGTTCTGCATTGGTACGTTCCAGTGTGACAGGGAGGTTATGGAGGGTACAGGTTCAGGGCATATTTGTGTGGAGTTCTGCAGTGGCACATTCCAGTGAGACAGGGAGGTTAAGGACGGGTATAGGTTCAGGGCACATTTGTGTGGAGTTCTGCATAGGTACTTTCCAGTGAGACAGGGAGGTTATGGAGGGTACCGGTTCATGGCATATTTGTGTGGAGTTCTGCAGTGGGACTTTCCAGTGAGGCAGGGAGATAATGGACGGGTACAGGTTCAGGGCATACTTGTGTGGAGTTCTGCATTGGTACGTTCCAGTGAGACAGGGAGGTTATGGACGGGTACAGTGTCAGGGCATATTTTTGTGGAGTTCTGCATTGGTACTTTCCAGTGAGACAGCGAGGTTATGGAGGATACAGGTTCATGGCATATTTGTGTGGAGTTCTGCATTGGTACGTTCCAGTGAGACAAGGAGGTTATGGATGGGTACAGCAAAAGGGCATATTTTTGTGGAGTTCTGCATTGGTACGTTCCAGTGAGACAGGGAGGTTATGGAGGGTACAGGTTCAGGGCATATTTGTTTGGAGTTCGGCATTGGTACGTTCCAGTGAGCCTGGGAGGTTATGGACGTTACAGGATCAGGGAATATTTGTGTGGAGTTCTGCATTGGTACGTTTCAGTGCGACAGGGAGGTTATGGAGGGGTACAGGTTCAGGACATACTTGTGTGGAGTTCTGCATTGGTACGTTCCAGTGAGACAGGGATGTTATGGAGGGGTACAGTTTCAGGGCATATTTGTGTGGAGTTCTGCATTGGTACATTCCAGTGAGACAGGGAGGTTATGGAGAGGTATAGGTTCAGGGCATATTTGTGTGGAGTTCTGCATTGGTACATTCCAGTGAGACAGGGAGGTTATGGAGAGGTATACGTTCAGGGCATATTTGTGTGGAGTTCGGCATTCGTACGTTCCAGTGATACAGGGATGTTATGTAGGGGTACAGGAACAGGGTATATATGTGTGGAGTTCTGCATTGGTACATTCCAATGAGACAGGGAGGTTATGGAGGGTACAGGTTCGGGGCATATTTGTGTGGAGTTCGGCATTGGTACGTTGCAGTCAGACAGGGAGGTTATGGAGGGGTACAGGCTCAGGTCATATTTGTGTGGAGTTCTGTATTGCTACATTCCAGTGAGGCAGGGAGGTTATGGAGGGTACAGGTTCAGGGCATATTTGTGTGTAGTTCTGCATTGGTACGTTCCAGTGAGACAGCGATTTTTTGGAGGGGTACAGGTTCAGGGCATATTTGTGTGGACTTCTTCATTGGTACGTTCCAGGGAGACAGGGAGGTTATGGGAGGGTACAAGTTCAGGGCATATTTGTGTGGAGTTCTGCGTTGGGATGACCCAGTGAGACTGCGATGTCATGGAGGGGTACAGGTTCAGGGCATATTTGTGTGGAGTTCTGCAGTGGGACGTTCCAGTGAGACAGGGAGGTTATGGAGGGGTACAGGTTCAGGGTATATTTGTGTGGAGTTCTGCATAGGTACTTTCCAGTGAGACAGGGAGGTTATGGAGGGTACCGGTTCATGGAATATTTGTGTGGAGTTCTGCAGTGGGACTTTCCAGTGAGGCAGGGAGATATTGGACGGGTACAGGTTCAGGGCATACTTGTGTGGAGTTCTGCATTGGTACGTTCCAGTGAGACAGGGAGGTTATGGACGGGTACAGTGTCAGGGCATATTTTTGTGGAGCTCTGCATTGGTACTTTCCAGTGAGACAGCGAGGTTATGGAGGATACAGGTTCATGGCATATTTGTGTGGAGTTCTGCATTGGTACGTTCCAGTGAGACAGGGAGGTTATGGAGGGGTACAGGTTCAGTGTATAATTGTGTGGAGTTCTGCGTTGGTACGTTCCGGTGAGACAGGGTGGATATGGAGGGTACTGGTACAGGGCATATTTGTGTGGAGTTCTGCAGTGGTACATTCCAGTGAGACAGGGTGTTTATGGACGGGTACAGGTTCAGGGCATATTTGTGTGGAGTTCTGCATTGGTACTTTCCAGTGAGACAGGGAGGTTATGGAGGGTACCGGTTCATGGTATATTTGTGTGGAGTTCTGCAGTGGGACTTTCCAGTGAGGCAGGGAGAAAATGGACGGGTACAGGTTCAGGGCATACTTGTGTGGATTTCTGCATTGGTACGTTCCAGTGAGACAGGGAGGTTATGGACGGGTACAGGTTCAGGGCATATTTGTGTGGAGTTCTGCATTGGTACGTTCCAGTGAGACAGGGAGGTTATGGAGGGGTACAGGTCCAGGGCATATTTGTGTGGAGTTCTGCATTGGTCCGTTCCAGTGAGACAGAGAGGTTATGCACGGTACAGGTTCAGGGTATATTTGAGTGGAGTTCGGCATTGGTGTGTTCCAGTGAGACAGGGATGTTATGGAGGGGTACAGGTTCAGGGCATATTTGTGTGGAGTTCTGCATTGGTACGTTCCAGTGAGACAGGGAGGTCATGGAGGAGTACAGGATCAGGGCATATTTGTGTGGAGTTCTGCAGTGGGACTTTACAGTGAGGCAGGGAGATAATGGACGGGTACAGGTTCAGGGCATATTTGTGTGGAGTTCTGCAGTGGTACTTTCCAGTGAGATAGGGAGGTTATGGACGGGTAAAGGTTCAGGGCATATTTGTGTGGAGTTCTGCTTTGGTACGTTCCAGTGAGACAGGGAGGTCATGGAGGAGTACAGGTTCAGGGCATATTTGTGTGGAGTTCTGCATTGGTACGTTCCAGTGAGACAGGGAGGTTATGGAGGGGTACAGGTTCAGGGCATATTTTTGTGTAGTTCTGCATTGGTACGTTCCAGTGAGACAGCGAGTTTATGGAGGGGTACAGGTTCAGGGCATATTTGTGTGGACTTCTTCATTGGTACGTTCCAGTGAGACAGGGAGGTTATGGGAGGGTACAAGTTCAGGGCATATTTGTGTGGAGTTCTGCGTTGGGATGACCCAGTGAGACTGCGATGTCATGGAGGAGTACAGGTTCAGGGCATATTTGTGTGGAGTTCTGCAGTGGCACATTCCAGTGAGACAGGGAGGTTAAGGACGGGTATAGGTTCAGGGCATATTTGTGTGGAGTTCTGCATTGGTACGTTCCAGTGAGACAGGGAGGTTTTGGAGGGTACCGGTTCATGGCATATTTGTGTGGAGTTCTGCAGTGGGACTTTCCAGTGAGGCAGGGAGGTTATGGACGGGTAAAGGTTCAGGGCATATTTGTGTGGAGTTCTGCTTTGGTACGTTCCAGTGAGACAGGGAGTTTATGGAGGGGTACAGGTTCAGGGCATATTTGTGTGGACTTCTTCATTGGTACGTTCCAGGGAGACAGGGAGGTTATGGGAGGGTACAAGTTCAGGGCATATTAGTGTGGAGTTCTGCGTTGGGATGACCCAGTGAGACTGCGATGTCATGGAGGGGTACAGGTTCAGGGCATATTTGTGTGGAGTTCTGCAGTGGTACTTTCCAGTGAGACAGGGAGGTTATGGACGGGTAAAGGTTCAGGGCATATTTGTGTGGAGTTCTGCTTTGGTACGTTCCAGTGAGACAGGGAGTTTATGGAGGGGTACAGGTTCAGGGCATATTTGTGTGGAGTTCTGCATTGGTACGTTCCAGTGAGACAGGGAGGTTATGGAGGGGTAAAGGTCCAGGGCATATTTGTGTGGAGTTCTGCATTGGTCCGTTCCAGTGAGACAGAGAGGTTATGCACGGTACAGGTTCAGGGTATATTTGAGTGGAGTTCGGCATTGGTGTGTTCCAGTGAGACAGGGATGTTATGGAGGGGTACAGGTTCAGGGCATATTTGTGTGGAGTTCTGCATTGGTACGTTCCAGTGAGACAGGGAGGTCATGGAGGAGTACAGGATCAGGGCATATTTGTGTGGAGTTCTGCATTGGTACGTTCCAGTGAGGCAGGGATGTTATGGAGGGGTGCAGGTTCAGGGCAAATTTGTGTGGAGTTCTGCATTGGTACGTTCCAGTGAGACAAGGAGGTTATGGGCGGGTACAGGTTCAGGGCATATTTGTGCGGAGTTCTGCATTGGTACGTTCCAGTGAGACAGGGAAGTCATGGAGGGTACATGTTCAGGGCATATTTGTGCGGAGTTCTGCATTGGTACGTTCCAGTGAGACAGGGACGTTATGGAGGGATACAGGTTCAGGGCATATTTGTGTGGAGTTCTGCATTGGTACGTTCCAGTGAGACAGGGAGTTTATGGAGGGGTACAGGTTCAGGGCATATTTGTGTGGAGTTCTGCATTGGTACGTTCCAGTGAGACAGGGAGGTTATGGAGGGGTACAGGTCCAGGGCATATTTGTGTGGAGTTCTGCATTGGTACGTTCCAGTGAGACAGGGAGGTTATGGAGGGGTACAGGTTCAGGGCATATTTTTGTGTAGATCTGCATTGGTACGTTCCAGTGAGACAAGGAGGGTATGGAGGGTACAGGTTTAGGGCATATTTGTGTGGAGTTCTGCAGTGGTACTTTCCAGTGAGACAGGGAGGTTATGGACGGGTAAAGGTTCAGGGCATATTTGTGTGGAGTTCTGCTTTGGTACGTTCCAGTGAGACAGGGAGTTTATGGAGGGGTACAGGTTCAGGGCTTATTTGTGTGGAGTTCTGCATTGGTACGTTCCAGTGAGACAGGGAGGTTATGGAGGGGTACAGGTCCAGGGCATATTTGTGTGGAGTTCTGCATTGGTACTTTCCAGTGAGACAGGGAGGTTATGGAGGGTACCGGTTCATGGCATATTTGTGTGGAGTTCTGCAGTGGGACTTTCCAGTGAGGCAGGGAGATAATGGACGGGTACAGGTTCAGGGCATACTTGTGTGGAGTTCTGCATTGGTACGTTCCAGTGAGACAGGGAGGTTATGGAGGGGTACAGGTTCAGGGCATATTTTTGTGTAGTTCTGCATTGGTACGTTCCAGTGAGACAAGGAGGGTATGGAGGGTACAGGTTTAGGGCATATTTGTGTGGAGTTCTGCAGTGGTACTTTCCAGTGAGACAGGGAGGTTATGGACGGGTAAAGGTTCAGGGCATATTTGTGTGGAGTTCTGCTTTGGTACGTTCCAGTGAGACAGGGAGGTCATGGAGGAGTACAGGTTCAGGGCATATTTGTGTGGAGTTCTGCATTGGTACGTTCCAGTGAGACAGGGAGGTTATGGAGGGGTACAGGTTCAGGGCATATTTTTGTGTAGTTCTGCATTGGTACGTTCCAGTGAGACAAGGAGGGTATGGAGGGTACAGGTTTAGGGCATATTTGTGTGGAGTTCTGCAGTGGTACTTTCCAGTGAGACAGGGAGGTTATGGACGGGTAAAGGTTCAGGGCATATTTGTGTGGAGTTCTGCTTTGGTACGTTCCAGTGAGACAGGGAGTTTATGGAGGGGTACAGGTTCAGGGCATATTTGTGTGGAGTTCTGCATTGGTACGTTCCAGTGAGACAGGGAGGTTATGGAGGGGTACAGGTCCAGGGCATATTTGTGTGGAGTTCTGCATTGGTACTTTCCAGTGAGACAAGGAGGGTATGGAGGGTACAGGTTTAGGGCATATTTGTGTGGAGTTCTGCAGTGGTACTTTCCAGTGAGACAGGGAGGTTATGGACGGGTAAAGGTTCAGGGCATATTTGTGTGGAGTTCTGCTTTGGTACGTTCCAGTGAGACAGGGAGTTTATGGAGGGGTACAGGTTCAGGGCATATTTGTGTGGAGTTCTGCATTGGTACGTTCCAGTGAGACAGGGAGGTTATGGAGGGGTACAGGTCCAGGGCATATTTGTGTGGAGTTCTGCATTGGTACTTTCCAGTGAGACAGGGAGGTTATGGAGGGTACCGGTTCATGGCATATTTGTGTGGAGTTCTGCAGTGGGACTTTCCAGTGAGGCAGGGAGATAATGGACGGGTACAGGTTCAGGGCATACTTGTGTGGAGTTCTGCATTGGTACGTTCCAGTGAGACAGGGAGGTTATGGAGGGGTACAGGTTCAGGGCATATTTTTGTGTAGTTCTGCATTGGTACGTTCCAGTGAGACAAGGAGGGTATGGAGGGTACAGGTTTAGGGCATATTTGTGTGGAGTTCTGCAGTGGTACTTTCCAGTGAGACAGGGAGGTTATGGACGGGTAAAGGTTCAGGGCATATTTGTGTGGAGTTCTGCTTTGGTACGTTCCAGTGAGACAGGGAGTTTATGGAGGGGTACAGGTTCAGGGCATATTTGTGTGGAGTTCTGCATTGGTACGTTCCAGTGAGACAGGGAGGTTATGGAGGGGTAAAGGTCCAGGGAATATTTGTGTGGAGTTCTGCATTGGTCCGTTCCAGTGAGACAGAGAGGTTATGCACGGTACAGGTTCAGGGTATATTTGAGTGGAGTTCGGCATTGGTGTGTTCCAGTGAGACAGGGATGTTATGGAGGGGTACAGGTTCAGGGCATATTTGTGTGGAGTTCTGCATTGGTACGTTCCAGTGAGACAGGGAGGTCATGGAGGAGTACAGGATCAGGGCATATTTGTGTGGAGTTCTGCATTGGTACGTTCCAGTGAGGCAGGGATGTTATGGAGGGGTGCAGGTTCAGGGCAAATTTGTGTGGAGTTCTGCATTGGTACGTTCCAGTGAGACAAGGAGGTTATGGGCGGGTACAGGTTCAGGGCATATTTGTGCGGAGTTCTGCATTGGTACGTTCCAGTGAGACAGGGAAGTCATGGAGGGTACATGTTCAGGGCATATTTGTGCGGAGTTCTGCATTGGTACGTTCCAGTGAGACAGGGACGTTATGGAGGGATACAGGTTCAGGGCATATTTGTGTGGAGTTCTGCATTGGTACGTTCCAGTGAGACAGGGAGTTTATGGAGGGGTACAGGTTCAGGGCATATTTGTGTGGAGTTCTGCATTGGTACGTTCCAGTGAGACAGGGAGGTTATGGAGGGGTACAGGTCCAGGGCATATTTGTGTGGAGTTCTGCATTGGTACGTTCCAGTGAGACAGGGAGGTTATGGAGGGGTACAGGTTCAGGGCATATTTTTGTGTAGTTCTGCATTGGTACGTTCCAGTGAGACAAGGAGGGTATGGAGGGTACAGGTTTAGGGCATATTTGTGTGGAGTTCTGCAGTGGTACTTTCCAGTGAGACAGGGAGGTTATGGACGGGTAAAGGTTCAGGGCATATTTGTGTGGAGTTCTGCTTTGGTACGTTCCAGTGAGACAGGGAGTTTATGGAGGGGTACAGGTTCAGGGCATATTTGTGTGGAGTTCTGCATTGGTACGTTCCAGTGAGACAGGGAGGTTATGGAGGGGTACAGGTCCAGGGCATATTTGTGAGGAGTTCTGCATTGGTACTTTCCAGTGAGACAGGGAAGTTATGGAGGGTACCGGTTCATGGCATATTTGTGTGGAGTTCTGCAGTGGGACTTTCCAGTGAGGCAGGGAGATAATGGACGGGTACAGGTTCAGGGCATACTTGTGTGGAGTTCTGCATTGGTACGTTCCAGTGAGACAGGGAGGTTATGGAGGGGTACAGGTTCAGGGCATATTTTTGTGTAGTTCTGCATTGGTACGTTCCAGTGAGACAAGGAGGGTATGGAGGGTACAGGTTTAGGGCATATTTGTGTGGAGTTCTGCAGTGGTACTTTCCAGTGAGACAGGGAGGTTATGGACGGGTAAAGGTTCAGGGCATATTTGTGTGGAGTTCTGCTTTGGTACGTTCCAGTGAGACAGGGAGGTCATGGAGGAGTACAGGTTCAGGGCATATTTGTGTGGAGTTCTGCATTGGTACGTTCCAGTGAGACAAGGAGGGTATGGAGGGTACAGGTTTAGGGCATATTTGTGTGGAGTTCTGCAGTGGTACTTTCCAGTGAGACAGGGAGGTTATGGACGGGTAAAGGTTCAGGGCATATTTGTGTGGAGTTCTGCTTTGGTACGTTCCAGTGAGACAGGGAGGTCATGGAGGAGTACAGGTTCAGGGCATATTTGTGTGGAGTTCTGCATTGGTACGTTCCAGTGAGACAGGGAGGTTATGGAGGGGTACAGGTTCAGGGCATATTTTTGTGTAGTTCTGCATTGGTACGTTCCAGTGAGACAAGGAGGGTATGGAGGGTACAGGTTTAGGGCATATTTGTGTGGAGTTCTGCAGTGGTACTTTCCAGTGAGACAGGGAGGTTATGGACGGGTAAAGGTTCAGGGCATATTTGTGTGGAGTTCTGCTTTGGTACGTTCCAGTGAGACAGGGAGGTCATGGAGGAGTACAGGTTCAGGGCATATTTGTGTGGAGTTCTGCATTGGTACGTTCCAGTGAGACAGGGAGGTTATGGAGGGGTACAGGTTCAGGGCATATTTTTGTGTAGTTCTGCATTGGTACGTTCCAGTGAGACAAGGAGGGTATGGAGGGTACAGGTTTAGGGCATATTTGTGTGGAGTTCTGCAGTGGTGCTTTCCAGTGAGACAGGGAGGTTATTGACGGGTAAAGGTTCAGGGCATATTTGTGTGGAGTTCTGCTTTGGTACGTTCCAGTGAGACAGGGAGTTTATGGAGGGGTACAGGTTCAGGGCATATTTGTGTGGAGTTCTGCATTGGTACGTTCCAGTGAGACAGGGAGGTTATGGAGGGGTACAGGTCCAGGGCATATTTGTGTGGAGTTCTGCATTGGTACTTTCCAGTGAGACAAGGAGGGTATGGAGGGTACAGGTTTAGGGCATATTTGTGTGGAGTTCTGCAGTGGTACTTTCCAGTGAGACAGGGAGGTTATGGACGGGTAAAGGTTCAGGGCATATTTGTGTGGAGTTCTGCTTTGGTACGTTCCAGTGAGACAGGGAGTTTATGGAGGGGTACAGGTTCAGGGCATATTTGTGTGGAGTTCTGCATTGGTACGTTCCAGTGAGACAGGGAGGTTATGGAGGGGTACAGGTCCAGGGCATATTTGTGTGGAGTTCTGCATTGGTACTTTCCAGTGAGACAGGGAGGTTATGGAGGGGTACAGGTCCAGGGCATATTTGTGTGGAGTTCTGCATTGGTACTTTCCAGTGAGACAGGGAGGTTATGGAGGGTACCGGTTCATGGCATATTTGTGTGGAGTTCTGCAGTGGGACTTTCCAGTGAGGCAGGGAGATAATGGACGGGTACAGGTTCAGGGCATACTTGTGTGGAGTTCTGCATTGGTACGTTCCAGTGAGACAGGGAGGTTATGGAGGGGTACAGGTTCAGGGCATATTTTTGTGTAGTTCTGCATTGGTACGTTCCATTGAGACAAGGAGGGTATGGAGGGTACAGGTTTAGGGCATATTTGTGTGGAGTTCTGCAGTGGTACTTTCCAGTGAGACAGGGAGGTTATGGACGGGTAAAGGTTCAGGGCATATTTGTGTGGAGTTCTGCTTTGGTACGTTCCAGTGAGACAGGGAGTTTATGGAGGGGTACAGGTTCAGGGCATATTTGTGTGGAGTTCTGCATTGGTACGTTCCAGTGAGACAGGGAGGTTATGGAGGGGTAAAGGTCCAGGGCATATTTGTGTGGAGTTCTGCATTGGTCCGTTCCAGTGAGACAGAGAGGTTATGCACGGTACAGGTTCAGGGTATATTTGAGTGGAGTTCGGCATTGGTGTGTTCCAGTGAGACAGGGATGTTATGGAGGGGTACAGTTTCAGGGCATATTTGTGTGGAGTTCTGCATTGGTACGTTCCAGTGAGACAGGGAGGTCATGGAGGAGTACAGGATCAGGGCATATTTGTGTGGAGTTCTGCATTGGTACGTTCCAGTGAGGCAGGGATGTTATGGAGGGGTGCAGGTTCAGGGCAAATTTGTGTGGATTTCTGCATTGGTACGTTCCAGTGAGACAAGGAGGTTATGGGCGGGTACAGGTTCAGGGCATATTTTTGCGGAGTTCTGCATTGGTACGTTCCAGTGAGACAGGGAAGTCATGGAGGGTACATGTTCAGGGCATATTTGTGCGGAGTTCTGCATTGGTACGTTCCAGTGAGACAGGGAGGTTATGGAGGGATACAGGTTCAGGGCATATTTGTGTGGAGTTCTGCATTGGTACGTTCCAGTGAGACAGGGAGGTTATGGAGGGGTACAGGTCCAGGGCATATTTGTGTGGAGTTCTGCATTGGTACGTTCCAGTGAGACAGGGAGGTTATGGAGGGGTACAGGTTCAGGGCATATTTTTGTGTAGTTCTGCATTGGTACGTTCCAGTGAGACAAGGAGGGTATGGAGGGTACAGGTTTAGGGCATATTTGTGTGGAGTTCTGCAGTGGTACTTTCCAGTGAGACAGGGAGGTTATGGACGGGTAAAGGTTCAGGGCATATTTGTGTGGAGTTCTGCTTTGGTACGTTCCAGTGAGACAGGGAGTTTATGGAGGGGTACAGGTTCAGGGCATATTTGTGTGGAGTTCTGCATTGGTACGTTCCAGTGAGACAGGGAGGTTATGGAGGGGTACAGGTCCAGGGCATATTTGTGTGGAGTTCTGCATTGGTACTTTCCAGTGAGACAGGGAGGTTATGGAGGGTACCGGTTCATGGCATATTTGTGTGGAGTTCTGCAGTGGGACTTTCCAGTGAGGCAGGGAGGTTATGGAGGGTACAGGTTCAGGGCATACTTGTGTGGAGTTCTGCATTGGTACGTTCCAGTGAGACAGGGAGGTTATGGAGGGGTACAGGTTCAGGGCATATTTTTGTGTAGTTCTGCATTGGTACGTTCCAGTGAGACAAGGAGGGTATGGAGGGTACAGGTTTAGGGCATATTTGTGTGGAGTTCTGCAGTGGTACTTTCCAGTGAGACAGGGAGGTTATGGACGGGTAAAGGTTCAGGGCATATTTGTGTGGAGTTCTGCTTTGGTACGTTCCAGTGAGACAGGGAGTTTATGGAGGGGTACAGGTTCAGGGCATATTTGTGTGGACTTCTTCATTGGTACGTTCCAGGGAGACAGGGAGGTTATGGGAGGGTACAAGTTCAGGGCATATTTGTGTGGAGTTCTGCGTTGGGATGACCCAGTGAGACTGCGATGTCATGGAGGGGTACAGGTTCAGGGCATATTTGTGTGGAGTTCTGCAGTGGTACTTTCCAGTGAGACAGGGAGGTTATGGACGGGTAAAGGTTCAGGGCATATTTGTGTGGAGTTCTGCTTTGGTACGTTCCAGTGAGACAGGGAGTTTATGGAGGGGTACAGGTTCAGGGCATATTTGTGTGGAGTTCTGCATTGGTACGTTCCAGTGAGACAGGGAGGTTATGGAGGGGTAAAGGTCCAGGGCATATTTGTGTGGAGTTCTGCATTGGTCCGTTCCAGTGAGACAGAGAGGTTATGCACGGTACAGGTTCAGGGTATATTTGAGTGGAGTTCGGCATTGGTGTGTTCCAGTGAGACAGGGATGTTATGGAGGGGTACAGGTTCAGGGCAAATTTGTGTGGAGTTCTGCATTGGTACGTTCCAGTGAGACAGGGAGGTCATGGAGGAGTACAGGATCAGGGCATATTTGTGTGGAGTTCTGCATTGGTACGTTCCAGTGAGGCAGGGATGTTATGGAGGGGTGCAGGTTCAGGGCAAATTTGTGTGGAGTTCTGCATTGGTACGTTCCAGTGAGACAAGGAGGTTATGGGCGGGTACAGGTTCAGGGCATATTTGTGCGGAGTTCTGCATTGGTACGTTCCAGTGAGACAGGGAAGTCATGGAGGGTACATGTTCAGGGCATATTTGTGCGGAGTTCTGCATTGGTACGTTCCAGTGAGACAGGGACGTTATGGAGGGATACAGGTTCAGGGCATATTTGTGTGGAGTTCTGCATTGGTACGTTCCAGTGAGACAGGGAGTTTATGGAGGGGTACAGGTTTAGGGCATATTTGTGTGGAGTTCTGCATTGGTACGTTCCAGTGAGACAGGGAGGTTATGGAGGGGTACAGGTCCAGGGCATATTTGTGTGGAGTTCTGCATTGGTACGTTCCAGTGAGACAGGGAGGTTATGGAGGGGTACAGGTTCAGGGCATATTTTTGTGTAGTTCTGCATTGGTACGTTCCAGTGAGACAAGGAGGGTATGGAGGGTACAGGTTTAGGGCATATTTGTGTGGAGTTCTGCAGTGGTACTTTCCAGTGAGACAGGGAGGTTATGGACGGGTAAAGGTTCAGGGCATATTTGTGTGGAGTTCTGCTTTGGTACGTTCCAGTGAGACAGGGAGTTTATGGAGGGGTACAGGTTCAGGGCATATTTGTGTGGAGTTCTGCATTGGTACGTTCCAGTGAGACAGGGAGGTTATGGAGGGGTACAGGTCCAGGGCATATTTGTGTGGAGTTCTGCATTGGTACTTTCCAGTGAGACAAGGAGGGTATGGAGGGTACAGGTTTAGGGCATATTTGTGTGGAGTTCTGCAGTGGTACTTTCCAGTGAGACAGGGAGGTTATGGACGGGTAAAGGTTCAGGGCATATTTGTGTGGAGTTCTGCTTTGGTACGTTCCAGTGAGACAGGGAGTTTATGGAGGGGTACAGGTTCAGGGCATATTTGTGTGGAGTTCTGCATTGGTACGTTCCAGTGAGACAGGGAGGTTATGGAGGGGTAAAGGTCCAGGGCATATTTGTGTGGAGTTCTGCATTGGTACTTTCCAGTGAGACAGGGAGGTTATGGAGGGTACCGGTTCATGGCATATTTGTGTGGAGTTCTGCAGTGGGACTTTCCAGTGAGGCAGGGAGATAATGGACGGGTACAGGTTCAGGGCATACTTGTGTGGAGTTCTGCATTGGTACGTTCCAGTGAGACAGGGAGGTTATGGAGGGGTACAGGTTCAGGGCATATTTTTGTGTAGTTCTGCATTGGTACGTTCCAGTGAGACAAGGAGGGTATGGAGGGTACAGGTTTAGGGCATATTTGTGTGGAGTTCTGCAGTGGTACTTTCCAGTGAGACAGGGAGGTTATGGACGGGTAAAGGTTCAGGGCATATTTGTGTGGAGTTCTGCTTTGGTACGTTCCAGTGAGACAGGGAGGTCATGGAGGAGTACAGGTTCAGGGCATATTTGTGTGGAGTTCTGCATTGGTACGTTCCAGTGAGACAGGGAGGTTATGGAGGGGTACAGGTTCAGGGCATATTTTTGTGTAGTTCTGCATTGGTACGTTCCAGTGAGACAAGGAGGGTATGGAGGGTACAGGTTTAGGGCATATTTGTGTGGAGTTCTGCAGTGGTACTTTCCAGTGAGACAGGGAGGTTATGGACGGGTAAAGGTTCAGGGCATATTTGTGTGGAGTTCTGCTTTGGTACGTTCCAGTGAGACAGGGAGTTTATGGAGGGGTACAGGTTCAGGGCATATTTGTGTGGAGTTCTGCATTGGTACGTTCCAGTGAGACAGGGAGGTTATGGAGGGGTACAGGTCCAGGGCATATTTGTGTGGAGTTCTGCATTGGTACTTTCCAGTGAGACAAGGAGGGTATGGAGGGTACAGGTTTAGGGCATATTTGTGTGGAGTTCTGCAGTGGTACTTTCCAGTGAGACAGGGAGGTTATGGACGGGTAAAGGTTCAGGGCATATTTGTGTGGAGTTCTGCTTTGGTACGTTCCAGTGAGACAGGGAGTTTATGGAGGGGTACAGGTTCAGGGCATATTTGTGTGGAATTCTGCATTGGTACGTTCCAGTGAGACAGGGAGGTTATGGAGGGGTACAGGTCCAGGGCATATTTGTGTGGAGTTCTGCATTGGTACTTTCCAGTGAGACAGGGAGGTTATGGAGGGTACCGGTTCATGGCATATTTGTGTGGAGTTCTGCAGTGGGACTTTCCAGTGAGGCAGGGAGATAATGGACGGGTACAGGTTCAGGGCATACTTGTGTGGAGTTCTGCATTGGTACCTTCCAGTGAGACAGGGAGGTTATGGAGGGGTACAGGTTCAGGGCATATTTTTGTGTAGTTCTGCATTGGTACGTTCCAGTGAGACAAGGAGGGTATGGAGGGTACAGGTTTAGGGCATATTTGTGTGGAGTTCTGCAGTGGTACTTTCCAGTGAGACAGGGAGGTTATGGACGGGTAAAGGTTCAGGGCATATTTGTGTGGAGTTCTGCTTTGGTACGTTCCAGTGAGACAGGGAGTTTATGGAGGGGTACAGGTTCAGGGCATATTTGTGTGGAGTTCTGCATTGGTACGTTCCAGTGAGACAGGGAGGTTATGGAGGGGTAAAGGTCCAGGGCATATTTGTGTGGAGTTCTGCATTGGTCCGTTCCAGTGAGACAGAGAGGTTATGCACGGTACAGGTTCAGGGTATATTTGAGTGGAGTTCGGCATTGGTGTGTTCCAGTGAGACAGGGATGTTATGGAGGGGTACAGGTTCAGGGCATATTTGTGTGGAGTTCTGCATTGGTACGTTCCAGTGAGACAGGGAGGTCATGGAGGAGTACAGGATCAGGGCATATTTGTGTGGAGTTCTGCATTGGTACGTTCCAGTGAGGCAGGGATGTTATGGAGGGGTGCAGGTTCAGGGCAAATTTGTGTGGAGTTCTGCATTGGTACGTTCCAGTGAGACAAGGAGGTTATGGGCGGGTACAGGTTCAGGGCATATTTGTGCGGAGTTCTGCATTGGTACGTTCCAGTGAGACAGGGAAGTCATGGAGGGTACATGTTCAGGGCATATTTGTGCGGAGTTCTGCATTGGTACGTTCCAGTGAGACAGGGAGGTTATGGAGGGATACAGGTTCAGGGCATATTTGTGTGGAGTTCTGCATTGGTACGTTCCAGTGAGACAGGGAGTTTATGGAGGGGTACAGGTTCAGGGCATATTTGTGTGGAGATCTGCATTGGTACGTTCCAGTGAGACAGGGAGGTTATGGAGGGGTACAGGTCCAGGGCATATTTGTGTGGAGTTCTGCATTGGTACGTTCCAGTGAGACAGGGAGGTTATGGAGGGGTACAGGTTCAGGGCATATTTTTGTGTAGTTCTGCATTGGTACGTTCCAGTGAGACAAGGAGGGTATGGAGGGTACAGGTTTAGGGCATATTTGTGTGGAGTTCTGCAGTGGTACTTTCCAGTGAGACAGGGAGGTTATGGACGGGTAAAGGTTCAGGGCATATTTGTGTGGAGTTCTGCTTTGGTACGTTCCAGTGAGACAGGGAGTTTATGGAGGGGTACAGGTTCAGGGCATATTTGTGTGGAGTTCTGCATTGGTACGTTCCAGTGAGACAGGGAGGTTATGGAGGGGTACAGGTCCAGGGCATATTTGTGTGGAGTTCTGCATTGGTACTTTCCTGTGAGACAGGGAGGTTATGGAGGGTACCGGTTCATGGCATATTTGTGTGGAGTTCTGCAGTGGGACTTTCCAGTGAGGCAGGGAGATAATGGACGGGTACAGGTTCAGGGCATACTTGTGTGGAGTTCTGCATTGGTACGTTCCAGTGAGACAGGGAGGTTATGGAGGGGTACAGGTTCAGGGCATATTTTTGTGTAGTTCTGCATTGGTACGTTCCAGTGAGACAAGGAGGGTATGGAGGGTACAGGTTTAGGGCATATTTGTGTATTGTTCTGCAGTGGTACTTTCCAGTGAGACAGGGAGGTTATGGACGGGTAAAGGTTCAGGGCATATTTGTGTGGAGTTCTGCTTTGGTACGTTCCAGTGAGACAGGGAGGTCATGGAGGAGTACAGGTTCAGGGCATATTTGTGTGGAGTTCTGCATTGGTACGTTCCAGTGAGACAAGGAGGGTATGGAGGGTACAGGTTTAGGGCATATTTGTGTGGAGTTCTGCAGTGGTACTTTCCAGTGAGACAGGGAGGTTATGGACGGGTAAAGGTTCAGGGCATATTTGTGTGGAGTTCTGCTTTGGTACGTTCCAGTGAGACAGGGAGGTCATGGAGGAGTACAGGTTCAGGGCATATTTGTGTGGAGTTCTGCATTGGTACGTTCCAGTGAGACAGGGAGGTTATGGAGGGGTACAGGTTCAGGGCATATTTTTGTGTAGTTCTGCATTGGTACGTTCCAGTGAGACAAGGAGGGTATGGAGGGTACAGGTTTAGGGCATATTTGTGTGGAGTTCTGCAGTGGTACTTTCCAGTGAGACAGGGAGGTTATGGACGGGTAAAGGTTCAGGGCATATTTGTGTGGAGTTCTGCTTTGGTACGTTCCAGTGAGACAGGGAGGTCATGGAGGAGTACAGGTTCAGGGCATATTTGTGTGGAGTTCTGCATTGGTACGTTCCAGTGAGACAGGGAGGTTATGGAGGGATACAGGTTCAGGGCATATTTGTGTGGAGTTCTGCATTGGTACGTTCCAGTGAGACAGGGAGTTTATGGAGGGGTACAGGTTCAGGGCATATTTGTGTGGAGTTCTGCATTGGTACGTTCCAGTGAGACAGGGAGGTTATGGAGGGGTACAGGTCCAGGGCATATTTGTGTGGAGTTCTGCATTGGTACGTTCCAGTGAGACAGGGAGGTTATGGAGGGGTACAGGTTCAGGGCATATTTTTGTGTAGTTCTGCATTGGTACGTTCCAGTGAGACAAGGAGGGTATGGAGGGTACAGGTTTAGGGCATATTTGTGTGGAGTTCTGCAGTGGTACTTTCCAGTGAGACAGGGAGGTTATGGACGGGTAAAGGTTCAGGGCATATTTGTGTGGAGTTCTGCTTTGGTACGTTCCAGTGAGACAGGGAGTTTATGGAGGGGTACAGGTTCAGGGCATATTTGTGTGGAGTTCTGCATTGGTACGTTCCAGTGAGACAGGGAGGTTATGGAGGGGTACAGGTCCAGGGCATATTTGTGTGGAGTTCTGCATTGGTACTTTCCAGTGAGACAGGGAGGTTATGGAGGGTACCGGTTCATGGCATATTTGTGTGGAGTTCTGCAGTGGGACTTTCCAGTGAGGCAGGGAGATAATGGACGGGTACAGGTTCAGGGCATACTTGTGTGGAGTTCTGCATTGGTACGTTCCAGTGAGACAGGGAGGTTATGGAGGGGTACAGGTTCAGGGCATATTTTTGTGTAGTTCTGCATTGGTACGTTCCAGTGAGACAAGGAGGGTATGGAGGGTACAGGTTTAGGGCATATTTGTGTGGAGTTCTGCAGTGGTACTTTCCAGTGAGACAGGGAGGTTATGGACGGGTAAAGGTTCAGGGCATATTTGTGTGGAGTTCTGCTTTGGTACGTTCCAGTGAGACAGGGAGGTCATGGAGGAGTACAGGTTCAGGGCATATTTGTGTGGAGTTCTGATTTGGTACGTTCCAGTGAGACAGGGAGGTTATGGAGGGGTACAGGTTCAGGGCATATTTTTGTGTAGTTCTGCATTGGTACGTTCCAGTGAGACAAGGAGGGTATGGAGGGTACAGGTTTAGGGCATATTTGTTTGGAGTTCTGCAGTGGTACTTTCCAGTGAGACAGGGAGGTTATGGACGGGTAAAGGTTCAGGGCATATTTGTGTGGAGTTCTGCTTTGGTACGTTCCAGTGAGACAGGGAGTTTATGGAGGGGTACAGGTTCAGGGCATATTTGTGTGGAGTTCTGCATTGGTACGTTCCAGTGAGACAGGGAGGTTATGGAGGGGTACAGGTCCAGGGCATATTTGTGTGGAGTTCTGCATTGGTACGTTCCAGTGAGACAGGGAGGTTATGGAGGGGTACAGGTTCAGGGCATATTTTTGTGTAGTTCTGCATTGGTACGTTCCAGTGAGACAAGGAGGGTATGGAGGGTACAGGTTTAGGGCATATTTGTGTGGAGTTCTGCAGTGGTACTTTCCAGTCAGACAGGGAGGTTATGGACGGGTAAAGTTTCAGGGCATATTTGTGTGGAGTTCTGCTTTGGTACGTTCCAGTGAGACAGGGAGTTTATGGAGGGGTACAGGTTCAGGGCATATTTGTGTGGAGTTCTGCATTGGTACGTTCCAGTGAGACAGGGAGGTTATGGAGGGGTACAGGTCCAGGGCATATTTGTGTGGAGTTCTGCATTGGTACTTTCCAGTGAGACAGGGAGGTTATGGAGGGTACCGGTTCATGGCATATTTGTGTGGAGTTCTGCAGTGGGACTTTGCAGTGAGGCAGGGAGATAATGGACGGGTACAGGTTCAGGGCATACTTGTGTGGAGTTCTGCATTGGTACGTTCCAGTGAGACAGGGAGGTTATGGAGGGGTACAGGTTCAGGGCATATTTTTGTGTAGTTCTGCATTGGTACGTTCCAGTGAGACAAGGAGGGTATGGAGGGTACAGGTTTAGGGCATATTTGTGTGGAGTTCTGCAGTGGTACTTTCCAGTGAGACAGGGAGGTTATGGACGGGTAAAGGTTCAGGGCATATTTGTGTGGAGTTCTGCTTTGGTACGTTCCAGTGAGACAGGGAGGTCATGGAGGAGTACAGGTTCAGGGCATATTTGTGTGGAGTTCTGCATTGGTACGTTCCAGTGAGACAGGGAGGTTATGGAGGGGTACAGGTTCAGGGCATATTTGTGTGTAGTTCTGCATTGGTACGTTCCAGTGAGACAAGGAGGGTATGGAGGGTACAGGTTTAGGGCATATTTGTGTGGAGTTCTGCAGTGGTACTTTCCAGTGAGACAGGGAGGTTATGGACGGGTAAAGGTTCAGGGCATATTTGTGTGGAGTTCTGCTTTGGTACGTTCCAGTGAGACAGGGAGTTTATGGAGGGGTACAGGTTCAGGGCATATTTGTGTGGAGTTCTGCATTGGTACGTTCCAGTGAGACAGGGAGGTTATGGAGGGGTACAGGTCCAGGGCATATTTGTGTGGAGTTCTGCATTGGTACTTTCCAGTGAGACAAGGAGGGTATGGAGGGTACAGGTTTAGGGCATATTTGTGTGGAGTTCTGCAGTGGTACTTTCCAGTGAGACAGGGAGGTTATGGACGGGTAAAGGTTCAGGGCATATTTGTGTGGAGTTCTGCTTTGGTACGTTCCAGTGAGACAGGGAGTTTATGGAGGGGTACAGGTTCAGGGCATATTTGTGTGGAGTTCTGCATTGGTACGTTCCAGTGAGACAGGGAGGTTATGGAGGGGTACAGGTCCAGGGCATATTTGTGTGGAGTTCTGCATTGGTACTTTCCAGTGAGACAGGGAGGTTATGGAGGGTACCGGTTCATGGCATATTTGTGTGGAGTTCTCGGGTGGGACTTTCCAGTGAGGCAGGGAGATAATGGACGGATACAGGTTCAGGGCATACTTGTGTGGAGTTCTGCATTGGTACGTTCCAGTGAGACAGGGAGGTTATGGAGGGATACAGGTTCAGGGTATATTTGTGTGTAGTTCTGCATTGGTACGTTCCAGTGAGACAGCGAGTTTATGGAGGGGTACAGGTTCAGGGCATATTTGTGTGGACTTCTTCATTGGTACGTTCCAGTGAGACAGGGAGGTTATGGGAGGGTACAAGTTCAGGGCATATTTGTGTGGAGTTCTGCATTGGTACGTTCCAGTGAGACAGGGAGGTTATGGAGGGGTAAAGGTCCAGGGCATATTTGTGTGGAGTTCTGCATTGGTCCGTTCCAGTGAGACAGAGAGGTTATGCACGGTACAGGTTCAGGGTATATTTGAGTGGAGTTCGGCATTGGTGTGTTCCAGTGAGACAGGGATGTTATGGAGGGGTACAGGTTCAGGGCATATTTGTGTGGAGTTCTGCATTGGTACGTTCCAGTGAGACAGGGAGGTCATGGAGGAGTACAGGATCAGGGCATATTTGTGTGGAGTTCTGCATTGGTACGTTCCTGTGAGGCAGGGATGTTATGGAGGGGTGCAGGTTCAGGGCAAATTTGTGTGGAGTTCTGCATTGGTACGTTCCAGTGAGACAAGGAGGTTATGGGCGGGTACAGGTTCAGGGCATATTTGTGCGGAGTTCTGCATTGGTACGTTCCAGTGAGACAGGGAAGTCATGGAGGGTACATGTTCAGGGCATATTTGTGCGGAGTTCTGCATTGGTACGTTCCAGTGAGACAGGGACGTTATGGAGGGATACAGGTTCAGGGCATATTTGTGTGGAGTTCTGCATTGGTACGTTCCAGTGAGACAGGGAGTTTATGGAGGGGTACAGGTTCAGGGCATATTTGTGTGGAGTTCTGCATTGGTACGTTCCAGTGAGACAGGGAGGTTATGGAGGGGTACAGGTCCAGGGCATATTTGTGTGGAGTTCTGCATTGGTACGTTCCAGTGAGACAGGGAGGTTATGGAGGGGTACAGGTTCAGGGCATATTTTTGTGTAGTTCTGCATTGGTACGTTCCAGTGAGACAAGGAGGGTATGGAGGGTACAGGTTTAGGGCATATTTGTGTGGAGTTCTGCAGTGGTACTTTCCAGTGAGACAGGGAGGTTATCGACGGGTAAAGGTTCAGGGCATATTTGTGTGGAGTTCTGCTTTGGTACGTTCCAGTGAGACAGGGAGTTTATGGAGGGGTACAGGTTCAGGGCATATTTGTGTGGAGTTCTGCATTGGTACGTTCCAGTGAGACAGGGAGGTTATGGAGGGGTACAGGTCCAGGGCATATTTGTGTGGAGTTCTGCATTGGTACTTTCCAGTGAGACAGGGAGGTTATGGAGGGTACCGGTTCATGGCATATTTGTGTGGAGTTCTGCAGTGGGACTTTCCAGTGAGGCAGGGAGGATATGGAGGGGTACAGGTTCAGGGCATATTTTTGTGTAGTTCTGCATTGGTACGTTCCAGTGAGACAAGGAGGGTATGGAGGGTACAGGTTTAGGGCATATTTGTGTGGAGTTCTGCAGTGGTACTTTCCAGTGAGACAGGGAGGTTATGGACGGGTAAAGGTTCAGGGCATATTTGTGTGGAGTTCTGCTTTGGTACGTTCCAGTGAGACAGCGAGTTTATGGAGGGGTACAGGTTCAGGGCATATTTGTGTGGACTTCTTCATTGGTACGTTCCAGTGAGACAGGGAGGTTATGGGAGGGTACAAGTTCAGGGCATATTTGTGTGGAGTTCTGCATTGGTACGTTCCAGTGAGACAGGGAGGTTATGGAGGGGTAAAGGTCCAGGGCATATTTGTGTGGAGTTCTGCATTGGTCCGTTCCAGTGAGACAGAGAGGTTATGCACGGTACAGGTTCAGGGTATATTTGAGTGGGGTTCGGCATTGGTGTGTTCCAGTGAGACAGGGATGTTATGGAGGGGTACAGGTTCAGGGCATATTTGTGTGGAGTTCTGCATTGGTACGTTCCAGTGAGACAGGGAGGTCATGGAGGAGTACAGGATCAGGGCATATTTGTGTGGAGTTCTGCATTGGTACGTTCCAGTGAGGCAGGGATGTTATGGAGGGGTGCAGGTTCAGGGCAAATTTGTGTGGAGTTCTGCATTGGTACGTTCCAGTGAGACAAGGAGGTTATGGGCGGGTACAGGTTCAGGGCATATTTGTGCGGAGTTCTGCATTGGTACGTTCCAGTGAGACAGGGAAGTCATGGAGGGTACATGTTCAGGGCATATTTGTGCGGAGTTCTGCATTGGTATGTTCCAGTGAGACAGGGACGTTATGGAGGGATACAGGTTCAGGGCATATTTGTGTGGAGTTCTGCATTGGTACGTTCCAGTGAGACAGGGAGTTTATGGAGGGGTACAGGTTCAGGGCATATTTGTGTGGAGTTCTGCATTGGTACGTTCCAGTGAGACAGGGAGGTTATGGAGGGGTACAGGTTCAGGGCATATTTTTGTGTAGTTCTGCATTGGTACGTTCCAGTGAGACAAGGAGGGTATGGAGGGTACAGGTTTAGGGCATATTTGTGTGGAGTTCTGCAGTGGTACTTTCCAGTGAGACAGGGAGGTTATGGACGGGTAAAGGTTCAGGGCATATTTGTGTGGAGTTCTGCTTTGGTACGTTCCAGTGAGACAGGGAGGTCATGGAGGAGTACAGGTTCAGGGCATATTTGTGTGGAGTTCTGCATTGGTACGTTCCAGTGAGACAGGGAGGTTATGGAGGGGTACAGGTTCAGGGCAAATTTCTGAGCAGTTCTGCATTGGTACGTTCCAGTGAGACAAGGAGGTTATGGGCGGGTACAGGTTCAGGGCATATTTGTGTGGAGTTCTGCATTGGTACGTTCCAGTGAGACAGGGAGGTTATGGAGGGTACAGGTTCAGGGCATATTTGTGTGGAGTTCTGCATTGGTACGTTCCAGTGAGACATGGACTTTATGGAGGGATACAGGTTCAGGGCATATTTGTAAGGAGTTCTGCATTGGTACGTTCCAGTGAGACAGGGAGGTTATGGAGGGGTACAGGTTCAGGGCAAATTTCTGTGCAGTTCTGCATTGGTATGTTCCAGTGAGACAAGGAGGTTATGGGCGGGTACAGGTTCAGGGCATATTTGTGTGGAGTTCTGCATTGGTACGTTCCAGTGAGACAGGGAGGTTATGGAGGGTACAGGTTCAGGGCATATTTGTGTGGAGTTCTGCATTGGTACGTTCCAGTGAGACATGGACTTTATGGAGGGATACAGGTTCAGGGCATATTTGTAAGGAGTTCTGCATTGGTACTTTCCAGTGAGACAGGGAGGTTATGGAGGGTACAGGTTCAGGGTATATTTGTGTGGAGTTCTGCATTGGTACGTTCCAGTGAGACAGGGAGGTTATGGAGGGGTACAGGTTCAGGGCAAATTTCTGAGCAGTTCTGCATTGGTACGTTCCAGTGAGACAAGGAGGTTATGGGCGGGTACAGGTTCAGGGCATATTTGTGTGGAGTTCTGCATTGGTACGTTCCAGTGAGACAGGGAGGTTATGGAGGGTACAGGTTCAGGGCATATTTGTGTGGAGTTCTGCATTGGTACGTTCCAGTGAGACATGGACTTTATGGAGGGATACAGGTTCAGGGCATATTTGTAAGGAGTTCTGCATTGGTACGTTCCAGTGAGACAGGGAGGTTATGGAGGGGTACAGGTTCAGGGCAAATTTCTGTGCAGTTCTGCATTGGTACGTTCCAGTGAGACAAGGAGGTTATGGGCGGGTACAGGTTCAGGGCATATTTGTGTGGAGTTCTGCATTGGTACGTTCCAGTGAGACAGGGAGGTTATGGAGGGTACAGGTTCAGGGCATATTTGTGTGGAGTTCTGCATTGGTACGTTCCAGTGAGACATGGACTTTATGGAGGGATACAGGTTCAGGGCATATTTGTAAGGAGTTCTGCATTGGTACTTTCCAGTGAGACAGGGAGGTTATGGAGGGTACAGGTTCAGGGTATATTTGTGTGGAGTTCTGCATTGGTACGTTCCAGTGAGACACGGTGGTTATGGAGGGGTACAGGTTCAGGGCATATTTGTGCGGAGTTCTGCATTGGTACGTTCCAGTGAGACAGGGAGGTTATGGAGGGTACAGGTTCATGGCATATTTGTGTGGAGTTCTGCATTGGTACGTTCCAGTGAGACAGGGAGGTTATGGAGGGATACAGGTTCAGGGTATATTTGTGTGTAGTTCTGCATTGGTACGTTCCAGTGAGACAGCGAGTTTATGGAGGGGTACAGGTTCAGGGCATATTTGTGTGGACTTCTTCATTGGTACGTTCCAGTGAGACAGGGAGGTTATGGGAGGGTACAAGTTCAGGGCATATTTGTGTGGAGTTCTGCGTTGGGATGACCCAGTGAGACTGCGATGTCATGGAGGAGTACAGGTTCAGGGCATATTTGTGTGGAGTTCTGCAGTGGCACATTCCAGTGAGACAGGGAGGTTAAGGACGGGTATAGGTTCAGGGCATATTTGTGTGGAGTTCTGCATTGGTACTTTCCAGTGAGACAGGGAGGTTATGGAGGGTACCGGTTCATGGCATATTTGTGTGGAGTTCTGCAGTGGGACTTTCCAGTGAGGCAGGGAGATAATGGACGGGTACAGGTTCAGGGCATACTTGTGTGGAGTTCTGCATTGGTACGTTCCAGTGAGACAGGGAGGTTATGGAGGGGTACAGGTTCAGGGCATATTTTTGTGTAGTTCTGCATTGGTACGTTCCAGTGAGACAAGGAGGGTATGGAGGGTACAGGTTTAGGGCATATTTGTGTGGAGTTCTGCAGTGGTACTTTCCAGTGAGACAGGGAGGTAATGGCGGGTACAGGTTCAGGGCATATTTGTGTGGTGTTCTGCAATGGTACGTTCCAGTGACTCAGGGAGGTTATGGACGGGTAAAGGTTCAGGGCATATTTGTGTGGAGTTCTGCTTTGGTACGTTCCAGTGAGACAGGGAGTTTATGGAGGGGTACAGGTTCAGGGCATATTTGTGTGGAGTTCTGCATTGGTACGTTCCAGTGAGACAGGGAGGTTATGGAGGGGTACAGGTCCAGGGCATATTTGTGTGGAGTTCTGCATTGGTCCGTTCCAGTGAGACAGAGAGGTTATGCACGGTACAGGTTCAGGGTATATTTGAGTGGAGTTCGGCATTGGTGTGTTCCAGTGAGACCGGGATGTTATGGAGGGGTACAGGTTCAGGGCATATTTGTGTGGAGTTCAGCATTGGTACGTTCCAGTGAAACAGGGAGGTCATGGAGGAGTACAGGATCAGGGCATATTTGTGTGGAGTTCTGCATTGGTACGTTCCAGTGAGGCAGGGATGTTATGGAGGGGTGCAGGTTCAGGGCAAATTTGTGTGGAGTTCTGCATTGGTACGTTCCAGTGAGACAAGGAGGTTATGGGCGGGTACAGGTTCAGGGCATATTTGTGCGGAGTTCTGCATTGGTACGTTCCAGTGAGACAGGGAAGTCATGGAGGGTACATGTTCAGGGCATATTTGTGCGGAGTTCTGCATTGGTACGTTCCAGTGAGACAGGGACGTTATGGAGGGATACAGGTTCAGGGCATATTTGTGTGGAGTTCTGCATTGGTACGTTCCAGTGAGACAGGGAGGTTATGGAGGGTACATGTTCAGTGCATATTTGTGCGGAGTTCTGCATTGGTACGTTCCAGTGAGACAGGGAGGTCATGGAGGAGTACAGGTTCAGGGCATATTTGTGTGGAGTTCTGCATTGGTACGTTCCAATGAGACAGGGTGGTTATGGAGGGGTACAGGTTCAGGGCAAATTTCTGTGCAGTTCTGCATTGGTACGTTCCAGTGAGACAAGGAGGTTGTGGGCGGGTACAGGTTCAGGGCATATTTGTGTGGAGTTCTGCATTGGTACGTTCCAGTGAGACATGGACTTTATGGAGGGATACAGGTTCAGGGCATATTTGTAAGGAGTTCTGCATTGGTACTTTCCAGTGAGACAGGGAGGTTATGGAGGGTACAGGTTCAGGGTATATTTGTGTGTAGTTCTGCATTGGTACGTTCCAGTGAGACACGGTGGTTATGGAGGGGTACAGGTTCAGGGCATATTTGTGCGGAGTTCTGCATTGGTACGTTCCAGTGAGACAGGGAGGTTATGGAGGGTACAGGTTCATGGCATATTTGTGTGGAGTACTGCATTGGTACGTTCCAGTGAGACAGGGAGGTTATGGAGGGATACAGGTTCAGGGCATATTTGTGTGTAGTTCTGCATTGGTACGTTCCAGTGAGACAGCGAGTTTATGGAGGGGTACAGGTTCAGGGCATATTTGTGTGTAGTTCTTCATTGGTACGTTCCAGGGAGACAGGGAGGTTATGGGAGGGTACAAGTTCAGGGCATATTTGTGTGGAGTTCTGCGTTGGGATGACCCAGTGAGACTGCGATGTCATGGAGGGGTACAGGTTCAGGGCATATTTGTGTGGAGTTCTGCAGTGGGACGTTCCAGTGAGACAGGGAGGTTATGGAGGGGTACAGGTTCAGGGTATATTTGTGTGTAGTTCTGCATTGGTACGTTCCAGTGTGACAGGGAGGTTATGGAGGGTACAGGTTCAGGGCATATTTGTGTGGAGTTCTGCAGTGGCACATTCCAGTGAGACAGGGAGGTTAAGGACGGGTATAGTTTCAGGGCATATTTGTGTGGAGTTCTGCATTGGTACTTTCCAGTGAGACAGGGAGGTTATGGAGGGTACCGGTTCTTGGCATATTTGTGTGGAGTTCTGCAGTGGGACTTTCCAGTGAGGCAGGGAGATAATGGACGGGTACAGGTTCAGGGCATACTTGTGTGGAGTTCTGCATTGGTACGTTCCAGTGAGACAGGGAGGTTATGGACGGGTACAGTGTCAGGGCATATTTTTGTGGAGTTCTGCATTGGTACTTTCCAGTGAGACAGCGAGGTTATGGAGGATACAGGTTCATGGCATATTTGTGTGGAGTTCTGCATTGGTACGTTCCAGTGAGACAGGGGGGTTATGGAGGGGTACAGGTTCAGTGTATAATTGTGTGGAGTTCTGCGTGGGTACGTTCCGGTGAGACAGGGTGGATATGGAGGGTACTGGTTCAGGGCATATTTGTGTGGAGTTCTGCAGTGGTACATTCCAGTGAGACAGGGTGTTTATGGACGGGTACAGGTTCAGGGCATATTTGTGTGGAGTTCTGCATTGGTACTTTCCAGTGAGACAGGGAGGTTATGGAGGGTACCGGTTCATGGCATATTTGGGTGGAGTTCTGCAGTGGGACTTTCCAGTGAGGCAGGGAGATAATGGACGGGTACAGGTTCAGGGCATACTTGTGTGGATTTCTGCATTGGTACGTTCCAGTGAGACAGGGAGGTTATGGACGGGTACAGGTTCAGGGCATATTTGTGTGGAGTTCTGCATTTGTACGTTCCAGTGAGACAGGGAGGTTATGGAGGGGTACAGGTCCAGGGCATATTTGTGTGGAGTTCTGCATTGGTCCGTTCCAGTGAGACAGAGAGGTTATGCACGGTACAGGTTCAGGGTATATTTGAGTGGAGTTCGGCATTGGTGTGTTCCAGTGAGAAAGGGATGTTATGGAGGGGTACAGGTTCAGGGCATATTTGTGTGGAGTTCTGCATTGGTACGTTCCAGTGAGACAGGGAGGTCATGGAGGAGTACAGGATCAGGGCATATTTGTGCGGAGTTCTGCATTGGTACGTTCCAGTGAGGCAGGGAGGTTATGGAGGGGTGCAGGTTCAGGGCAAATTTGTGTGGAGTTCTGCATTGGTACGTTCCAGTGAGACAAGGAGGTTACGGGCGGGTACAGGTTCAGGGCATATTTGTGCGGAGTTCTGCATTGGTACGTTCCAGTGAGACAGGGAACTCATGGAGGGTACATGTTCAGGGCATATTTGTGCGGAGTTCTGCATTGGTACGTTCCAGTGAGACAGGGACGTTATGGAGGGATACAGGTTCAGGGCATATTTGTGTGGAGTTCTGCATTGGTACGTTCCAGTGAGACAGGGAGGTTATGGAGGGTACATGTTCAGTGCATATTTGCGCGGAGTTCTGCATTGGTACGTTCCAGTGAGACAGGGAGGTCATGGAGGAGTACAGGTTCAGGGCATATTTGTGTGGAGTTCTGCATTGGTACGTTCCAGTGAGACAAGGAGGTTATGGGCGGGTACAGGTTCAGGGCATATTTGGGTGGAGTTCTGCATTGGTACGTTCCAGTGAGACAGGGAGGTTATGGAGGGTACAGGTTCAGGGCATATTTGTGTGGAGTTCTGCATTGGTACTTTCCAGTGAGACAGGGAGGTTATGGCGGGTACAGGTTCAGGGCATATTTGTGTGGTGTTCTGCAATGGTACTTTCCAGTGAGACAGGGAGGTTATGGAGGGTACCGGTTCATGGCATATTTGTGTGGAGTTCTGCAGTGGGACTTTCCAGTGAGGCAGGGAGATAATGGACGGGAACAGGTTCAGGGCATACTTGTGTGGAGTTCTGCATTGGTACGTTCCAGGGAGACAGGAAGGTTATGGGAGGGTACAAGTTCAGGGCATATTTGTGTGGAGTTCTGCGTTGGGATGACCCAGTGAGACTGCGATGTCATGGAGGGGTACAGGTTCAGGGCATATTTGTGTAGAGTTCTGCAGTGGGACGTTCCAGTGAGACAGGGAGGTTATGGAGGGGTACAGGTTCAGGGTATATTTGTGTGTAGTTCTGCATTGGTACGTTCCAGTGGAACAGGGAGGTTATGGAGGGTACCGGTTCATGGCATATTTGTGTGGAGTTCTGCAGTGGGACTTTCCAGTGAGGCAGGGAGATAATGGACGGGTACAGGTTCAGGGCATACTTGTGTGGAGTTCTGCATTGGTACGTTCCAGTTAGACAGGGAGGTTATGGACGGGTACAGTGTCAGGGCATATTTTTGTGGAGTTCTGCATTGGTACTTTCCAGTGAGACAGCGAGGTTATGGAGGATACAGGTTCATGGCATATTTGTGTGGAGTTCTGCATTGGTACGTTCCAGTGAGACAGGGAGGTTATGGAGGGGTACAGGTTCAGTGTATAATTGTGTGGAGTTCTGCGTTGGTACGTTCCGGTGAGACAGGGTGGATATGGAGGGTACTGGTTCAGGGCATATTTGTGTTGAGTTCTGCAGTGGTACATTCCAGTGAGACAGGGTGTTTATGGACGGGTACAGGTTCAGGGCATATTTGTGTGGAGTTCTGCATTGGTACTTTCCAGTGAGACAGGGAGGTTATGGAGGGTACCGGTTCATGGCATATTTGTGTGGAGTTCTGCAGTGGGACTTTCCAGTGAGGCAGGGAGATAATAGACGGGTACAGGTTCAGGGCATATTTGTAAGGAGTTCTGCATTGGTACTTTCCAGTGAGACAGGGAGGTTATGGAGGGTACAGGTTCAGGGTATATTTGTGTGGAGTTCTGCATTGGTACGTTCCAGTGAGACACGGTGGTTATGGAGGGGTACAGGTTCAGGGCATATTTGTGAGGAGTTCTGCATTGGTACGTTCCAGTGAGACAGGGAGGTTATGGAGGGTACAGGTTCATGGCATATTTGTGTGGAGTTCTGCATTGGTACGTTCCAGTGAGACAGGGAGGTTATGGAGGGATACAGGTTCAGGGCATATTTGTGTGTAGTTCTGCATTGGTACGTTCCAGTGAGACAGCGAGTTTATGGAGGGGTACAGGTTCAGAGCATATTTGTGTGTAGTTCTGCATTGGTACGTTCCAGTGAGTCAGCGAGTATATGTAGGGGTACAGGTTCAGGGCATATTTGTGTGGACTTCTTCATTGGTACGTTCCAGGGAGACAGGGAGGTTATGGGAGGGTACAAGTTCAGGGCATATTTGTGTGGAATTCTGCGTTGGGATGACCCAGTGAGACTGCGATGTCATGGAGGGGTACAGGTTCAGGGCATATTTGTGTGGAGTTCTGCAGTGGGACGTTCCAGTGAGACAGGGAGGTTATGGAGGGGTACAGGTTCAGGGTATATTTGTGTGTAGTTCTGCATTGGTACGTTCCAGTGTGACAGGGAGGTTATGGAGGGTACAGGTTCAGGGCATATTTGTGTGGAGTTCTGCAGTGGCACATTCCATTGAGACAGGGAGGTTAAGGACGGGTATAGGTTCAGGACATATTTGTGTGGAGTTCTGCATTGGTACTTTCCAGTGAGACAGGGAGGTTATGGAGGGTACCGGTTCATGGCATATTTGTGTGGAGTTCTGCAGTGGGACTTTCCAGTGAGGCAGGGAGATAATGGACGGGTACAGGTTCAGGGCATACTTGTGTGGAGTTCTGCATTGGTACGTTCCAGTGAGACAGGGAGGTTATGGACGGGTACAGTGTCAGGGCATATTTTTGTGGAGTTCTGCATTGGTACTTTCCAGTGAGACAGCGAGGTTATGGAGGATACAGGTTCATGGCATATTTGTGTGGAGTTCTGCATTGGTACGTTCCAGTGAGACAGGGAGGTTATGGAGGGGTACAGGTTCAGTGTATAATTGTGTGGAGTTCTGCGTTGGTACGTTCCGGTGAGACAGGGTGGATATGGAGGGTACTGGTTCAGGGCATATTTGTGTGGAGTTCTGCAGTGGTACATTCCAGTGAGACAGGGTGTTTATGGACGGGTACAGGTTCAGGGCATATTTGTGTGGAGTTCTGCATTGGTACTTTCCAGTGAGACAGGGAGGTTATGGAGGGTACCGGTTCATGGCATATTTGTGTGGAGTTCTGCAGTGGGACTTTCCAGTGAGGCAGGGAGATAATGGACGGGTACAGGTTCAGGGCATACTTGTGTGGATTTCTGCATTGGTACGTTCCAGTGAGACAGGGAGGTTATGGACGGGTACAGGTTCAGGGCATATTTGTGTGGAGTTCTGCATTGGTACGTTCCAGTGAGACAGGGAGGTTATGGAGGGGTACAGGTCCAGGGCATATTTGTGTGGAGTTCTGCATTGGTCCGTTCCAGTGAGACAGAGAGGTTATGCACGGTACAGGTTCAGGGTATATTTGAGTGGAGTTCGGCATTGGTGTGTTCCAGTGAGACAGGGATGTTATGGAGGGGTACAGGTTCAGGGCATATTTGTGTGGAGTTCTGCATTGGTACGTTCCAGTGAGACAGGGAGGTCATGGAGGAGTACAGGATCAGGGCATATTTGTGTGGAGTTCTGCATTGGTACGTTCCAGTGAGGCAGGGAGGTTATGGAGGGTTGCAGGTTCAGGGCAAATTTGTGTGGAGTTCTGCATTGGTACGTTCCAGTGAGACAAGGAGGTTATGGGCGGGTACAGGTTCAGGGCATATTTGTGCGGAGTTCTGCATTGGTACGTTCCAGTGAGACAGGGAACTCATGGAGGGTACATGTTCAGGGCATATCTGTGCGGAGTTCTGCATTGGTACGTTCCAGTGAGACAGGGACGTTATGGAGGGATACAGGTTCAGGGCATATTTGTGTGGAGTTCTGCATTGGTACGTTCCAGTGAGACAGGGAGGTTATGGAGGGTACATGTTCAGTGCATATTTGTGCTGAGTTCTGCATTGGTACGTTCCAGTGAGACAGGGAGGTCATGGAGGAGTACAGGTTCAGGGCATATTTGTGTGGAGTTCTGCATTGGTACGTTCCAGTGAGACAGGGAGGTTATGGAGGGGTACAGGTTCAGGGCAAATTTCTGTGCAGTTCTGCATTGGTACGTTCCAGTGAGACAAGGAGGTTATGGGCGGGTACAGGTTCAGGGCATATTTGTGTGGAGTTCTGCATTGGTACGTTCCAGTGAGACAGGGAGGTTATGGAGGGTACAGGTTCAGGGCATATTTGTGTGGAGTTCTGCATTGGTACTTTCCAGTGAGACAGGGAGGTTATGGCGGGTACAGGTTCAGGGCATATTTGTGTGCTGTTCTGCAATGGTACGTTGCAGTGAGACAGGGAGGTTATGGACGGGTAAAGGTTCAGGGCATATTTGTTTGGACTTCTGCATTGGTACGTTCCAGTGAGACAGGGAGTTTATGGAGGGGTACAGGTTCAGGGCATATTTGTGTGGAGTTCTGCATTGGTACGTTCCAGTGAGACAGGGAGGTTATGGAGGGGTACAGGTCCAGGGCATATTTGTGTGGAGTTCTGCATTGGTCCGTTCCAGTGAGACAGAGAGGTTCTGCACGGTACAGGTTCAGGGTATATTTGAGTGGAGTTCGGCATTGGTGTGTTCCAGTGAGACAGGGATGTTATGGAGGGGTACAGGTTCAGGGCATATTTGTGTGGAGTTCTGCATTGGTACGTTCCAGTGAGACACGGAGGTCATGGAGGAGTACAGGATCAGGGCATATTTGTGTGGAGTTCTGCATTGGTACGTTCCAGTGAGGCAGGGAGGTTATGGAGGGGTGCAGGTTCAGGGCAAATTTGTGTGGAGTTCTGCACTGGTACGTTCCAGTGAGACAAGGAGGTTATGGGCGAGTACAGGTTCAGGGCATATTTGTGTGGAGTTCTGCATTGGTACGTTCCAGTGAGACAGGGAGGTTATGGAGGGTACATGTTCAGTGCATATTTGTGCGGAGTTCTGCATTGGTACGTTCCAGTGAGACAGGGACGTTATGGAGGGATACAGGTTCAGGGCATATTTGTGCGGAGTTCTGCATTGGTACGTTCCAGTGAGACAGGGAGGTTATGGAGGGTACATGTTCAGTGCATATTTGTGCGGAGTTCTGCATTGGTACGTTCCAGTGAGACAGGGAGGTCATGGAGGAGTACAGGTTCAGGGCATATTTGTGTGGAGTTCTGCATTGGTACGTTCCAGTGAGACAGGGAGGTTATGGAGGGTTGCAGGTTCAGTACAAATTTCTGTGCAGTTCTGCATTGGTACGTTCCAGTGAGACAAGGAGGTTATGGGCGGGTACAGGTTCAGGGCATATTTGTGTGGAGTTCTGCATTGGTACGTTCCAGTGAGACAGGGAGGTTATGGAGGGTACAGGTTCAGGGCATATTTGTGTGGAGTTCTGCATTGGTACGTTCCAGTGAGACATGGACTTTATGGAGGGATACAGGTTCAGGGCATATTTGTAAGGAGTTCTGCATTGGTACTTTCCAGTGAGACAGGGAGGTTATGGAGGGTACAGGTTCAGGGTATATTTGTGTGGAGTTCTGCATTGGTACGTTCCAGTGAGACACGGTGGTTATGGAGGGGTACAGGTTCAGGGCATATTTGTGCGGAGTTCTGCATTGGTACGTTCCAGTGAGACAGGGAGGTTATGGAGGGTACAGGTTCATTGCATATTTGTGTGGAGTTCTGCATTGGTACGTTCCAGTGAGACAGGGAGGTTATGGAGGGATACAGGTTCAGGGCATATTTGTGTGTAGTTCTGCATTGGTACGTTCCAGTGAGACAGCGAGTTTATGGAGGGGTACAGGTTCAGGGCATATTTGTGTGGACTTCTTCATTGGTACGTTCCAGTGAGACAGGGAGGTTATGGGAGGGTACAAGTTCAGGGCATATTTGTGTGGAGTTCTGCGTTGGGATGACCCAGTGAGACTGCGATGTCATGGAGGGGTACAGGTTCAGGGCATATTTGTGTGGAGTTCTGCAGTGGGACGTTCCAGTGAGACAGGGAGGTTATGGAGGGGTACAGGTTCAGGGTATATTTCTGTGTAGTTCTGCATTGGTACGTTCCAGTGTGACAGGGAGGTTATGGAGGGTACAGGTTCAGGGCATATTTGTGTGGAGTTCTGCAGTGGCACATTCCAGTGAGACATGGACTTTATTGAGGGATACAGGTTCAGGGCATATTTGTAAGGAGTTCTGCATTGGTACTTTCCAGTGAGACAGGGAGGTTATGGAGGGGTACAGGTTCAGGGCATATTTGTGCGGAGTTCTGCATTGGTACGTTCCAGTGAGACAGGGAGGTTATGGAGGGATACAGGTTCAGGGCATATTTGTGTGGAGTTCTGCGTTGGGATGACCCAGTGAGAATGCGATGTCATGGAGGGGTACAGGTTCAGGGCATATTTGTGTGGAGTTATGCAGTGGGACGTTCCAGTGAGACAGGGAGGTTATGGAGGGGTACAGGTTCAGTGTATATTTGTGTGTAGTTCTGCATTGGTACGTTCCAGTGTGACAGGGAGGTTATGGAGGGTACAGGTTCAGGGCATATTTGTGTGGAGTTCAGCAGTGGCACATTCCAGTGAGACAGGGAGGTTAAGGACGGGTATAGGTTCAGGGCATATTTGTGTAGAGTTCTGCATTGGTACTTTCCAGTGAGACAGGTAGGTTATGGAGGGTACCGGTTCATGGCATATTTGTGTGGAGTTCTGCAGTGGGACTTTCCAGTGAGGCAGGGAGATAATGGACGGGTACAGGTTCAGGGCATACTTGTGTGGAGTTCTGCATTGGTACGTTCCAGTGAGACAGGGAGGTTATGGAGGGGTACAGGTTCAGGGCATATTTTTGTGTAGTTCTGCATTGGTACGTTCCAGTGAGACAGGGAGGATATGGAGGGCACAGGTTCAGGGCATATTTGTGTGGTGTTCTGCAATGGTACGTTCCAGTGAGACAGGGAGGTTATGGACGGGTAAAGGTTCAGGGCATATTTGTTTGGACTTCTGCATTGGTACGTTCCAGTGAGACAGGGAGTTTATGGAGGGGTACAGGTTCAGGGCATATTTGTGTGGAGTTCTGCATTGGTACGTTCCAGTGTGACAGGGAGGTTATGGAGGGGTACAGGTCCAGGGCATATTTGTGTAGAGTTCTGCATTGGTCCGTTCCAGTGAGACAGAGAGGTTATGCACGGTACAGGTTCAGGGTATATTTGAGTGGAGTTCGGCATTGGTGTGTTCCAGTGAGACAGGGATGTTATGGAGGGGTACAGGTTCAGGGCATATTTGTGTGGAGTTCTGCATTGGTACGTTCCAGTGAGACAGGGAGGTCATGGAGGAGTACAGGATCAGGGCATATTTGTGTGGAGTTCTGCATTGGTACGTTCCAGTGAGGCAGGGAGGTTATGGAGGGGTGCAGGATCAGGGCAAATTTGTGTGGAGTTCTGCATTGGTACGTTCCAGTGAGACAAGGAGGTTATGGGCGGGTACAGGTTCAGGGCATATTTGTGTGGAGTTCTGCATTGGTACGTTCCAGTGAGACAGGGAGGTTATGGAGGGTACATGTTCAGTGCATATTTGTGCGGAGTTCTGCATTGGTACGTTCCAGTGAGACAGGGAGGTCATGGAGGAGTACAGGTTCAGGGCATATTTGTGTGGAGTTCTGCATTGGTACGTTCCAGTGAGACAGGGAGGTTATGGAGGGGTACAGGTTCAGGGCAAATTTCTGTGCAGTTCTGCATTGGTACGTTCCGGTGAGACAAGGAGGTTATGGGCGGGTACAGGTTCAGGGCATATTTGTGTGGAGTTCTGCATTGGTACGTTCCAGTGAGACAGGGAGGTCATGGAGGAGTACAGGTTCAGGGCATATTTGTGTGGAGTTCTGCAATGGTACGTTCCAGTGAGACAGGGAGGTTATGGAGGGGTACAGGTTCAGGGCAAATTTCTGTGCAGTTCTGCATTGGTACGTTCCAGTGAGACAAGGAGGTTATGGGCGGGTACAGGTTCAGGGCATATTTGTGTGGAGTTCTGCATTGGTACGTTCCAGTGAGACAGGGAGTTTATGGAGGGTACAGGTTCAGGGCATATTTGTGTGGAGTTCTGCATTGGTACTTTCCAGTGAGACAGGGAGGTTATGGCGGGTACAGGTTCAGGGCATATTTGTGTGCTGTTCTGCAATGGTACGTTGCAGTGAGACAGGGAGGTTATGGACGGGTAAAGGTTCAGGGCATATTTGTTTGGACTTCTGCATTGGTACGTTCCAGTGAGACAGGGAGTTTATGGAGGGGTACAGGTTCAGGGCATATTTGTGTGGAGTTCTGCATTGGTACGTTCCAGTGAGACAGGGAGGTTATGGAGGGGTACAGGTCCAGGGCATATTTGTGTGGAGTTCTGCATTGGTCCGTTCCAGTGAGACAGAGAGGTTCTGCACGGTACAGGTTCAGGGTATATTTGAGTGGAGTTCGGCATTGGTGTGTTCCAGTGAGACAGGGATGTTATGGAGGGGTACAGGTTCAGGGCATATTTGTGTGGAGTTCTGCATTGGTACGTTCCAGTGAGACACGGAGGTCATGGAGGAGTACAGGATCAGGGCATATTTGTGTGGAGTTCTGCATTGGTACGTTCCAGTGAGGCAGGGAGGTTATGGAGGGGTGCAGGTTCAGGGCAAATTTGTGTGGAGTTCTGCACTGGTACGTTCCAGTGAGACAAGGAGGTTATGGGCGAGTACAGGTTCAGGGCATATTTGTGTGGAGTTCTGCATTGGTACGTTCCAGTGAGACAGGGAGGTTATGGAGGGTACATGTTCAGTGCATATTTGTGCGGAGTTCTGCATTGGTACGTTCCAGTGAGACAGGGACGTTATGGAGGGATACAGGTTCAGGGCATATTTGTGCGGAGTTCTGCATTGGTACGTTCCAGTGAGACAGGGAGGTTATGGAGGGTACATGTTCAGTGCATATTTGTGCGGAGTTCTGCATTGGTACGTTCCAGTGAGACAGGGAGGTCATGGAGGAGTACAGGTTCAGGGCATATTTGTGTGGAGTTCTGCATTGGTACGTTCCAGTGAGACAGGGAGGTTATGGAGGGTTGCAGGTTCAGTACAAATTTCTGTGCAGTTCTGCATTGGTACGTTCCAGTGAGACAAGGAGGTTATGGGCGGGTACAGGTTCAGGGCATATTTGTGTGGAGTTCTGCATTGGTACGTTCCAGTGAGACAGGGAGGTTATGGAGGGTACCGGTTCAGGGCATATTTGTGTGGAGTTCTGCATTGGTACGTTCCAGTGAGACATGGACTTTATGGAGGGATACAGGTTCAGGGCATATTTGTAAGGAGTTCTGCATTGGTACTTTCCAGTGAGACAGGGAGGTTATGGAGGGTACAGGTTCAGGGTATATTTGTGTGGAGTTCTGCATTGGTACGTTCCAGTGAGACACGGTGGTTATGGAGGGGTACAGGTTCAGGGCATATTTGTGCGGAGTTCTGCATTGGTACGTTCCAGTGAGACAGGGAGGTTATGGAGGGTACAGGTTCATTGCATATTTGTGTGGAGTTCTGCATTGGTACGTTCCAGTGAGACAGGGAGGTTATGGAGGGATACAGGTTCAGGGCATATTTGTGTGTAGTTCTGCATTGGTACGTTCCAGTGAGACAGCGAGTTTATGGAGGGGTACAGGTTCAGGGCATATTTGTGTGGACTTCTTCATTGGTACGTTCCAGTGAGACAGGGAGGTTATGGGAGGGTACAAGTTCAGGGCATATTTGTGTGGAGTTCTGCGTTGGGATGACCCAGTGAGACTGCGATGTCATGGAGGGGTACAGGTTCAGGGCATATTTGTGTGGAGTTCTGCAGTGGGACGTTCCAGTGAGACAGGGAGGTTATGGAGGGGTACAGGTTCAGGGTATATTTCTGTGTAGTTCTGCATTGGTACGTTCCAGTGTGACAGGGAGGTTATGGAGGGTACAGGTTCAGGGCATATTTGTGTGGAGTTCTGCAGTGGCACATTCCAGTGAGACATGGACTTTATTGAGGGATACAGGTTCAGGGCATATTTGTAAGGAGTTCTGCATTGGTACTTTCCAGTGAGACAGGGAGGTTATGGAGGGGTACAGGTTCAGGGCATATTTGTGCGGAGTTCTGCATTGGTACGTTCCAGTGAGACAGGGAGGTTATGGAGGGATACAGGTTCAGGGCATATTTGTGTGGAGTTCTGCGTTGGGATGACCCAGTGAGAATGCGATGTCATGGAGGGGTACAGGTTCAGGGCATATTTGTGTGGAGTTATGCAGTGGGACGTTCCAGTGAGACAGGGAGGTTATGGAGGGGTACAGGTTCAGTGTATATTTGTGTGTAGTTCTGCATTGGTACGTTCCAGTGTGACAGGGAGGTTATGGAGGGTACAGGTTCATGCATATTTGTGTGGAGTTCAGCAGTGGCACATTCCAGTGAGACAGGGAGGTTAAGGACGGGTATAGGTTCAGGGCATATTTGTGTAGAGTTCTGCATTGGTACTTTCCAGTGAGACAGGTAGGTTATGGAGGGTACCGGTTCATGGCATATTTGTGTGGAGTTCTGCAGTGGGACTTTCCAGTGAGGCAGGGAGATAATGGACGGGTACAGGTTCAGGGCATACTTGTGTGGAGTTCTGCATTGGTACGTTCCAGTGAGACAGGGAGGTTATGGAGGGGTACAGGTTCAGGGCATATTTTTGTGTAGTTCTGCATTGGTACGTTCCAGTGAGACAGGGAGGATATGGAGGGCACAGGTTCAGGGCATATTTGTGTGGTGTTCTGCAATGGTACGTTCCAGTGAGACAGGGAGGTTATGGACGGGTAAAGGTTCAGGGCATATTTGTTTGGACTTCTGCATTGGTACGTTCCAGTGAGACAGGGAGTTTATGGAGGGGTACAGGTTCAGGGCATATTTGTGTGGAGTTCTGCATTGGTACGTTCCAGTGTGACAGGGAGGTTATGGAGGGGTACAGGTCCAGGGCATATTTGTGTAGAGTTCTGCATTGGTCCGTTCCAGTGAGACAGAGAGGTTATGCACGGTACAGGTTCAGGGTATATTTGAGTGGAGTTCGGCATTGGTGTGTTCCAGTGAGACAGGGATGTTATGGAGGGGTACAGGTTCAGGGCATATTTGTGTGGAGTTCTGCATTGGTACGTTCCAGTGAGACAGGGAGGTCATGGAGGAGTACAGGATCAGGGCATATTTGTGTGGAGTTCTGCATTGGTACGTTCCAGTGAGGCAGGGAGGTTATGGAGGGGTGCAGGATCAGGGCAAATTTGTGTGGAGTTCTGCATTGGTACGTTCCAGTGAGACAAGGAGGTTATGGGCGGGTACAGGTTCAGGGCATATTTGTGTGGAGTTCTGCATTGGTACGTTCCAGTGAGACAGGGAGGTTATGGAGGGTACATGTTCAGTGCATATTTGTGCGGAGTTCTGCATTGGTACGTTCCAGTGAGACAGGGAGGTCATGGAGGAGTACAGGTTCAGGGCATATTTGTGTGGAGTTCTGCATTGGTACGTTCCAGTGAGACAGGGAGGTTATGGAGGGGTACAGGTTCAGGGCAAATTTCTGTGCAGTTCTGCATTGGTACGTTCCGGTGAGACAAGGAGGTTATGGGCGGGTACAGGTTCAGGGCATATTTGTGTGGAGTTCTGCATTGGTACGTTCCAGTGAGACAGGGAGGTTATGGAGGGTACAGGTTCAGGGCATATTTGTGCGGAGTTCTGCATTGGTACGTTCCAGTGAGACATGGACTTTATGGAGGGATACAGGTTCAGGGCATATTTGTAAGGAGTTCTGCATTGGTACTTTCCAGTGAGACAGGGAGGTTATGGAGGGTACAGGTTCAGGGTATATTTGTGTGGAGTTCTGCATTGGTACGTTCCAGTGAGACACGGAGGTTATGGAGGGGTACAGGTTCAGGGCATATTTGTGCGGAGTTCTGCATTGGTACGTTCCAGTGAGACAGGGAGGTTATGGAGGGTACAGGTTCATGGCATATTTGTGTGGAGTTCTGCATTGGTACGTTCCAGTGAGACAGGGAGGTTATGGAGGGATACAGGTTCAGGGCATATTTGTGTGTAGTTCTGCATTGGTACGTTCCAGTGAGACAGCGAGTTTATGGAGGGGTACAGGTTCAGGGCATATTTGTGTGGACTTCTTCATTGGTACGTTCCAGTGAGACAGGGAGGTTATGGGAGGGTACAAGTTCAGGGCATATTTGTGTGGAGTTCTGCGTTGGGATGACCCAGTGAGACTGCGATGTCATGGAGGGGTACAGGTTCAGGGCATATTTGTGTGGAGTTCTGCAGTGGGACGTTCCAGTGAGACAGGGAGGTTATGGAGGGGTACAGGTTCAGGGTATATTTGTGTGTAGTTCTGCATTGGTACGTTCCAGTGTGACAGGGAGGTTATGGAGGGTACAGGTTCAGGGCATATTTGTGTGGAGTTCTGCAGTGGCACATTCCAGTGAGACAGGGAGGTTAAGGACGGGTATAGGTTCAGGGCATATTTGTGTGGATTTCTGCATTGGTACTTTCCAGTGAGACAGGGAGGTTATGGAGGGTACAGGTTCATGGCATATTTGTGTGGAGTTCTGCAGTGGGACTTTCCAGTGAGGCAGGGAGATAATGGACGGGTACAGGTTCAGGGCATACTTGTGTGGAGTTCTGCATTGGTACGTTCCAGTGAGACAGGGAGGTTATGGAGGGGTACAGGTTCAGGGCATATTTTTGTGTAGTTCTGCATTGGTACGTTCCAGTGAGACAGAGAGGATATGGAGGGTACAGGTTCAGGGCATATTTGTGTGTAGTTCTGCATTGGTGCGTTCCGGTGAGACAGGGAGTTTATGGAGGGGCACTGGTTCAGGTCATATTTGTGTGGGATCTGCATTGTTACGTTCCAGTGAGACAGGGAGGTCATGGAGGGGTACATGTTCAGGGCATATTTGTGTGTAGTTCTGCTTTGGTATGTTCCAGTGAGACAGGGAGGTTATGGAGGGTACAGGTTCATGGCATATTTGTGTGGATTTCTGCTTTGGTACTTTCCAGTGAGACAGGGTGGGTATGGAGGGGTACAGGTTCAGTGCATATTTGTGTGGAGTTCTGCATTGGTACGTTCCAGTGAGACAGGGAGGTTATGGAGGGTACAAGTTCAGGGCATATTTGTCTGGAGTTCTGCAGTGGTACGTTCCTGTGAGACAGGGATGTTATGGAGGTATACAGGTTCAGGGCATATTTGTGTGGAGATCTGCATTGGTACGTTCCAGTGAGACGCGGAGGTTATGGAGGTGAACAGGTTCAGGGCAAATTTGTGTGGAGTTCTGCGTTGGTACGTTCCAGTGTGACAATGAGGTTATGGGCAGGTACAGGTTGAGGGCATATTTGTGTGGAGTTCTGTATTGGTACGTTCCAGTGCGACAGTGAGTTTATGGAGGGTACTGGTTCATGCTATGTTTGTGTGGAGTTCTGCATTGGTACGTTCCAGTGAGACAGGGTTTATGGAGGTGTACAGGTTCAGGGCATATTTGTGTGGAGTTCTGCATTGGTACGTTCAACTGAGACAGCGTGGTTATGGAGGGTACAGGTTCAGGGCATATTTGTGTGGAGTTCTGCATTGGTACGTTCCAATGAGACAGGGATGTTATGAAGGGGTAGAGTTTCAGGGTATACTTTTGTGGAGTTCTGCGTTGGTACGTTGAGTGTGACTGGGAGGTTATGGAGGGGTACTGGTTCAGGGCATATTTGTGTGGAGTTCGGCTTTGGTACGTTCAAGTGAGACAGGGAGGTTATGGAGGGTACAGGTTCAGGGCATATTTGTGTGGATTTCTGCATTGGTACGTTCCAGTCAGACAGGGAGGTTATGGATCGGTACAGGTTCAGTGTATAATTGTGTGGAGTTCTGCGTTGGTACGTTCCGGTGAGACAGGGAGGATATGGAGGGTACTGGTTCAGGGCATAATTGTGTGGAGTTCTGCAGTGGTACATTCCAGTGAGACAGGGAGTTTATGGACGGGTACAGGTTCTGGGCATATTTGTGTGGAGTTCTGCATTGGTACTTTCCAGTGAGACAGGGAGGTTATGGACGGGTAAAGGTTCAGGGCATATTTGTTTGGACTTCTGCATTGGTACGTTCCAGTGAGACAGGGAGTTTATGGAGGGGTACAGGTTCAGGGCATATTTGTGTGGAGTTCTGCATTGGTACGTTCCAGTGAGACAGGGAGGTTATGGAGGGTACATGTTCAGTGCATATTTGTGCGGAGTTCTGCATTGGTACGTTCCAGTGAGACAGGGAGGTCATGGAGGAGTACAGGTTCAGGGCATATTTGTGTGGAGTTCTGCATTGGTACGTTCCAGTGAGACAGGGAGGTTATGGAGGGGTGCAGGTTCAGGGCAAATTTCTGTGCAGTTCTGCATTGGTACGTTCCAGTGAGACAAGGAGGTTATGGGCGGGTACAGGTTCAGGGCATATTTGTGTGGAGTTCTGCATTGGTACGTTCCAGTGAGACAGGGAGGTTATGGAGGGTACAGGTTCAGGGCATATTTGTGTGGAGTTCTGCATTGGTACGTTCCAGTGAGACATGGACTTTATGGAGGGATACAGGTTCAGGGCATATTTGTAAGGAGTTCTGCTTTGGTACTTTCCAGTGAGACAGGGAGGTTATGGAGGGTACAGGTTCAGGGTATATTTGTGTGGAGTTCTGCATTGGTACGTTCCAGTGAGACACGGTGGTTATGGAGGGGTACAGGTTCAGGGCATATTTGTGCGGAGTTCTGCATTGGTACGTTCCAGTGAGACAGGGAGGTTATGGAGGGTACAGGTTCATTGCATATTTGTGTGGAGTTCTGCATTGGTACGTTCCAGTGAGACAGGGAGGTTATGGGAGGGTACAAGTTCAGGGCATATTTGTGTGGAGTTCTGCGTTGGGATGACCCAGTGAGACTGCGATGTCATGGAGGGGTACAGGTTCAGGGCATATTTGTGTGGAGTTCTGCAGTGGGACGTTCCAGTGAGACAGGGAGGTTATGGAGGGGTACAGGTTCAGGGTATATTTGTGTGTAGTTCTGCATTGGTACGTTCCAGTGTGACAGGGAGGTTATGGAGGGTACAGGTTCAGGGCATATTTGTGTGGAGTTCTGCAGTGGCACATTCCAGTGAGACAGGGAGGTTAAGGACGGGTATAGGTTCAGGGCATATTTGTGTGGATTTCTGCATTGGTACTTTCCAGTGAGACAGGGAGGTTATGGAGGGTACAGGTTCATGGCATATTTGTGTGGAGTTCTGCAGTGGGACTTTCCAGTGAGGCAGGGAGATAATGGACGGGTACAGGTTCAGGGCATACTTGTGTGGAGTTCTGCATTGGTACGTTCCAGTGAGACAGGGAGGTTATGGAGGGGTACAGGTTCAGGGCATATTTTTGTGTAGTTCTGCATTGGTACGTTCCAGTGAGACAGAGAGGATATGGAGGGTACAGGTTCAGGGCATATTTGTGTGTAGTTCTGCATTGGTGCGTTCCGGTGAGACAGGGAGTTTATGGAGGGGCACTGGTTCAGGTCATATTTGTGTGGGATCTGCATTGTTACGTTCCAGTGAGACAGGGAGGTCATGGAGGGGTACATGTTCAGGGCATATTTGTGTGTAGTTCTGCTTTGGTATGTTCCAGTGAGACAGGGAGGTTATGGAGGGTACAGGTTCATGGCATATTTGTGTGGATTTCTGCTTTGGTACTTTCCAGTGAGACAGGGTGGGTATGGAGGGGTACAGGTTCAGTGCATATTTGTGTGGAGTTCTGCATTGGTACGTTCCAGTGAGACAGGGAGGTTATGGAGGGTACAAGTTCAGGGCATATTTGTCTGGAGTTCTGCAGTGGTACGTTCCTGTGAGACAGGGATGTTATGGAGGTATACAGGTTCAGGGCATATTTGTGTGGAGATCTGCATTGGTACGTTCCAGTGAGACGCGGAGGTTATGGAGGTGAACAGGTTCAGGGCAAATTTGTGTGGAGTTCTGCGTTGGTACGTTCCAGTGTGACAATGAGGTTATGGGCAGGTACAGGTTGAGGGCATATTTGTGTGGAGTTCTGTATTGGTACGTTCCAGTGCGACAGTGAGTTTATGGAGGGTACTGGTTCATGCTATGTTTGTGTGGAGTTCTGCATTGGTACGTTCCAGTGAGACAGGGTTTATGGAGGTGTACAGGTTCAGGGCATATTTGTGTGGAGTTCTGCATTGGTACGTTCAACTGAGACAGCGTGGTTATGGAGGGTACAGGTTCAGGGCATATTTGTGTGGAGTTCTGCATTGGTACGTTCCAATGAGACAGGGATGTTATGAAGGGGTAGAGTTTCAGGGTATACTTTTGTGGAGTTCTGCGTTGGTACGTTGAGTGTGACTGGGAGGTTATGGAGGGGTACTGGTTCAGGGCATATTTGTGTGGAGTTCGGCTTTGGTACGTTCAAGTGAGACAGGGAGGTTATGGAGGGTACAGGTTCAGGGCATATTTGTGTGGATTTCTGCATTGGTACGTTCCAGTCAGACAGGGAGGTTATGGATCGGTACAGGTTCAGTGTATAATTGTGTGGAGTTCTGCGTTGGTACGTTCCGGTGAGACAGGGAGGATATGGAGGGTACTGGTTCAGGGCATAATTGTGTGGAGTTCTGCAGTGGTACATTCCAGTGAGACAGGGAGTTTATGGACGGGTACAGGTTCTGGGCATATTTGTGTGGAGTTCTGCATTGGTACTTTCCAGTGAGACAGGGAGGTTATGGACGGGTAAAGGTTCAGGGCATATTTGTTTGGACTTCTGCATTGGTACGTTCCAGTGAGACAGGGAGTTTATGGAGGGGTACAGGTTCAGGGCATATTTGTGTGGAGTTCTGCATTGGTACGTTCCAGTGAGACAGGGAGGTTATGGAGGGTACATGTTCAGTGCATATTTGTGCGGAGTTCTGCATTGGTACGTTCCAGTGAGACAGGGAGGTCATGGAGGAGTACAGGTTCAGGGCATATTTGTGTGGAGTTCTGCATTGGTACGTTCCAGTGAGACAGGGAGGTTATGGAGGGGTGCAGGTTCAGGGCAAATTTCTGTGCAGTTCTGCATTGGTACGTTCCAGTGAGACAAGGAGGTTATGGGCGGGTACAGGTTCAGGGCATATTTGTGTGGAGTTCTGCATTGGTACGTTCCAGTGAGACAGGGAGGTTATGGAGGGTACAGGTTCAGGGCATATTTGTGTGGAGTTCTGCATTGGTACGTTCCAGTGAGACATGGACTTTATGGAGGGATACAGGTTCAGGGCATATTTGTAAGGAGTTCTGCTTTGGTACTTTCCAGTGAGACAGGGAGGTTATGGAGGGTACAGGTTCAGGGTATATTTGTGTGGAGTTCTGCATTGGTACGTTCCAGTGAGACACGGTGGTTATGGAGGGGTACAGGTTCAGGGCATATTTGTGCGGAGTTCTGCATTGGTACGTTCCAGTGAGACAGGGAGGTTATGGAGGGTACAGGTTCATTGCATATTTGTGTGGAGTTCTGCATTGGTACGTTCCAGTGAGACAGGGAGGTTATGGAGGGATACAGGTTCAGGGCATATTTGTGTGTAGTTCTGCATTGGTACGTTCCAGTGAGACAGCGAGTTTATGGAGGGGTACAGGTTCAGGGCATATTTGTGTGGACTTCTTCATTGGTACGTTCCAGTGAGACAGGGAGGTTATGGGAGGGTACAAGTTCAGGGCATATTTGTGTGGAGTTCTGCGTTGGGATGACCCAGTGAGACTGCGATGTCATGGAGGGGTATAGGTTCAGGGCATATTTGTGTGGAGTTCTGCAGTGGGACGTTCCAGTGAGACAGGGAGGTTATGGAGGGGTACAGGTTCAGGGTATATTTCTGTGTAGTTCTGCATTGGTACGTTCCAGTGTGACAGGGAGGTTATGGAGGGTACAGGTTCAGGGCATATTTGTGTGGAGTTCTGCAGTGGCACATTCCAGTGAGACATGGACTTTATTGAGGGATACAGGTTCAGGGCATATTTGTAAGGAGTTCTGCATTGGTACTTTCCAGTGAGACAGGGAGGTTATGGAGGGGTACAGGTTCAGGGCATATTTGTGCGGAGTTCTGCATTGGTACGTTCCAGTGAGACAGGGAGGTTATGGAGGGTACAGGTTCATGGCATATTTGTGTGGAGTTCTGCATTGGTACGTTCCAGTGAGACAGGGATGTTATTGAGGGATACAGTTTCAGGGCATATTTGTGTGGAGTTCTGCGTTGGGATGACCCAGTGAGAATGCGATGTCATGGAGGGGTACAGGTTCAGGGCATATTTGTGTGGAGTTATGCAGTGGGACGTTCCAGTGAGACAGGGAGGTTATGGAGGGGTACAGGTTCAGTGTATATTTGTGTGTAGTTCTGCATTGGTACGTTCCAGTGTGACAGGGAGGTTATGGAGGGTACAGGTTCAGGGCATATTTGTGTGGAGTTCTGCAGTGGCACATTCCAGTGAGACAGGGAGGTTAAGGACGGGTATAGGTTCAGGGCATATTTGTGTAGAGTTCTGCATTGGTACTTTCCAGTGAGACAGGGAGGTTATGGAGGGTACCGGTTCATGGCATATTTGTGTGGAGTTCTGCAGTGGGACTTTCCAGTGAGGCAGGGAGATAATGGACGGGCACAGGTTCAGGGCATACTTGTGTGGAGTTCTGCATTGGTACGTTCCAGTGAGACAGGGAGGTTATGGAGGGGTACAGGTTCAGGGCATATTTTTGTGTAGTTCTGCATTGGTACGTTCCAGTGAGACAGGGAGGATATGGAGGGCACAGGTTCAGGGCATATTTGTGTGGTGTTCTGCAATGGTACGTTCCAGTGAGACAGGGAGGTTATGGACGGGTAAAGGTTCAGGGCATATTTGTTTGGACTTCTGCATTGGTACGTTCCAGTGAGACAGGGAGTTTATGGAGGGGTACAGGTTCAGGGCATATTTGTGTGGAGTTCTGCATTGGTACGTTCCAGTGTGACAGGGAGGTTATGGAGGGGTACAGGTCCAGGGCATATTTGTGTGGAGTTCTGCATTGGTCCGTTCCAGTGAGACAGAGAGGTTATGCACGGTACAGGTTCAGGGTATATTTGAGTGGAGTTCGGCATTGGTGTGTTCCAGTGAGACAGGGATGTTATGGAGGGGTACAGGTTCAGGGCATATTTGTGTGGAGTTCTGCATTGGTACGTTCCAGTGAGACAGGGAGGTCATGGAGGAGTACAGGATCAGGGCATATTTGTGTGGAGTTCTGCATTGGTACGTTCCAGTGAGGCAGGGAGGTTATGGAGGGGTGCAGGTTCAGGGCAAATTTGTGTGGAGTTCTGCATTGGTACGTTCCAGTGAGACAAGGAGGTTATGGGCGGGTACAGGTTCAGGGCATATTTGTGTGGAGTTCTGCATTGGTACGTTCCAGTGAGACAGGGAGGTTATGGAGGGTACATGTTCAGTGCATATTTGTGCGGAGTTCTGCATTGGTACGTTCCAGTGAGACAGGGAGGTCATGGAGGAGTACAGGTTCAGGGCATATTTGTGTGGAGTTCTGCATTGGTACGTTCCAGTGAGACAGGGAGGTTATGGAGGGGTACAGGTTCAGGGCAAATTTCTGTGCAGTTCTGCATTGGTACGTTCCAGTGAGACAAGGAGGTTATGGGCGGGTACAGGTTCAGGGCATATTTGTGTGGAGTTCTGCATTGGTACGTTCCAGTGAGACAGGGAGGTTATGGAGGGTACAGGTTCAGGGCATATTTGTGCGGAGTTCTGCATTGGTACGTTCCAGTGAGACATGGACTTTATGGAGGGATACAGGTTCAGGGCATATTTGTAAGGAGTTCTGCATTGGTACTTTCCAGTGAGACAGGGAGGTTATGGAGGGTACAGGTTCAGGGTATATTTGTGTGGAGTTCTGCATTGGTACGTTCCAGTGAGACACGGAGGTTATGGAGGGGTACAGGTTCAGGGCATATTTGTGCGGAGTTCTGCATTGGTACGTTCCAGTGAGACAGGGAGGTTATGGAGGGTACAGGTTCATGGCATATTTGTGTGGAGTTCTGCATTGGTACGTTCCAGTGAGACAGGGAGGTTATGGAGGGATACAGGTTCAGGGCATATTTGTGTGTAGTTCTGCATTGGTACGTTCCAGTGAGACAGCGAGTTTATGGAGGGGTACAGGTTCAGGGCATATTTGTGTGGACTTCTTCATTGGTACGTTCCAGTGAGACAGGGCGGTTATGGGAGGGTACAAGTTCAGGGCATATTTGTGTGGAGTTCTGCGTTGGGATGACCCAGTGAGACTGCGATGTCATGGAGGGGTACAGGTTCAGGGCATATTTGTGTGGAGTTCTGCAGTGGGACGTTCCAGTGAGACAGGGAGGTTATGGAGGGGTACAGGTTCAGGGTATATTTGTGTGTAGTTCTGCATTGGTACGTTACAGTGTGACAGGGAGGTTATGGAGGGTACAGGTTCAGGGCATATTTGTGTGGAGTTCTGCAGTGGCACATTCCAGTGAGACAGGGAGGTTAAGGACGGGTATAGGTTCAGGGCATATTTGAGTGGATTTCTGCATTGGTACTTTCCAGTGAGACAGGGAGGTTATGGAGGGTACAGGTTCATGGCATATTTGTGTGGAGTTCTGCAGTGGGACTTTCCAGTGAGGCAGGGAGATAATGGACGGGTACAGGTTCAGGGCATACTTGTGTGGAGTTCTGCATTGGTACGTTCCAGTGAGACAGGGAGGTTATGGAGGGGTACAGGTTCAGGGCATATTTTTGTGTAGTTCTGCATTGGTACGTTCCAGTGAGACAGGGAGGATATGGAGGGTACAGTTTTAGGGCATATTTGTGTGGAGTTCTGCAGTGGTACTTTCCAGTGAGACAGGGAGGTAATGGCGGGTACAGGTTCAGGGCATATTTGTGTGGTGTTCTGCAATGGTACGTTCCAGTGACTCAGGGAGGTTATGGACGGGTAAAGGTTCAGGGCATATTTGTGTGGAGTTCTGCTTTGGTACGTTCCAGTGAGACAGGGAGGTTATGGAGGGGTACAGGTTCAGGGCATATTTGTGTGTAGTTTTGCATTGGTGCGTTCCGGTGAGACAGGGAGTTTATGGAGGGGCACTGGTTCAGGTCATATTTGTGTGGGATCTGCATTGTTACGTTCCAGTGAGACAGGGAGGTCATGGAGGGGTACATGTTCAGGGCATATTTGTGTGTAGTTCTGCTTTGGTACGTTCCAGTGTGACAGGGAGGTTATGGAGGGGTACAGGTCCAGGGCATATTTGTGTGGAGTTCTGCATTGGTCCGTTCCAGTGAGACAGAGAGGTTATGCACGGTACAGGTTCAGGGTATATTTGAGTGGAGTTCGGCATTGGTGTGTTCCAGTGAGACAGGGATGTTATGGAGGGGTACAGGTTCAGGGTATATTTGAGTGGAGTTCGGCATTGGTGTGTTCCAGTGTGACAGGGATGTTATGGAGGGGTACAGGTTCAGGGCATATTTGTGTGGAGTTCTGCATTGGTACGTTCCAGTGAGACAGGGAGGTCATGGAGGAGTACAGGATCAGGGCATATTTGTGTGGAGTTCTGCATTGGTACGTTCCAGTGAGGCAGGGAGGTTATGGAGGGGTGCAGGTTCAGGGCAAATTTGTGTGGAGTTCTGCATTGGTACGTTCCAGTGAGACAAGGAGGTTATGGGCGGGTACAGGTTCAGGGCATATTTGTGTGGAGTTCTGCATTGGTACGTTCCAGTGAGACAGGGAGGTTATGGAGGGTACATGTTCAGTGCATATTTGTGCGGAGTTCTGCATTGGTACGTTCCAGTGAGACAGGGAGGTCATGGAGGAGTACAGGTTCAGGGCATATTTGTGTGGAGTTCTGCATTGGTACGTTCCAGTGAGACAGGGAGGTTATGGAGGGGTACAGGTTCAGGGCAAATTTCTGTGCAGTTCTGCATTGGTACGTTCCAGTGAGACAAGGAGGTTATGGGCGGGTACAGGTTCAGGGCAAATTTGTGTGGAGTTCTGCGTTGGTACGTTCCAGTGTGACAATGAGGTTATGGGCAGGTACAGGTTGAGGGCATATTTGTGTGGAGTTCTGTATTGGTACGTTCCAGTGCGACAGTGAGTTTATGGAGGGTACTGGTTCATGCTATGTTTGTGTGGAGTTCTGCATTGGTACGTTCCAGTGAGACAGGGTTTATGGAGGTGTACAGGTTCAGGGCATATTTGTGTGGAGTTCTGCATTGGTACGTTCAACTGAGACAGCGTGGTTATGGAGGGTACAGGTTCAGGGCATATTTGTGTGGAGTTCTGCATTGGTACGTTCCAATGAGACAGGGATGTTATGAAGGGGTAGAGTTTCAGGGTATACTTTTGTGGAGTTCTGCGTTGGTACGTTGAGTGTGACTGGGAGGTTATGGAGGGGTACTGGTTCAGGGCATATTTGTGTGGAGTTCGGCTTTGGTACGTTCAAGTGAGACAGGGAGGTTATGGAGGGTACAGGTTCAGGGCATATTTGTGTGGATTTCTGCATTGGTACGTTCCAGTCAGACAGGGAGGTTATGGATCGGTACAGGTTCAGTGTATAATTGTGTGGAGTTCTGCGTTGGTACGTTCCGGTGAGACAGGGAGGATATGGAGGGTACTGGTTCAGGGCATAATTGTGTGGAGTTCTGCAGTGGTACATTCCAGTGAGACAGGGAGTTTATGGACGGGTACAGGTTCTGGGCATATTTGTGTGGAGTTCTGCATTGGTACTTTCCAGTGAGACAGGGAGGTTATGGACGGGTAAAGGTTCAGGGCATATTTGTTTGGACTTCTGCATTGGTACGTTCCAGTGAGACAGGGAGTTTATGGAGGGGTACAGGTTCAGGGCATATTTGTGTGGAGTTCTGCATTGGTACGTTCCAGTGAGACAGGGAGGTTATGGAGGGTACATGTTCAGTGCATATTTGTGCGGAGTTCTGCATTGGTACGTTCCAGTGAGACAGGGAGGTCATGGGCGGGTACAGGTTCAGGGCATATTTGTGTGGAGTTCTGCATTGGTACGTTCCAGTGAGACAGGGAGGTTATGGAGGGTACAGGTTCAGGGCATATTTGTGTGGAGTTCTGCATTGGTACGTTCCAGTGAGACATGGACTTTATGGAGGGATACAGGTTCAGGGCATATTTGTAAGGAGTTCTGCTTTGGTACTTTCCAGTGAGACAGGGAGGTTATGGAGGGTACAGGTTCAGGGTATATTTGTGTGGAGTTCTGCATTGGTACGTTCCAGTGAGACACGGTGGTTATGGAGGGGTACAGGTTCAGGGCATATTTGTGCGGAGTTCTGCATTGGTACGTTCCAGTGAGACAGGGAGGTTATGGAGGGTACAGGTTCATTGCATATTTGTGTGGAGTTCTGCATTGGTACGTTCCAGTGAGACAGGGAGGTTATGGAGGGATACAGGTTCAGGGCATATTTGTGTGTAGTTCTGCATTGGTACGTTCCAGTGAGACAGCGAGTTTATGGAGGGGTACAGGTTCAGGGCATATTTGTGTGGACTTCTTCATTGGTACGTTCCAGTGAGACAGGGAGGTTATGGGAGGGTACAAGTTCAGGGCATATTTGTGTGGAGTTCTGCGTTGGGATGACCCAGTGAGACTGCGATGTCATGGAGGGGTATAGGTTCAGGGCATATTTGTGTGGAGTTCTGCAGTGGGACGTTCCAGTGAGACAGGGAGGTTAAGGAGGGGTACAGGTTCAGGGTATATTTCTGTGTAGTTCTGCATTGGTACGTTCCAGTGTGACAGGGAGGTTATGGAGGGTACAGGTTCAGGGCATATTTGTGTGGAGTTCTGCAGTGGCACATTCCAGTGAGACATGGACTTTATTGAGGGATACAGGTTCAGGGCATATTTGTAAGGAGTTCTGCATTGGTACTTTCCAGTGAGACAGGGAGGTTATGGAGGGGTACAGGTTCAGGGCATATTTGTGCGGAGTTCTGCATTGGTACGTTCCAGTGAGACAGGGAGGTTATGGAGGGTACAGGTTCATGGCATATTTGTGTGGAGTTCTGCATTGGTACGTTCCAGTGAGACAGGGATGTTATGGAGGGATACAGGTTCAGGGCATATTTGTGTGGAGTTCTGCGTTGGGATGACCCAGTGAGAATGCGATGTCATGGAGGGGTACAGGTTCAGGGCATATTTGTGTGGAGTTATGCAGTGGGACGTTCCAGTGAGACAGGGAGGTTATGGAGGGGTACAGGTTCAGTGTATATTTGTGTGTAGTTCTGCATTGGTACGTTCCAGTGTGACAGGGAGGTTATGGAGGGTACAGGTTCAGGGCATATTTGTGTGGAGTTCTGCAGTGGCACATTCCAGTGAGACAGGGAGGTTAAGGACGGGTATAGGTTCAGGGCATATTTGTGTAGAGTTCTGCATTGGTACTTTCCAGTGAGACAGGGAGGTTATGGAGGGTACCGGTTCATGGCATATTTGTGTGGAGTTCTGCAGTGGGACTTTCCAGTGAGGCAGGGAGATAATGGACGGGCACAGGTTCAGGGCATACTTGTGTGGAGTTCTGCATTGGTACGTTCCAGTGAGACAGGGAGGTTATGGAGGGGTACAGGTTCAGGGCATATTTTTGTGTAGTTCTGCATTGGTACGTTCCAGTGAGACAGGGAGGATATGGAGGGCACAGGTTCAGGGCATATTTGTGTGGTGTTCTGCAATGGTACGTTCCAGTGAGACAGGGAGGTTATGGACGGGTAAAGGTTCAGGGCATATTTGTTTGGACTTCTGCATTGGTACGTTCCAGTGAGACAGGGAGTTTATGGAGGGGTACAGGTTCAGGGCATATTTGTGTGGAGTTCTGCATTGGTACGTTCCAGTGTGACAGGGAGGTTATGGAGGGGTACAGGTCCAGGGCATATTTGTGTGGAGTTCTGCATTGGTCCGTTCCAGTGAGACAGAGAGGTTATGCACGGTACAGGTTCAGGGTATATTTGAGTGGAGTTCGGCATTGGTGTGTTCCAGTGAGACAGGGATGTTATGGAGGGGTACAGGTTCAGGGCATATTTGTGTGGAGTTCTGCATTGGTACGTTCCAGTGAGACAGGGAGGTCATGGAGGAGTACAGGATCAGGGCATATTTGTGTGGAGTTCTGCATTGGTACGTTCCAGTGAGGCAGGGAGGTTATGGAGGGGTGCAGGTTCAGGGCAAATTTGTGTGGAGTTCTGCATTGGTACGTTCCAGTGAGACAAGGAGGTTATGGGCGGGTACAGGTTCAGGGCATATTTGTGTGGAGTTCTGCATTGGTACGTTCCAGTGAGACAGGGAGGTTATGGAGGGTACATGTTCAGTGCATATTTGTGCGGAGTTCTGCATTGGTACGTTCCAGTGAGACAGGGAGGTCATGGAGGAGTACAGGTTCAGGGCATATTTGTGTGGAGTTCTGCATTGGTACGTTCCAGTGAGACAGGGAGGTTATGGAGGGGTACAGGTTCAGGGCAAATTTCTGTGCAGTTCTGCATTGGTACGTTCCAGTGAGACAAGGAGGTTATGGGCGGGTACAGGTTCAGGGCATATTTGTGTGGAGTTCTGCATTGGTACGTTCCAGTGAGACAGGGAGGTTATGGAGGGTACAGGTTCAGGGCATATTTGTGCGGAGTTCTGCATTGGTACGTTCCAGTGAGACATGGACTTTATGGAGGGATACAGGTTCAGGGCATATTTGTAAGGAGTTCTGCATTGGTACTTTCCAGTGAGACAGGGAGGTTATGGAGGGTACAGGTTCAGGGTATATTTGTGTGGAGTTCTGCATTGGTACGTTCCAGTGAGACACGGAGGTTATGGAGGGGTACAGGTTCAGGGCATATTTGTGCGGAGTTCTGCATTGGTACGTTCCAGTGAGACAGGGAGGTTATGGAGTGTACAGGTTCATGGCATATTTGTGTGGAGTTCTGCATTGGTACGTTCCAGTGAGACAGGGAGGTTATGGAGGGATACAGGTTCAGGGCATATTTGTGTGTAGTTCTGCATTGGTACGTTCCAGTGAGACAGGGAGGTTATGGAGGGGTACAGGTTCAGTGTATAATTGTGTGGAGTTCTGCGTTGGTACGTTCCGGTGAGACAGGGTGGATATGGAGGGTACTGGTTCAGGGCATATTTGTGTGGAGTTCTGCAGTGGTACATTCCAGTGAGACAGGGTGTTTATGGACGGGTACAGGTTCAGGGCATATTTGTGTGGAGTTCTGCATTGGTACTTTCCAGTGAGACAGGGAGGTTATGGAGGGTACCGGTTCATGGCATATTTGTGTGGAGTTCTGCAGTGGGACTTTCCAGTGAGGCAGGGAGATAATGGACGGGTACAGGTTCAGGGCATACTTGTGTGGATTTCTGCATTGGTACGTTCCAGTGAGACAGGGAGGTTATGGACGGGTACAGGTTCAGGGCATATTTGTGTGGAGTTCTGCATTGGTACGTTCCAGTGAGACAGGGAGGTTATGGAGGGGTACAGGTCCAGGGCATATTTGTGTGGAGTTCTGCATTGGTCCGTTCCAGTGAGACAGAGAGGTTATGCACGGTACAGGTTCAGGGTATATTTGAGTGGAGTTCGGCATTGGTGTGTTCCAGTGAGACAGGGATGTTATGGAGGGGTACAGGTTCAGGGCATATTTGTGTGGAGTTCTGCATTGGTACGTTCCAGTGAGACAGGGAGGTCATGGAGGAGTACAGGATCAGGGCATATTTGTGTGGAGTTCTGCATTGGTACGTTCCAGTGAGGCAGGGAGGTTATGGAGGGTTGCAGGTTCAGGGCAAATTTGTGTGGAGTTCTGCATTGGTACGTTCCAGTGAGACAAGGAGGTTATGGGCGGGTACAGGTTCAGGGCATATTTGTGCGGAGTTCTGCATTGGTACGTTCCAGTGAGACAGGGAACTCATGGAGGGTACATGTTCAGGGCATATCTGTGCGGAGTTCTGCATTGGTACGTTCCAGTGAGACAGGGACGTTATGGAGGGATACAGGTTCAGGGCATATTTGTGTGGAGTTCTGCATTGGTACGTTCCAGTGAGACAGGGAGGTTATGGAGGGTACATGTTCAGTGCATATTTGTGCTGAGTTCTGCATTGGTACGTTCCAGTGAGACAGGGAGGTCATGGAGGAGTACAGGTTCAGGGCATATTTGTGTGGAGTTCTGCATTGGTACGTTCCAGTGAGACAGGGAGGTTATGGAGGGGTACAGGTTCAGGGCAAATTTCTGTGCAGTTCTGCATTGGTACGTTCCAGTGAGACAAGGAGGTTATGGGCGGGTACAGGTTCAGGGCATATTTGTGTGGAGTTCTGCATTGGTACGTTCCAGTGAGACAGGGAGGTTATGGAGGGTACAGGTTCAGGGCATATTTGTGTGGAGTTCTGCATTGGTACTTTCCAGTGAGACAGGGAGGTTATGGCGGGTACAGGTTCAGGGCATATTTGTGTGCTGTTCTGCAATGGTACGTTGCAGTGAGACAGGGAGGTTATGGACGGGTAAAGGTTCAGGGCATATTTGTTTTTACTTCTGCATTGGTACGTTCCAGTGAGACAGGGAGTTTATGGAGGGGTACAGGTTCAGGGCATATTTGTGTGGAGTTCTGCATTGGTACGTTCCAGTGAGACAGGGAGGTTATGGAGGGGTACAGGTCCAGGGCATATTTGTGTGGAGTTCTGCATTGGTCCGTTCCAGTGAGACAGAGAGGTTCTGCACGGTACAGGTTCAGGGTATATTTGAGTGGAGTTCGGCATTGGTGTGTTCCAGTGAGACAGGGATGTTATGGAGGGGTACAGGTTCAGGGCATATTTGTGTGGAGTTCTGCATTGGTACGTTCCAGTGAGACACGGAGGTCATGGAGGAGTACAGGATCAGGGCATATTTGTGTGGAGTTCTGCATTGGTACGTTCCAGTGAGGCAGGGAGGTTATGGAGGGGTGCAGGTTCAGGGCAAATTTGTGTGGAGTTCTGCACTGGTACGTTCCAGTGAGACAAGGAGGTTATGGGCGAGTACAGGTTCAGGGCATATTTGTGTGGAGTTCTGCATTGGTACGTTCCAGTGAGACAGGGAGGTTATGGAGGGTACATGTTCAGTGCATATTTGTGCGGAGTTCTGCATTGGTACGTTCCAGTGAGACAGGGACGTTATGGAGGGATACAGGTTCAGGGCATATTTGTGCGGAGTTCTGCATTGGTACGTTCCAGTGAGACAGGGAGGTTATGGAGGGTACATGTTCAGTGCATATTTGTGCGGAGTTCTGCATTGGTACGTTCCAGTGAGACAGGGAGGTCATGGAGGAGTACAGGTTCAGGGCATATTTGTGTGGAGTTCTGCATTGGTACGTTCCAGTGAGACAGGGAGGTTATGGAGGGTTGCAGGTTCAGTACAAATTTCTGTGCAGTTCTGCATTGGTACGTTCCAGTGAGACAAGGAGGTTATGGGCGGGTACAGGTTCAGGGCATATTTGTGTGGAGTTCTGCATTGGTACGTTCCAGTGAGACAGGGAGGTTATGGAGGGTACAGGTTCAGGGCATATTTGTGTGGAGTTCTGCATTGGTACGTTCCAGTGAGACATGGACTTTATGGAGGGATACAGGTTCAGGGCATATTTGTAAGGAGTTCTGCATTGGTACTTTCCAGTGAGACAGGGAGGTTATGGAGGGTACAGGTTCAGGGTATATTTGTGTGGAGTTCTGCATTGGTACGTTCCAGTGAGACACGGTGGTTATGGAGGGGTACAGGTTCAGGGCATATTTGTGCGGAGTTCTGCATTGGTACGTTCCAGTGAGACAGGGAGGTTATGGAGGGTACAGGTTCATTGCATATTTGTGTGGAGTTCTGCATTGGTACGTTCCAGTGAGACAGGGAGGTTATGGAGGGATACAGGTTCAGGGCATATTTGTGTGTAGTTCTGCATTGGTACGTTCCAGTGAGACAGCGAGTTTATGGAGGGGTACAGGTTCAGGGCATATTTGTGTGGACTTCTTCATTGGTACGTTCCAGTGAGACAGGGAGGTTATGGGAGGGTACAAGTTCAGGGCATATTTGTGTGGAGTTCTGCGTTGGGATGACCCAGTGAGACTGCGATGTCATGGAGGGGTACAGGTTCAGGGCATATTTGTGTGGAGTTCTGCAGTGGGACGTTCCAGTGAGACAGGGAGGTTATGGAGGGGTACAGGTTCAGGGTATATTTCTGTGTAGTTCTGCATTGGTACGTTCCAGTGTGACAGGGAGGTTATGGAGGGTACAGGTTCAGGGCATATTTGTGTGGAGTTCTGCAGTGGCACATTCCAGTGAGACATGGACTTTATTGAGGGATACAGGTTCAGGGCATATTTGTAAGGAGTTCTGCATTGGTACTTTCCAGTGAGACAGGGAGGTTATGGAGGGGTACAGGTTCAGGGCATATTTGTGCGGAGTTCTGCATTGGTACGTTCCAGTGAGACAGGGAGGTTATGGAGGGATACAGGTTCAGGGCATATTTGTGTGGAGTTCTGCGTTGGGATGACCCAGTGAGAATGCGATGTCATGGAGGGGTACAGGTTCAGGGCATATTTGTGTGGAGTTATGCAGTGGGACGTTCCAGTGAGACAGGGAGGTTATGGAGGGGTACAGGTTCAGTGTATATTTGTGTGTAGTTCTGCATTGGTACGTTCCAGTGTGACAGGGAGGTTATGGAGGGTACAGGTTCAGGGCATATTTGTGTGGAGTTCAGCAGTGGCACATTCCAGTGAGACAGGGAGGTTAAGGACGGGTATAGGTTCAGGGCATATTTGTGTAGAGTTCTGCATTGGTACTTTCCAGTGAGACAGGTAGGTTATGGAGGGTACCGGTTCATGGCATATTTGTGTGGAGTTCTGCAGTGGGACTTTCCAGTGAGGCAGGGAGATAATGGACGGGTACAGGTTCAGGGCATACTTGTGTGGAGTTCTGCATTGGTACGTTCCAGTGAGACAGGGAGGTTATGGAGGGGTACAGGTTCAGGGCATATTTTTGTGTAGTTCTGCATTGGTACGTTCCAGTGAGACAGGGAGGATATGGAGGGCACAGGTTCAGGGCATATTTGTGTGGTGTTCTGCAATGGTACGTTCCAGTGAGACAGGGAGGTTATGGACGGGTAAAGGTTCAGGGCATATTTGTTTGGACTTCTGCATTGGTACGTTCCAGTGAGACAGGGAGTTTATGGAGGGGTACAGGTTCAGGGCATATTTGTGTGGAGTTCTGCATTGGTACGTTCCAGTGTGACAGGGAGGTTATGGAGGGGTACAGGTCCAGGGCATATTTGTGTAGAGTTCTGCATTGGTCCGTTCCAGTGAGACAGAGAGGTTATGCACGGTACAGGTTCAGGGTATATTTGAGTGGAGTTCGGCATTGGTGTGTTCCAGTGAGACAGGGATGTTATGGAGGGGTACAGGTTCAGGGCATATTTGTGTGGAGTTCTGCATTGGTACGTTCCAGTGAGACAGGGAGGTCATGGAGGAGTACAGGATCAGGGCATATTTGTGTGGAGTTCTGCATTGGTACGTTCCAGTGAGGCAGGGAGGTTATGGAGGGGTGCAGGATCAGGGCAAATTTGTGTGGAGTTCTGCATTGGTACGTTCCAGTGAGACAAGGAGGTTATGGGCGGGTACAGGTTCAGGGCATATTTGTGTGGAGTTCTGCATTGGTACGTTCCAGTGAGACAGGGAGGTTATGGAGGGTACATGTTCAGTGCATATTTGTGCGGAGTTCTGCATTGGTACGTTCCAGTGAGACAGGGAGGTCATGGAGGAGTACAGGTTCAGGGCATATTTGTGTGGAGTTCTGCATTGGTACGTTCCAGTGAGACAGGGAGGTTATGGAGGGGTACAGGTTCAGGGCAAATTTCTGTGCAGTTCTGCATTGGTACGTTCCGGTGAGACAAGGAGGTTATGGGCGGGTACAGGTTCAGGGCATATTTGTGTGGAGTTCTGCATTGGTACGTTCCAGTGAGACAGGGAGGTCATGGAGGAGTACAGGTTCAGGGCATATTTGTGTGGAGTTCTGCAATGGTACGTTCCAGTGAGACAGGGAGGTTATGGAGGGGTACAGGTTCAGGGCAAATTTCTGTGCAGTTCTGCATTGGTACGTTCCAGTGAGACAAGGAGGTTATGGGCGGGTACAGGTTCAGGGCATATTTGTGTGGAGTTCTGCATTGGTACGTTCCAGTGAGACAGGGAGGTTATGGAGGGTACAGGTTCAGGGCATATTTGTGTGGAGTTCTGCATTGGTACTTTCCAGTGAGACAGGGAGGTTATGGCGGGTACAGGTTCAGGGCATATTTGTGTGCTGTTCTGCAATGGTACGTTGCAGTGAGACAGGGAGGTTATGGACGGGTAAAGGTTCAGGGCATATTTGTTTGGACTTCTGCATTGGTACGTTCCAGTGAGACAGGGAGTTTATGGAGGGGTACAGGTTCAGGGCATATTTGTGTGGAGTTCTGCATTGGTACGTTCCAGTGAGACAGGGAGGTTATGGAGGGGTACAGGTCCAGGGCATATTTGTGTGGAGTTCTGCATTGGTCCGTTCCAGTGAGACAGAGAGGTTCTGCACGGTACAGGTTCAGGGTATATTTGAGTGGAGTTCGGCATTGGTGTGTTCCAGTGAGACAGGGATGTTATGGAGGGGTACAGGTTCAGGGCATATTTGTGTGGAGTTCTGCATTGGTACGTTCCAGTGAGACACGGAGGTCATGGAGGAGTACAGGATCAGGGCATATTTGTGTGGAGTTCTGCATTGGTACGTTCCAGTGAGGCAGGGAGGTTATGGAGGGGTGCAGGTTCAGGGCAAATTTGTGTGGAGTTCTGCACTGGTACGTTCCAGTGAGACAAGGAGGTTATGGGCGAGTACAGGTTCAGGGCATATTTGTGTGGAGTTCTGCATTGGTACGTTCCAGTGAGACAGGGAGGTTATGGAGGGTACATGTTCAGTGCATATTTGTGCGGAGTTCTGCATTGGTACGTTCCAGTGAGACAGGGACGTTATGGAGGGATACAGGTTCAGGGCATATTTGTGCGGAGTTCTGCATTGGTACGTTCCAGTGAGACAGGGAGGTTATGGAGGGTACATGTTCAGTGCATATTTGTGCGGAGTTCTGCATTGGTACGTTCCAGTGAGACAGGGAGGTCATGGAGGAGTACAGGTTCAGGGCATATTTGTGTGGAGTTCTGCATTGGTACGTTCCAGTGAGACAGGGAGGTTATGGAGGGTTGCAGGTTCAGTACAAATTTCTGTGCAGTTCTGCATTGGTACGTTCCAGTGAGACAAGGAGGTTATGGGCGGGTACAGGTTCAGGGCATATTTGTGTGGAGTTCTGCATTGGTACGTTCCAGTGAGACAGGGAGGTTATGGAGGGTACCGGTTCAGGGCATATTTGTGTGGAGTTCTGCATTGGTACGTTCCAGTGAGACATGGACTTTATGGAGGGATACAGGTTCAGGGCATATTTGTAAGGAGTTCTGCATTGGTACTTTCCAGTGAGACAGGGAGGTTATGGAGGGTACAGGTTCAGGGTATATTTGTGTGGAGTTCTGCATTGGTACGTTCCAGTGAGACACGGTGGTTATGGAGGGGTACAGGTTCAGGGCATATTTGTGCGGAGTTCTGCATTGGTACGTTCCAGTGAGACAGGGAGGTTATGGAGGGTACAGGTTCATTGCATATTTGTGTGGAGTTCTGCATTGGTACGTTCCAGTGAGACAGGGAGGTTATGGAGGGATACAGGTTCAGGGCATATTTGTGTGTAGTTCTGCATTGGTACGTTCCAGTGAGACAGCGAGTTTATGGAGGGGTACAGGTTCAGGGCATATTTGTGTGGACTTCTTCATTGGTACGTTCCAGTGAGACAGGGAGGTTATGGGAGGGTACAAGTTCAGGGCATATTTGTGTGGAGTTCTGCGTTGGGATGACCCAGTGAGACTGCGATGTCATGGAGGGGTACAGGTTCAGGGCATATTTGTGTGGAGTTCTGCAGTGGGACGTTCCAGTGAGACAGGGAGGTTATGGAGGGGTACAGGTTCAGGGTATATTTCTGTGTAGTTCTGCATTGGTACGTTCCAGTGTGACAGGGAGGTTATGGAGGGTACAGGTTCAGGGCATATTTGTGTGGAGTTCTGCAGTGGCACATTCCAGTGAGACATGGACTTTATTGAGGGATACAGGTTCAGGGCATATTTGTAAGGAGTTCTGCATTGGTACTTTCCAGTGAGACAGGGAGGTTATGGAGGGGTACAGGTTCAGGGCATATTTGTGCGGAGTTCTGCATTGGTACGTTCCAGTGAGACAGGGAGGTTATGGAGGGATACAGGTTCAGGGCATATTTGTGTGGAGTTCTGCGTTGGGATGACCCAGTGAGAATGCGATGTCATGGAGGGGTACAGGTTCAGGGCATATTTGTGTGGAGTTATGCAGTGGGACGTTCCAGTGAGACAGGGAGGTTATGGAGGGGTACAGGTTCAGTGTATATTTGTGTGTAGTTCTGCATTGGTACGTTCCAGTGTGACAGGGAGGTTATGGAGGGTACAGGTTCATGCATATTTGTGTGGAGTTCAGCAGTGGCACATTCCAGTGAGACAGGGAGGTTAAGGACGGGTATAGGTTCAGGGCATATTTGTGTAGAGTTCTGCATTGGTACTTTCCAGTGAGACAGGTAGGTTATGGAGGGTACCGGTTCATGGCATATTTGTGTGGAGTTCTGCAGTGGGACTTTCCAGTGAGGCAGGGAGATAATGGACGGGTACAGGTTCAGGGCATACTTGTGTGGAGTTCTGCATTGGTACGTTCCAGTGAGACAGGGAGGTTATGGAGGGGTACAGGTTCAGGGCATATTTTTGTGTAGTTCTGCATTGGTACGTTCCAGTGAGACAGGGAGGATATGGAGGGCACAGGTTCAGGGCATATTTGTGTGGTGTTCTGCAATGGTACGTTCCAGTGAGACAGGGAGGTTATGGACGGGTAAAGGTTCAGGGCATATTTGTTTGGACTTCTGCATTGGTACGTTCCAGTGAGACAGGGAGTTTATGGAGGGGTACAGGTTCAGGGCATATTTGTGTGGAGTTCTGCATTGGTACGTTCCAGTGTGACAGGGAGGTTATGGAGGGGTACAGGTCCAGGGCATATTTGTGTAGAGTTCTGCATTGGTCCGTTCCAGTGAGACAGAGAGGTTATGCACGGTACAGGTTCAGGGTATATTTGAGTGGAGTTCGGCATTGGTGTGTTCCAGTGAGACAGGGATGTTATGGAGGGGTACAGGTTCAGGGCATATTTGTGTGGAGTTCTGCATTGGTACGTTCCAGTGAGACAGGGAGGTCATGGAGGAGTACAGGATCAGGGCATATTTGTGTGGAGTTCTGCATTGGTACGTTCCAGTGAGGCAGGGAGGTTATGGAGGGGTGCAGGATCAGGGCAAATTTGTGTGGAGTTCTGCATTGGTACGTTCCAGTGAGACAAGGAGGTTATGGGCGGGTACAGGTTCAGGGCATATTTGTGTGGAGTTCTGCATTGGTACGTTCCAGTGAGACAGGGAGGTTATGGAGGGTACATGTTCAGTGCATATTTGTGCGGAGTTCTGCATTGGTACGTTCCAGTGAGACAGGGAGGTCATGGAGGAGTACAGGTTCAGGGCATATTTGTGTGGAGTTCTGCATTGGTACGTTCCAGTGAGACAGGGAGGTTATGGAGGGGTACAGGTTCAGGGCAAATTTCTGTGCAGTTCTGCATTGGTACGTTCCGGTGAGACAAGGAGGTTATGGGCGGGTACAGGTTCAGGGCATATTTGTGTGGAGTTCTGCATTGGTACGTTCCAGTGAGACAGGGAGGTTATGGAGGGTACAGGTTCAGGGCATATTTGTGCGGAGTTCTGCATTGGTACGTTCCAGTGAGACATGGACTTTATGGAGGGATACAGGTTCAGGGCATATTTGTAAGGAGTTCTGCATTGGTACTTTCCAGTGAGACAGGGAGGTTATGGAGGGTACAGGTTCAGGGTATATTTGTGTGGAGTTCTGCATTGGTACGTTCCAGTGAGACACGGAGGTTATGGAGGGGTACAGGTTCAGGGCATATTTGTGCGGAGTTCTGCATTGGTACGTTCCAGTGAGACAGGGAGGTTATGGAGGGTACAGGTTCATGGCATATTTGTGTGGAGTTCTGCATTGGTACGTTCCAGTGAGACAGGGAGGTTATGGAGGGATACAGGTTCAGGGCATATTTGTGTGTAGTTCTGCATTGGTACGTTCCAGTGAGACAGCGAGTTTATGGAGGGGTACAGGTTCAGGGCATATTTGTGTGGACTTCTTCATTGGTACGTTCCAGTGAGACAGGGAGGTTATGGGAGGGTACAAGTTCAGGGCATATTTGTGTGGAGTTCTGCGTTGGGATGACCCAGTGAGACTGCGATGTCATGGAGGGGTACAGGTTCAGGGCATATTTGTGTGGAGTTCTGCAGTGGGACGTTCCAGTGAGACAGGGAGGTTATGGAGGGGTACAGGTTCAGGGTATATTTGTGTGTAGTTCTGCATTGGTACGTTCCAGTGTGACAGGGAGGTTATGGAGGGTACAGGTTCAGGGCATATTTGTGTGGAGTTCTGCAGTGGCACATTCCAGTGAGACAGGGAGGTTAAGGACGGGTATAGGTTCAGGGCATATTTGTGTGGATTTCTGCATTGGTACTTTCCAGTGAGACAGGGAGGTTATGGAGGGTACAGGTTCATGGCATATTTGTGTGGAGTTCTGCAGTGGGACTTTCCAGTGAGGCAGGGAGATAATGGACGGGTACAGGTTCAGGGCATACTTGTGTGGAGTTCTGCATTGGTACGTTCCAGTGAGACAGGGAGGTTATGGAGGGGTACAGGTTCAGGGCATATTTTTGTGTAGTTCTGCATTGGTACGTTCCAGTGAGACAGAGAGGATATGGAGGGTACAGGTTCAGGGCATATTTGTGTGTAGTTCTGCATTGGTGCGTTCCGGTGAGACAGGGAGTTTATGGAGGGGCACTGGTTCAGGTCATATTTGTGTGGGATCTGCATTGTTACGTTCCAGTGAGACAGGGAGGTCATGGAGGGGTACATGTTCAGGGCATATTTGTGTGTAGTTCTGCTTTGGTATGTTCCAGTGAGACAGGGAGGTTATGGAGGGTACAGGTTCATGGCATATTTGTGTGGATTTCTGCTTTGGTACTTTCCAGTGAGACAGGGTGGGTATGGAGGGGTACAGGTTCAGTGCATATTTGTGTGGAGTTCTGCATTGGTACGTTCCAGTGAGACAGGGAGGTTATGGAGGGTACAAGTTCAGGGCATATTTGTCTGGAGTTCTGCAGTGGTACGTTCCTGTGAGACAGGGATGTTATGGAGGTATACAGGTTCAGGGCATATTTGTGTGGAGATCTGCATTGGTACGTTCCAGTGAGACGCGGAGGTTATGGAGGTGAACAGGTTCAGGGCAAATTTGTGTGGAGTTCTGCGTTGGTACGTTCCAGTGTGACAATGAGGTTATGGGCAGGTACAGGTTGAGGGCATATTTGTGTGGAGTTCTGTATTGGTACGTTCCAGTGCGACAGTGAGTTTATGGAGGGTACTGGTTCATGCTATGTTTGTGTGGAGTTCTGCATTGGTACGTTCCAGTGAGACAGGGTTTATGGAGGTGTACAGGTTCAGGGCATATTTGTGTGGAGTTCTGCATTGGTACGTTCAACTGAGACAGCGTGGTTATGGAGGGTACAGGTTCAGGGCATATTTGTGTGGAGTTCTGCATTGGTACGTTCCAATGAGACAGGGATGTTATGAAGGGGTAGAGTTTCAGGGTATACTTTTGTGGAGTTCTGCGTTGGTACGTTGAGTGTGACTGGGAGGTTATGGAGGGGTACTGGTTCAGGGCATATTTGTGTGGAGTTCGGCTTTGGTACGTTCAAGTGAGACAGGGAGGTTATGGAGGGTACAGGTTCAGGGCATATTTGTGTGGATTTCTGCATTGGTACGTTCCAGTCAGACAGGGAGGTTATGGATCGGTACAGGTTCAGTGTATAATTGTGTGGAGTTCTGCGTTGGTACGTTCCGGTGAGACAGGGAGGATATGGAGGGTACTGGTTCAGGGCATAATTGTGTGGAGTTCTGCAGTGGTACATTCCAGTGAGACAGGGAGTTTATGGACGGGTACAGGTTCTGGGCATATTTGTGTGGAGTTCTGCATTGGTACTTTCCAGTGAGACAGGGAGGTTATGGACGGGTAAAGGTTCAGGGCATATTTGTTTGGACTTCTGCATTGGTACGTTCCAGTGAGACAGGGAGTTTATGGAGGGGTACAGGTTCAGGGCATATTTGTGTGGAGTTCTGCATTGGTACGTTCCAGTGAGACAGGGAGGTTATGGAGGGTACATGTTCAGTGCATATTTGTGCGGAGTTCTGCATTGGTACGTTCCAGTGAGACAGGGAGGTCATGGAGGAGTACAGGTTCAGGGCATATTTGTGTGGAGTTCTGCATTGGTACGTTCCAGTGAGACAGGGAGGTTATGGAGGGGTGCAGGTTCAGGGCAAATTTCTGTGCAGTTCTGCATTGGTACGTTCCAGTGAGACAAGGAGGTTATGGGCGGGTACAGGTTCAGGGCATATTTGTGTGGAGTTCTGCATTGGTACGTTCCAGTGAGACAGGGAGGTTATGGAGGGTACAGGTTCAGGGCATATTTGTGTGGAGTTCTGCATTGGTACGTTCCAGTGAGACATGGACTTTATGGAGGGATACAGGTTCAGGGCATATTTGTAAGGAGTTCTGCTTTGGTACTTTCCAGTGAGACAGGGAGGTTATGGAGGGTACAGGTTCAGGGTATATTTGTGTGGAGTTCTGCATTGGTACGTTCCAGTGAGACACGGTGGTTATGGAGGGGTACAGGTTCAGGGCATATTTGTGCGGAGTTCTGCATTGGTACGTTCCAGTGAGACAGGGAGGTTATGGAGGGTACAGGTTCATTGCATATTTGTGTGGAGTTCTGCATTGGTACGTTCCAGTGAGACAGGGAGGTTATGGAGGGATACAGGTTCAGGGCATATTTGTGTGTAGTTCTGCATTGGTACGTTCCAGTGAGACAGCGAGTTTATGGAGGGGTACAGGTTCAGGGCATATTTGTGTGGACTTCTTCATTGGTACGTTCCAGTGAGACAGGGAGGTTATGGGAGGGTACAAGTTCAGGGCATATTTGTGTGGAGTTCTGCGTTGGGATGACCCAGTGAGACTGCGATGTCATGGAGGGGTATAGGTTCAGGGCATATTTGTGTGGAGTTCTGCAGTGGGACGTTCCAGTGAGACAGGGAGGTTATGGAGGGGTACAGGTTCAGGGTATATTTCTGTGTAGTTCTGCATTGGTACGTTCCAGTGTGACAGGGAGGTTATGGAGGGTACAGGTTCAGGGCATATTTGTGTGGAGTTCTGCAGTGGCACATTCCAGTGAGACATGGACTTTATTGAGGGATACAGGTTCAGGGCATATTTGTAAGGAGTTCTGCATTGGTACTTTCCAGTGAGACAGGGAGGTTATGGAGGGGTACAGGTTCAGGGCATATTTGTGCGGAGTTCTGCATTGGTACGTTCCAGTGAGACAGGGAGGTTATGGAGGGTACAGGTTCATGGCATATTTGTGTGGAGTTCTGCATTGGTACGTTCCAGTGAGACAGGGATGTTATTGAGGGATACAGTTTCAGGGCATATTTGTGTGGAGTTCTGCGTTGGGATGACCCAGTGAGAATGCGATGTCATGGAGGGGTACAGGTTCAGGGCATATTTGTGTGGAGTTATGCAGTGGGACGTTCCAGTGAGACAGGGAGGTTATGGAGGGGTACAGGTTCAGTGTATATTTGTGTGTAGTTCTGCATTGGTACGTTCCAGTGTGACAGGGAGGTTATGGAGGGTACAGGTTCAGGGCATATTTGTGTGGAGTTCTGCAGTGGCACATTCCAGTGAGACAGGGAGGTTAAGGACGGGTATAGGTTCAGGGCATATTTGTGTAGAGTTCTGCATTGGTACTTTCCAGTGAGACAGGGAGGTTATGGAGGGTACCGGTTCATGGCATATTTGTGTGGAGTTCTGCAGTGGGACTTTCCAGTGAGGCAGGGAGATAATGGACGGGCACAGGTTCAGGGCATACTTGTGTGGAGTTCTGCATTGGTACGTTCCAGTGAGACAGGGAGGTTATGGAGGGGTACAGGTTCAGGGCATATTTTTGTGTAGTTCTGCATTGGTACGTTCCAGTGAGACAGGGAGGATATGGAGGGCACAGGTTCAGGGCATATTTGTGTGGTGTTCTGCAATGGTACGTTCCAGTGAGACAGGGAGGTTATGGACGGGTAAAGGTTCAGGGCATATTTGTTTGGACTTCTGCATTGGTACGTTCCAGTGAGACAGGGAGTTTATGGAGGGGTACAGGTTCAGGGCATATTTGTGTGGAGTTCTGCATTGGTACGTTCCAGTGTGACAGGGAGGTTATGGAGGGGTACAGGTCCAGGGCATATTTGTGTGGAGTTCTGCATTGGTCCGTTCCAGTGAGACAGAGAGGTTATGCACGGTACAGGTTCAGGGTATATTTGAGTGGAGTTCGGCATTGGTGTGTTCCAGTGAGACAGGGATGTTATGGAGGGGTACAGGTTCAGGGCATATTTGTGTGGAGTTCTGCATTGGTACGTTCCAGTGAGACAGGGAGGTCATGGAGGAGTACAGGATCAGGGCATATTTGTGTGGAGTTCTGCATTGGTACGTTCCAGTGAGGCAGGGAGGTTATGGAGGGGTGCAGGTTCAGGGCAAATTTGTGTGGAGTTCTGCATTGGTACGTTCCAGTGAGACAAGGAGGTTATGGGCGGGTACAGGTTCAGGGCATATTTGTGTGGAGTTCTGCATTGGTACGTTCCAGTGAGACAGGGAGGTTATGGAGGGTACATGTTCAGTGCATATTTGTGCGGAGTTCTGCATTGGTACGTTCCAGTGAGACAGGGAGGTCATGGAGGAGTACAGGTTCAGGGCATATTTGTGTGGAGTTCTGCATTGGTACGTTCCAGTGAGACAGGGAGGTTATGGAGGGGTACAGGTTCAGGGCAAATTTCTGTGCAGTTCTGCATTGGTACGTTCCAGTGAGACAAGGAGGTTATGGGCGGGTACAGGTTCAGGGCATATTTGTGTGGAGTTCTGCATTGGTACGTTCCAGTGAGACAGGGAGGTTATGGAGGGTACAGGTTCAGGGCATATTTGTGCGGAGTTCTGCATTGGTACGTTCCAGTGAGACATGGACTTTATGGAGGGATACAGGTTCAGGGCATATTTGTGCGGAGTTCTGCATTGGTACGTTCCAGTGAGACAGGGAGGTTATGGAGGGTACAGGTTCATGGCATATTTGTGTGGAGTTCTGCATTGGTACGTTCCAGTGAGACAGGGAGGTTATGGAGGGATACAGGTTCAGGGCATATTTGTGTGTAGTTCTGCATTGGTACGTTCCAGTGAGACAGCGAGTTTATGGAGGGGTACAGGTTCAGGGCATATTTGTGTGGACTTCTTCATTGGTACGTTCCAGTGAGACAGGGCGGTTATGGGAGGGTACAAGTTCAGGGCATATTTGTGTGGAGTTCTGCGTTGGGATGACCCAGTGAGACTGCGATGTCATGGAGGGGTACAGGTTCAGGGCATATTTGTGTGGAGTTCTGCAGTGGGACGTTCCAGTGAGACAGGGAGGTTATGGAGGGGTACAGGTTCAGGGTATATTTGTGTGTAGTTCTGCATTGGTACGTTACAGTGTGACAGGGAGGTTATGGAGGGTACAGGTTCAGGGCATATTTGTGTGGAGTTCTGCAGTGGCACATTCCAGTGAGACAGGGAGGTTAAGGACGGGTATAGGTTCAGGGCATATTTGAGTGGATTTCTGCATTGGTACTTTCCAGTGAGACAGGGAGGTTATGGAGGGTACAGGTTCATGGCATATTTGTGTGGAGTTCTGCAGTGGGACTTTCCAGTGAGGCAGGGAGATAATGGACGGGTACAGGTTCAGGGCATACTTGTGTGGAGTTCTGCATTGGTACGTTCCAGTGAGACAGGGAGGTTATGGAGGGGTACAGGTTCAGGGCATATTTTTGTGTAGTTCTGCATTGGTACGTTCCAGTGAGACAGGGAGGATATGGAGGGTACAGTTTTAGGGCATATTTGTGTGGAGTTCTGCAGTGGTACTTTCCAGTGAGACAGGGAGGTAATGGCGGGTACAGGTTCAGGGCATATTTGTGTGGTGTTCTGCAATGGTACGTTCCAGTGACTCAGGGAGGTTATGGACGGGTAAAGGTTCAGGGCATATTTGTGTGGAGTTCTGCTTTGGTACGTTCCAGTGAGACAGGGAGGTTATGGAGGGGTACAGGTTCAGGGCATATTTGTGTGTAGTTTTGCATTGGTGCGTTCCGGTGAGACAGGGAGTTTATGGAGGGGCACTGGTTCAGGTCATATTTGTGTGGGATCTGCATTGTTACGTTCCAGTGAGACAGGGAGGTCATGGAGGGGTACATGTTCAGGGCATATTTGTGTGTAGTTCTGCTTTGGTACGTTCCAGTGTGACAGGGAGGTTATGGAGGGGTACAGGTCCAGGGCATATTTGTGTGGAGTTCTGCATTGGTCCGTTCCAGTGAGACAGAGAGGTTATGCACGGTACAGGTTCAGGGTATATTTGAGTGGAGTTCGGCATTGGTGTGTTCCAGTGAGACAGGGATGTTATGGAGGGGTACAGGTTCAGGGTATATTTGAGTGGAGTTCGGCATTGGTGTGTTCCAGTGTGACAGGGATGTTATGGAGGGGTACAGGTTCAGGGCATATTTGTGTGGAGTTCTGCATTGGTACGTTCCAGTGAGACAGGGAGGTCATGGAGGAGTACAGGATCAGGGCATATTTGTGTGGAGTTCTGCATTGGTACGTTCCAGTGAGGCAGGGAGGTTATGGAGGGGTGCAGGTTCAGGGCAAATTTGTGTGGAGTTCTGCATTGGTACGTTCCAGTGAGACAAGGAGGTTATGGGCGGGTACAGGTTCAGGGCATATTTGTGTGGAGTTCTGCATTGGTACGTTCCAGTGAGACAGGGAGGTTATGGAGGGTACATGTTCAGTGCATATTTGTGCGGAGTTCTGCATTGGTACGTTCCAGTGAGACAGGGAGGTCATGGAGGAGTACAGGTTCAGGGCATATTTGTGTGGAGTTCTGCATTGGTACGTTCCAGTGAGACAGGGAGGTTATGGAGGGGTACAGGTTCAGGGCAAATTTCTGTGCAGTTCTGCATTGGTACGTTCCAGTGAGACAAGGAGGTTATGGGCGGGTACAGGTTCAGGGCAAATTTGTGTGGAGTTCTGCGTTGGTACGTTCCAGTGTGACAATGAGGTTATGGGCAGGTACAGGTTGAGGGCATATTTGTGTGGAGTTCTGTATTGGTACGTTCCAGTGCGACAGTGAGTTTATGGAGGGTACTGGTTCATGCTATGTTTGTGTGGAGTTCTGCATTGGTACGTTCCAGTGAGACAGGGTTTATGGAGGTGTACAGGTTCAGGGCATATTTGTGTGGAGTTCTGCATTGGTACGTTCAACTGAGACAGCGTGGTTATGGAGGGTACAGGTTCAGGGCATATTTGTGTGGAGTTCTGCATTGGTACGTTCCAATGAGACAGGGATGTTATGAAGGGGTAGAGTTTCAGGGTATACTTTTGTGGAGTTCTGCGTTGGTACGTTGAGTGTGACTGGGAGGTTATGGAGGGGTACTGGTTCAGGGCATATTTGTGTGGAGTTCGGCTTTGGTACGTTCAAGTGAGACAGGGAGGTTATGGAGGGTACAGGTTCAGGGCATATTTGTGTGGATTTCTGCATTGGTACGTTCCAGTCAGACAGGGAGGTTATGGATCGGTACAGGTTCAGTGTATAATTGTGTGGAGTTCTGCGTTGGTACGTTCCGGTGAGACAGGGAGGATATGGAGGGTACTGGTTCAGGGCATAATTGTGTGGAGTTCTGCAGTGGTACATTCCAGTGAGACAGGGAGTTTATGGACGGGTACAGGTTCTGGGCATATTTGTGTGGAGTTCTGCATTGGTACTTTCCAGTGAGACAGGGAGGTTATGGACGGGTAAAGGTTCAGGGCATATTTGTTTGGACTTCTGCATTGGTACGTTCCAGTGAGACAGGGAGTTTATGGAGGGGTACAGGTTCAGGGCATATTTGTGTGGAGTTCTGCATTGGTACGTTCCAGTGAGACAGGGAGGTTATGGAGGGTACATGTTCAGTGCATATTTGTGCGGAGTTCTGCATTGGTACGTTCCAGTGAGACAGGGAGGTCATGGAGGAGTACAGGTTCAGGGCATATTTGTGTGGAGTTCTGCATTGGTACGTTCCAGTGAGACAGGGAGGTTATGGAGGGGTGCAGGTTCAGGGCAAATTTCTGTGCAGTTCTGCATTGGTACGTTCCAGTGAGACAAGGAGGTTATGGGCGGGTACAGGTTCAGGGCATATTTGTGTGGAGTTCTGCATTGGTACGTTCCAGTGAGACAGGGAGGTTATGGAGGGTACAGGTTCAGGGCATATTTGTGTGGAGTTCTGCATTGGTACGTTCCAGTGAGACATGGACTTTATGGAGGGATACAGGTTCAGGGCATATTTGTAAGGAGTTCTGCTTTGGTACTTTCCAGTGAGACAGGGAGGTTATGGAGGGTACAGGTTCAGGGTATATTTGTGTGGAGTTCTGCATTGGTACGTTCCAGTGAGACACGGTGGTTATGGAGGGGTACAGGTTCAGGGCATATTTGTGCGGAGTTCTGCATTGGTACGTTCCAGTGAGACAGGGAGGTTATGGAGGGTACAGGTTCATTGCATATTTGTGTGGAGTTCTGCATTGGTACGTTCCAGTGAGACAGGGAGGTTATGGAGGGATACAGGTTCAGGGCATATTTGTGTGTAGTTCTGCATTGGTACGTTCCAGTGAGACAGCGAGTTTATGGAGGGGTACAGGTTCAGGGCATATTTGTGTGGACTTCTTCATTGGTACGTTCCAGTGAGACAGGGAGGTTATGGGAGGGTACAAGTTCAGGGCATATTTGTGTGGAGTTCTGCGTTGGGATGACCCAGTGAGACTGCGATGTCATGGAGGGGTATAGGTTCAGGGCATATTTGTGTGGAGTTCTGCAGTGGGACGTTCCAGTGAGACAGGGAGGTTAAGGAGGGGTACAGGTTCAGGGTATATTTCTGTGTAGTTCTGCATTGGTACGTTCCAGTGTGACAGGGAGGTTATGGAGGGTACAGGTTCAGGGCATATTTGTGTGGAGTTCTGCAGTGGCACATTCCAGTGAGACATGGACTTTATTGAGGGATACAGGTTCAGGGCATATTTGTAAGGAGTTCTGCATTGGTACTTTCCAGTGAGACAGGGAGGTTATGGAGGGGTACAGGTTCAGGGCATATTTGTGCGGAGTTCTGCATTGGTACGTTCCAGTGAGACAGGGAGGTTATGGAGGGTACAGGTTCATGGCATATTTGTGTGGAGTTCTGCATTGGTACGTTCCAGTGAGACAGGGATGTTATGGAGGGATACAGGTTCAGGGCATATTTGTGTGGAGTTCTGCGTTGGGATGACCCAGTGAGAATGCGATGTCATGGAGGGGTACAGGTTCAGGGCATATTTGTGTGGAGTTATGCAGTGGGACGTTCCAGTGAGACAGGGAGGTTATGGAGGGGTACAGGTTCAGTGTATATTTGTGTGTAGTTCTGCATTGGTACGTTCCAGTGTGACAGGGAGGTTATGGAGGGTACAGGTTCAGGGCATATTTGTGTGGAGTTCTGCAGTGGCACATTCCAGTGAGACAGGGAGGTTAAGGACGGGTATAGGTTCAGGGCATATTTGTGTAGAGTTCTGCATTGGTACTTTCCAGTGAGACAGGGAGGTTATGGAGGGTACCGGTTCATGGCATATTTGTGTGGAGTTCTGCAGTGGGACTTTCCAGTGAGGCAGGGAGATAATGGACGGGCACAGGTTCAGGGCATACTTGTGTGGAGTTCTGCATTGGTACGTTCCAGTGAGACAGGGAGGTTATGGAGGGGTACAGGTTCAGGGCATATTTTTGTGTAGTTCTGCATTGGTACGTTCCAGTGAGACAGGGAGGATATGGAGGGCACAGGTTCAGGGCATATTTGTGTGGTGTTCTGCAATGGTACGTTCCAGTGAGACAGGGAGGTTATGGACGGGTAAAGGTTCAGGGCATATTTGTTTGGACTTCTGCATTGGTACGTTCCAGTGAGACAGGGAGTTTATGGAGGGGTACAGGTTCAGGGCATATTTGTGTGGAGTTCTGCATTGGTACGTTCCAGTGTGACAGGGAGGTTATGGAGGGGTACAGGTCCAGGGCATATTTGTGTGGAGTTCTGCATTGGTCCGTTCCAGTGAGACAGAGAGGTTATGCACGGTACAGGTTCAGGGTATATTTGAGTGGAGTTCGGCATTGGTGTGTTCCAGTGAGACAGGGATGTTATGGAGGGGTACAGGTTCAGGGCATATTTGTGTGGAGTTCTGCATTGGTACGTTCCAGTGAGACAGGGAGGTCATGGAGGAGTACAGGATCAGGGCATATTTGTGTGGAGTTCTGCATTGGTACGTTCCAGTGAGGCAGGGAGGTTATGGAGGGGTGCAGGTTCAGGGCAAATTTGTGTGGAGTTCTGCATTGGTACGTTCCAGTGAGACAAGGAGGTTATGGGCGGGTACAGGTTCAGGGCATATTTGTGTGGAGTTCTGCATTGGTACGTTCCAGTGAGACAGGGAGGTTATGGAGGGTACATGTTCAGTGCATATTTGTGCGGAGTTCTGCATTGGTACGTTCCAGTGAGACAGGGAGGTCATGGAGGAGTACAGGTTCAGGGCATATTTGTGTGGAGTTCTGCATTGGTACGTTCCAGTGAGACAGGGAGGTTATGGAGGGGTACAGGTTCAGGGCAAATTTCTGTGCAGTTCTGCATTGGTACGTTCCAGTGAGACAAGGAGGTTATGGGCGGGTACAGGTTCAGGGCATATTTGTGTGGAGTTCTGCATTGGTACGTTCCAGTGAGACAGGGAGGTTATGGAGGGTACAGGTTCAGGGCATATTTGTGCGGAGTTCTGCATTGGTACGTTCCAGTGAGACATGGACTTTATGGAGGGATACAGGTTCAGGGCATATTTGTAAGGAGTTCTGCATTGGTACTTTCCAGTGAGACAGGGAGGTTATGGAGGGTACAGGTTCAGGGTATATTTGTGTGGAGTTCTGCATTGGTACGTTCCAGTGAGACACGGAGGTTATGGAGGGGTACAGGTTCAGGGCATATTTGTGCGGAGTTCTGCATTGGTACGTTCCAGTGAGACAGGGAGGTTATGGAGTGTACAGGTTCATGGCATATTTGTGTGGAGTTCTGCATTGGTACGTTCCAGTGAGACAGGGAGGTTATGGAGGGATACAGGTTCAGGGCATATTTGTGTGTAGTTCTGCATTGGTACGTTCCAGTGAGACAGCGAGTTTATGGAGGGGTACAGGTTCAGGGCATATTTGTGTGGACTTCTTCATTGGTACGTTCCAGTGAGACAGGGCGGTTATGGGAGGGTACAAGTTCAGGGCATATTTGTGTGGAGTTCTGCGTTGGGATGACCCAGTGAGACTGCGATGTCATGGAGGGGTACAGGTTCAGGGCATATTTGTGTGGAGTTCTGCAGTGGGACGTTCCAGTGAGACAGGGAGGTTATGGAGGGGTACAGGTTCAGGGTATATTTGTGTGTAGTTCTGCATTGGTACGTTACAGTGTGACAGGGAGGTTATGGAGGGTACAGGTTCAGGGCATATTTGTGTGGAGTTCTGCAGTGGCACATTCCAGTGAGACAGGGAGGTTAAGGACGGGTATAGGTTCAGGGCATATTTGAGTGGATTTCTGCATTGGTACTTTCCTGTGAGACAGGGAGGTTATGGAGGGTACAGGTTCATGGCATATTTGTGTGGAGTTCTGCAGTGGGACTTTCCAGTGAGGCAGGGAGATAATGGACGGGTACAGGTTCAGGGCATACTTGTGTGGAGTTCTGCATTGGTACGTTCCAGTGAGACAGGGAGGTTATGGAGGGGTACAGGTTCAGGGCATATTTTTGTGTAGTTCTGCATTGGTACGTTCCAGTGAGACAGGGAGGATATGGAGGGTACAGTTTTAGGGCATATTTGTGTGGAGTTCTGCAGTGGTACTTTCCAGTGAGACAGGGAGGTAATGGCGGGTACAGGTTCAGGGCATATTTGTGTGGTGTTCTGCAATGGTACGTTCCAGTGACTCAGGGAGGTTATGGACGGGTAAAGGTTCAGGGCATATTTGTGTGGAGTTCTGCTTTGGTACGTTCCAGTGAGACAGGGAGGTTATGGAGGGTTACAGGTTCAGGGCATATTTGTGTGTAGTTTTGCATTGGTGCGTTCCGGTGAGACAGGGAGTTTATGGAGGGGCACTGGTTCAGGTCATATTTGTGTGGGATCTGCATTGTTACGTTCCAGTGAGACAGGGAGGTCATGGAGGGGTACATGTTCAGGGCATATTTGTGTGTAGTTCTGCTTTGGTACGTTCCAGTGTGACAGGGAGGTTATGGAGGGGTACAGGTCCAGGGCATATTTGTGTGGAGTTCTGCATTGGTCCGTTCCAGTGAGACAGAGAGGTTATGCACGGTACAGGTTCAGGGTATATTTGAGTGGAGTTCGGCATTGGTGTGTTCCAGTGAGACAGGGATGTTATGGAGGGGTACAGGTTCAGGGCATATTTGTGTGGAGTTCTGCATTGGTACGTTCCAGTGTGACAGGGAGGTTATGGAGGGGTACAGGTCCAGGGCATATTTGTGTGGAGTTCTGCATTGGTCCGTTCCAGTGAGACAGAGAGGTTATGCACGGTACAGGTTCAGGGTATATTTGAGTGGAGTTCGGCATTGGTGTGTTCCAGTGAGACAGGGATGTTATGGAGGGGTACAGGTTCAGGGCATATTTGTGTGGAGTTCTGCATTGGTACGTTCCAGTGAGACAGGGAGGTCATGGAGGAGTACAGGATCAGGGCATATTTGTGTGGAGTTCTGCATTGGTACGTTCCAGTGAGGCAGGGAGGTTATGGAGGGGTGCAGGTTCAGGGCAAATTTGTGTGGAGTTCTGCATTGGTACGTTCCAGTGAGACAAGGAGGTTATGGGCGGGTACAGGTTCAGGGCATATTTGTGTGGAGTTCTGCATTGGTACGTTCCAGTGAGACAGGGAGGTTATGGAGGGTACATGTTCAGTGCATATTTGTGCGGAGTTCTGCATTGGTACGTTCCAGTGAGACAGGGAGGTTATGGAGGGGTACAGGTTCAGGGCAAATTTCTGTGCAGTTCTGCATTGGTACGTTCCAGTGAGACAAGGAGGTTATGGGCGGGTACAGGTTCAGGGCATATTTGTGTGGAGTTCTGCATTGGTACGTTCCAGTGAGACAGGGAGGTTATGGAGGGTACAGGTTCAGGGCATATTTGTGCGGAGTTCTGCATTGGTACGTTCCAGTGAGACATGGACTTTATGGAGGGATACAGGTTCAGGGCATATTTGTAAGGAGTTCTGCATTGGTACTTTCCAGTGAGACAGGGAGGTTATGGAGGGTACAGGTTCAGGGTATATTTGTGTGGAGTTCTGCATTGGTACGTTCCAGTGAGACAAGGAGGTTATGGAGGGGTACAGGTTCAGGGCATATTTGTGCGGAGTTCTGCATTGGTACGTTCCAGTGAGACAGGGAGGTTATGGAGGGTACAGGTTTATGGCATATTTGTGTGGAGTTCTGCATTGGTACGTTCCAGTGAGACAGGGAGGTTATGGAGGGATACAGGTTCAGGGCATATTTGTGTGTAGTTCTGCATTGGTACGTTCCAGTGAGACAGCGAGTTTATGGAGGGGTACAGGTTCAGGGCATATTTGTGTGGACTTCTTCATTGGTACGTTCCAGTGAGACAGGGAGGTTATGGGAGGGTACAAGTTCAGGGCATATTTGTGTGGAGTTCTGCGTTGGGATGACCCAGTGAGACTGCGATGTCATGGAGGGGTACAGGTTCAGGGCATATTTGTGTGGAGTTCTGCAGTGGGACGTTCCAGTGAGACAGGGAGGTTATGGAGGGGTACAGGTTCAGGGTATATTTGTGTGTAGTTCTGCATTGGTACGTTCCAGTGTGACAGGGAGGTTATGGAGGGTACAGGTTCAGGGCATATTTGTGTGGAGTTCTGCAGTGGCACATTCCAGTGAGACAGGGAGGTTAAGGACGGGTATAGGTTCAGGGCATATTTGTGTGGATTTCTGCATTGGTACTTTCCAGTGAGACAGGGAGGTTATGGAGGGTACAGGTTCATGGCATATTTGTGTGGAGTTCTGCAGTGGGACTTTCCAGTGAGGCAGGGAGATAATGGACGGGTACAGGTTCAGGGCATACTTGTGTGGAGTTCTGCATTGGTACGTTCCAGTGAGACAGGGAGGTTATGGAGGGGTACAGGTTCAGGGCATATTTTTGTGTAGTTCTGCATTGGTACGTTCCAGTGAGACAGGGAGGATATGGAGGGTACAGTTTTAGGGCATATTTGTGTGGAGTTCTGCAGTGGTACTTTCCAGTGAGACAGGGAGGTAATGGCGGGTACAGGTTCAGGGCATATTTGTGTGGTGTTCTGCAATGGTACGTTCCAGTGACTCAGGGAGGTTATGGACGGGTAAAGGTTCAGGGCATATTTGTGTGGAGTTCTGCTTTGGTACGTTCCAGTGAGACAGGGAGGTTATGGAGGGGTACAGGTTCAGGGCATATTTGTGTGTAGTTCTGCATTGGTGCGTTCCGGTGAGACAGGGAGTTTATGGAGGGGCACTGGTTCAGGTCATATTTGTGTGGGATCTGCATTGTTACGTTCCAGTGAGACAGGGAGGTCATGGAGGGGTACATGTTCAGGGCATATTTGTGTGTAGTTCTGCTTTGGTATGTTCCAGTGAGACAGGGAGGTTATGGAGGGTACAGGTTCATGGCATATTTGTGTGGATTTCTGCTTTGGTACTTTCCAGTGAGACAGGGAGGGTATGGAGGGGTACAGGTTCAGTGCATATTTGTGTGGAGTTCTGCATTGGTACGTTCCAGTGAGACAGGGAGGTTATGGAGGGTACAAGTTCAGGGCATATTTGTCTGGAGTTCTGCAGTGGTACGTTCCTGTGAGACAGGGATGTTATGGAGGTATACAGGTTCAGGGCATATTTGTGTGGAGATCTGCATTGGTACGTTCCAGTGAGACGCGGAGGTTATGGAGGTGAACAGGTTCAGGTCAAATTTGTGTGGAGTTCTGCGTTGGTACGTTCCAGTGAGACAATGAGGTTATGGGCAGGTACAGGTTGAGGGCATATTTGTGTGGAGTTCTGTATTGGTACGTTCCAGTGCGACAGTGAGTTTATGGAGGGTACTGGTTCATGCTATGTTTGTGTGGAGTTCTGCATTGGTACGTTCCAGTGAGACAGGGTTTATGGAGGTGTACAGGTTCAGGGCATATTTGTGTGGAGTTCTGCATTGGTACGTTCAACTGAGACAGCGTGGTTATGGAGGGTACAGGTTCAGGGCATATTTGTGTGGAGTTCTGCATTGGTACGTTCCAATGAGACAGGGATGTTATGAAGTGGTAGAGTTTCAGGGTATACTTTTGTGGAGTTCTGCGTTGGTACGTTGCAGTGTGACTGGGAGGTTATGGAGGGGTACTGGTTCAGGGCATATTTGTGTGGAGTTCGGCTTTGGTACGTTCAAGTGAGACAGGGAGGTTATGGAGGGTACAGGTTCAGGGCATATTTGTGTGGAGTTCTGCATTGGTACGTTCCAGTCAGACAGGGAGGTTATGGATCGGTACAGGTTCAGTGTATAATTGTGTGGAGTTCTGCGTTGGTACGTTCCGGTGAGACAGGGAGGATATGGAGGGTACTGGTTCAGGGCATAATTGTGTGGAGTTCTGCAGTGGTACATTCCAGTGAGACAGGGAGTTTATGGACGGGTACAGGTTCTGGGCATATTTGTGTGGAGTTCTGCATTGGTACTTTCCAGTGAGACAGGGAGGTTATGGACGGGTAAAGGTTCAGGGCATATTTGTTTGGACTTCTGCATTGGTACGTTCCAGTGAGACAGGGAGTTTATGGAGGGGTACAGGTTCAGGGCATATTTGTGTGGAGTTCTGCATTGGTACGTTCCAGTGAGACAGGGAGGTTATGGAGGGTACATGTTCAGTGCATATTTGTGCGGAGTTCTGCATTGGTACGTTCCAGTGAGACAGGGAGGTCATGGAGGAGTACAGGTTCAGGGCATATTTGTGTGGAGTTCTGCATTGGTACGTTCCAGTGAGACAGGGAGGTTATGGAGGGGTGCAGGTTCAGGGCAAATTTCTGTGCAGTTCTGCATTGGTACGTTCCAGTGAGACAAGGAGGTTATGGGCGGGTACAGGTTCAGGGCATATTTGTGTGGAGTTCTGCATTGGTACGTTCCAGTGAGACAGGGAGGTTATGGAGGGTACAGGTTCAGGGCATATTTGTGTGGAGTTCTGCATTGGTACGTTCCAGTGAGACATGGACTTTATGGAGGGATACAGGTTCAGGGCATATTTGTAAGGAGTTCTGCATTGGTACTTTCCAGTGAGACAGGGAGGTTATGGAGGGTACAGGTTCAGGGTATATTTGTGTGGAGTTCTGCATTGGTACGTTCCAGTGAGACACGGTGGTTATGGAGGGGTACAGGTTCAGGGCATATTTGTGCGGAGTTCTGCATTGGTACGTTCCAGTGAGACAGGGAGGTTATGGAGGGTACAGGTTCATTGCATATTTGTGTGGAGTTCTGCATTGGTACGTTCCAGTGAGACAGGGAGGTTATGGAGGGATACAGGTTCAGCGCATATTTGTGTGTAGTTCTGCATTGGTACGTTCCAGTGAGACAGCGAGTTTATGGAGGGGTACAGGTTCAGGGCATATTTGTGTGGACTTCTTCATTGGTACGTTCCAGTGAGACAGGGAGGTTATGGGAGGGTACAAGTTCAGGGCATATTTGTGTGGAGTTCTGCGTTGGGATGACCCAGTGAGACTGCGATGTCATGGAGGGGTACAGGTTCAGGGCATATTTGTGTGGAGTTCTGCAGTGGGACGTTCCAGTGAGACAGGGAGGTTATGGAGGGGTACAGGTTCAGGGTATATTTCTGTGTAGTTCTGCATTGGTACGTTCCAGTGTGACAGGGAGGTTATGGAGGGTACAGGTTCAGGGCATATTTGTGTGGAGTTCTGCAGTGGCACATTCCAGTGAGACATGGACTTTATTGAGGGATACAGGTTCAGGGCATATTTGTAAGGAGTTCTGCATTGGTACTTTCCAGTGAGACAGGGAGGTTATGGAGGGGTACAGGTTCAGGGCATATTTGTGCGGAGTTCTGCATTGGTACGTTCCTGTGAGACAGGGAGGTTATGGAGGGTACAGGTTCATGGCATATTTGTGTGGAGTTCTGCATTGGTACGTTCCAGTGAGACAGGGAGGTTATGGAGGGATACAGGTTCAGGGCATATTTGTGTGGAGTTCTGCATTGGTACGTTCCAGTGAGACAGCGAGTTTATGGAGGGGTACAGGTTCAGTGTATATTTGTGTGGAGTTCTGCATTGGTACGTTCCAGTGTGACAGGGAGGTTATGGAGGGTACAGGTTCAGGGCATATTTGTGTGGAGTTCTGCAGTGGCACATTCCAGTGAGACAGGGAGGTTAAGGACGGGTATAGGTTCAGGGCATATTTGTGTAGAGTTCTGCATTGGTACTTTCCAGTGAGACAGGGAGGTTATGGAGGGTACCGGTTCATGGCATATTTGTGTGGAGTTCTGCAGTGGGACTTTCCAGTGAGGCAGGGAGATAATGGACGGGCACAGGTTCAGGGCATACTTGTGTGGAGTTCTGCATTGGTACGTTCCAGTGAGACAGGGAGGTTATGGAGGGGTACAGGTTCAGGGCATATTTTTGTGTAGTTCTGCATTGGTACGTTCCAGTGAGACAGGGAGGATATGGAGGGCACAGGTTCAGGGCATATTTGTGTGGTGTTCTGCAATGGTACGTTCCAGTGAGACAGGGAGGTTATGGACGGGTAAAGGTTCAGGGCATATTTGTTTGGACTTCTGCATTGGTACGTTCCAGTGAGACAGGGAGTTTATGGAGGGGTACAGGTTCAGGGCATATTTGTGTGGAGTTCTGCATTGGTACGTTCCAGTGTGACAGGGAGGTTATGGAGGGGTACAGGTCCAGGGCATATTTGTGTGGAGTTCTGCATTGGTCCGTTCCAGTGAGACAGAGAGGTTATGCACGGTACAGGTTCAGGGTATATTTGAGTGGAGTTCGGCATTGGTGTGTTCCAGTGAGACAGGGATGTTATGGAGGGGTACAGGTTCAGGGCATATTTGTGTGGAGTTCTGCATTGGTACGTTCCAGTGAGACAGGGAGGTCATGGAGGAGTACAGGATCAGGGCATATTTGTGTGGAGTTCTGCATTGGTACGTTCCAGTGAGGCAGGGAGGTTATGGAGGGGTGCAGGTTCAGGGCAAATTTGTGTGGAGTTCTGCATTGGTACGTTCCAATGAGACAAGGAGGTTATGGGCGGGTACAGGTTCAGGGCATATTTGTGTGGAGTTCTGCATTGGTACGTTCCAGTGAGACAGGGAGGTTATGGAGGGTACATGTTCAGTGCATATTTGTGCGGAGTTCTGCATTGGTACGTTCCAGTGAGACAGGGAGGTCATGGAGGAGTACAGGTTCAGGGCATATTTGTGTGGAGTTCTGCATTGGTACGTTCCAGTGAGACAGGGAGGTTATGGAGGGGTACAGGTTCAGGGCAAATTTCTGTGCAGTTCTGCATTGGTACGTTCCAGTGAGACAAGGAGGTTATGGGCGGGTACAGGTTCAGGGCATATTTGTGTGGAGTTCTGCATTGGTACGTTCCAGTGAGACAGGGAGGTTATGGAGGGTACAGGTTCAGGGCATATTTGTGCGGAGTTCTGCATTGGTACGTTCCAGTGAGACATGGACTTTATGGAGGGATACAGGTTCAGGGCATATTTGTAAGGAGTTCTGCATTGGTACTTTCCAGTGAGACAGGGAGGTTATGGAGGGTACAGGTTCAGGGTATATTTGTGTGGAGTTCTGCATTGGTACGTTCCAGTGAGACACGGAGGTTATGGAGGGGTACAGGTTCAGGGCATATTTGTGCGGAGTTCTGCATTGGTACGTTCCAGTGAGACAGGGAGGTTATGGAGGGTACAGGTTCATGGCATATTTGTGTGGAGTTCTGCATTGGTACGTTCCAGTGAGACAGGGAGGTTATGGAGGGATACAGGTTCAGGGCATATTTGTGTGTAGTTCTGCATTGGTACGTTCCAGTGAGACAGCGAGTTTATGGAGGGGTACAGGTTCAGGGCATATTTGTGTGGACTTCTTCATTGGTACGTTCCAGTGAGACAGGGCGGTTATGGGAGGGTACAAGTTCAGGGCATATTTGTGTGGAGTTCTGCGTTGGGATGACCCAGTGAGACTGCGATGTCATGGAGGGGTACAGGTTCAGGGCATATTTGTGTGGAGTTCTGCAGTGGGACGTTCCAGTGAGACAGGGAGGTTATGGAGGGGTACAGGTTCAGGGTATATTTGTGTGTAGTTCTGCATTGGTACGTTACAGTGTGACAGGGAGGTTATGGAGGGTACAGGTTCAGGGCATATTTGTGTGGAGTTCTGCAGTGGCACATTCCAGTGAGACAGGGAGGTTAAGGACGGGTATAGGTTCAGGGCATATTTGAGTGGATTTCTGCATTGGTACTTTCCAGTGAGACAGGGAGGTTATGGAGGGTACAGGTTCATGGCATATTTGTGTGGAGTTCTGCAGTGGGACTTTCCAGTGAGGCAGGGAGATAATGGACGGGTACAGGTTCAGGGCATACTTGTGTGGAGTTCTGCATTGGTACGTTCCAGTGTGACAGGGAGGTTATGGAGGGGTACAGGTTCAGGGCATATTTTTGTGTAGTTCTGCATTGGTACGTTCCAGTGAGACAGGGAGGATATGGAGGGTACAGTTTTAGGGCATATTTGTGTGGAGTTCTGCAGTGGTACTTTCCAGTGAGACAGGGAGGTAATGGCGGGTACAGGTTCAGGGCATATTTGTGTGGTGTTCTGCAATGGTACGTTCCAGTGACTCAGGGAGGTTATGGACGGGTAAAGGTTCAGGGCATATTTGTGTGGAGTTCTGCTTTGGTACGTTCCAGTGAGACAGGGAGGTTATGGAGGGTACATGTTCAGTGCATATTTGTGCGGAGTTCTGCATTGGTACGTTCCAGTGAGACAGGGAGGTCATGGAGGAGTACAGGTTCAGGGCATATTTGTGTGGAGTTCTGCATTTGTACGTTCCAGTGAGACAGGGAGGTTATGGAGGGGTACAGGTTCAGGGCAAATTTCTGTGCAGTTCTGCATTGGTACGTTCCAGTGAGACAAGGAGGTTATGGGCGGGTACAGGTTCAGGGCATATTTGTGTGGAGTTCTGCATTGGTACGTTCCAGTGAGACAGGGAGGTTATGGAGGGTACAGGTTCAGGGCATATTTGTGCGGAGTTCTGCATTGGTACGTTCCAGTGAGACATGGACTTTATGGAGGGATACAGGTTCAGGGCATATTTGTAAGGAGTTCTGCATTGGTACTTTCCAGTGAGACAGGGAGGTTATGGAGGGTACAGGTTCAGGGTATATTTGTGTGGAGTTCTGCATTGGTACGTTCCAGTGAGACAAGGAGGTTATGGAGGGGTACAGGTTCAGGGCATATTTGTGCGGAGTTCTGCATTGGTACGTTCCAGTGAGACAGGGAGGTTATGGAGGGTACAGGTTCATGGCATATTTGTGTGGAGTTCTGCATTGGTACGTTCCAGTGAGACAGGGAGGTTATGGAGGGATACAGGTTCAGGGCATATTTGTGTGTAGTTCTGCATTGGTACGTTCCAGTGAGACAGCGAGTTTATGGAGGGGTACAGGTTCAGGGCATATTTGTGTGGACTTCTTCATTGGTACGTTCCAGTGAGACAGGGAGGTTATGGGAGGGTACAAGTTCAGGGCATATTTGTGTGGAGTTCTGCGTTGGGATGACCCAGTGAGACTGCGATGTCATGGAGGGGTACAGGTTCAGGGCATATTTGTGTGGAGTTCTGCAGTGGGACGTTCCAGTGAGACAGGGAGGTTATGGAGGGGTACAGGTTCAGGGTATATTTGTGTGTAGTTCTGCATTGGTACGTTCCAGTGTGACAGGGAGGTTATGGAGGGTACAGGTTCAGGGCATATTTGTGTGGAGTTCTGCAGTGGCACATTCCAGTGAGACAGGGAGGTTAAGGACGGGTATAGGTTCAGGGCATATTTGTGTGGATTTCTGCATTGGTACTTTCCAGTGAGACAGGGAGGTTATGGAGGGTACAGGTTCATGGCATATTTGTGTGGAGTTCTGCAGTGGGACTTTCCAGTGAGGCAGGGAGATAATGGACGGGTACAGGTTCAGGGCATACTTGTGTGGAGTTCTGCATTGGTACGTTCCAGTGAGACAGGGAGGTTATGGAGGGGTACAGGTTCAGGGCATATTTTTGTGTAGTTCTGCATTGGTACGTTCCAGTGAGACAGGGAGGATATGGAGGGTACAGTTTTAGGGCATATTTGTGTGGAGTTCTGCAGTGGTACTTTCCAGTGAGACAGGGAGGTAATGGCGGGTACAGGTTCAGGGCATATTTGTGTGGTGTTCTGCAATGGTACATTCCAGTGACTCAGGGAGGTTATGGACGGGTAAAGGTTCAGGGCATATTTGTGTGGAGTTCTGCTTTGGTACGTTCCAGTGAGACAGGGAGGTTATGGAGGGGTACAGGTTCAGGGCATATTTGTGTGTAGTTCTGCATTGGTGCGTTCCGGTGAGACAGGGAGTTTATGGAGGGGCACTGGTTCAGGTCATATTTGTGTGGGATCTGCATTGTTACGTTCCAGTGAGACAGGGAGTTCATGGAGGGGTACATGTTCAGGGCATATTTGTGTGTAGTTCTGCTTTGGTATGTTCCAGTGAGACAGGGAGGTTATGGAGGGTACAGGTTCATGGCATATTTGTGTGGATTTCTGCTTTGGTACTTTCCAGTGAGACAGGGAGGGTATGGAGGGGTACAGGTTCAGTGCATATTTGTGTGGAGTTCTGCATTGGTACGTTCCAGTGAGACAGGGAGGTTATGGAGGGTACAAGTTCAGGGCATATTTGTCTGGAGTTCTGCAGTGGTACGTTCCTGTGAGACAGGGATGTTATGGAGGTATACAGGTTCAGGGCATATTTGTGTGGAGATCTGCATTGGTACGTTCCAGTGAGACGCGGAGGTTATGGAGGTGAACAGGTTCAGGGCAAATTTGTGTGGAGTTCTGCGTTGGTACGTTCCAGTGAGACAATGAGGTTATGGGCAGGTACAGGTTGAGGGCATATTTGTGTGGAGTTCTGTATTGGTACGTTCCAGTGCGACAGTGAGTTTATGGAGGGTACTGGTTCATGCTATGTTTGTGTGGAGTTCTGCATTGGTACGTTCCAGTGAGACAGGGTTTATGGAGGTGTACAGGTTCAGGGCATATTTGTGTGGAGTTCTGCATTGGTACGTTCAACTGAGACAGCGTGGTTATGGAGGGTACAGGTTCAGGGCATATTTGTGTGGAGTTCTGCATTGGTACGTTCCAATGAGACAGGGATGTTATGAAGGGGTAGAGTTTCAGGGTATACTTTTGTGGAGTTCTGCGTTGGTACGTTGCAGTGTGACTGGGAGGTTATGGAGGGGTACTGGTTCAGGGCATATTTGTGTGGAGTTCGGCTTTGGTACGTTCAAGTGAGACAGGGAGGTTATGGAGGGTACAGGTTCAGGGCATATTTGTGTGGAGTTCTGCATTGGTACGTTCCAGTCAGACAGGGAGGTTATGGATCGGTACAGGTTCAGTGTATAATTGTGTGGAGTTCTGCATTGGTACGTTCCAGTGAGACACGGTGGTTATGGAGGGGTACAGGTTCAGGGCATATTTGTGCGGAGTTCTGCATTGGTACTTTCCAGTGAGACAGGGAGGTTATGGAGGGTACAGGTTCATTGCATATTTGTGTGGAGTTCTGCATTGGTACGTTCCAGTGAGACAGGGAGGTTATGGAGGGATACAGGTTCAGGGCATATTTGTGTGTAGTTCTGCATTGGTACGTTCCAGTGAGACAGCGAGTTTATGGAGGGGTACAGGTTCAGGGCATATTTGTGTGGACTTCTTCATTGGTACGTTCCAGTGAGACAGGGAGGTTATGGGAGGGTACAAGTTCAGGGCATATTTGTGTGGAGTTCTGCGTTGGGATGACCCAGTGAGACTGCGATGTCATGGAGGGGTACAGGTTCAGGGCATATTTGTGTGGAGTTCTGCAGTGGGACGTTCCAGTGAGACAGGGAGGTTATGGAGGGGTACAGGTTCAGGGTATATTTCTGTGTAGTTCTGCATTGGTACGTTCCAGTGTGACAGGGAGGTTATGGAGGGTACAGGTTCAGGGCATATTTGTGTGGAGTTCTGCAGTGGCACATTCCAGTGAGACATGGACTTTATTGAGGGATACAGGTTCAGGGCATATTTGTAAGGAGTTCTGCATTGGTACTTTCCAGTGAGACAGGGAGGTTATGGAGGGGTACAGGTTCAGGGCATATTTGTGCGGAGTTCTGCATTGGTACGTTCCAGTGAGACAGGGAGGTTATGGAGGGTACAGGTTCATGGCATATTTGTGTGGAGTTCTGCATTGGTACGTTCCAGTGAGACAGGGAGGTTATGGAGGGATACAGGTTCAGGGCATATTTGTGTGGAGTTCTGCGTTGGGATGACCCAGTGAGAATGCGATGTCATGGAGGGGTACAGGTTCAGGGCATATTTGTGTGGAGTTATGCAGTGGGACGTTCCAGTGAGACAGGGAGGTTATGGAGGGGTACAGGTTCAGTGTATATTTGTGTGTAGTTCTGCATTGGTACGTTCCAGTGTGACAGGGAGGTTATGGAGGGTACAGGTTCAGGGCATATTTGTGTGGAGTTCTGCAGTGGCACATTCCAGTGAGACAGGGAGGTTAAGGACGGGTATAGGTTCAGGGCATATTTGTGTAGAGTTCTGCATTGGTACTTTCCAGTGAGACAGGGAGGTTATGGAGGGTACCGGTTCATGGCATATTTGTGTGGAGTTCTGCAGTGGGACTTTCCAGTGAGGCAGGGAGATAATGGACGGGCACAGGTTCAGGGCATACTTGTGTGGAGTTCTGCATTGGTACGTTCCAGTGAGACAGGGAGGTTATGGAGGGGTACAGGTTCAGGGCATATTTTTGTGTAGTTCTGCATTGGTACGTTCCAGTGAGACAGGGAGGATATGGAGGGCACAGGTTCAGGGCATATTTGTGTGGTGTTCTGCAATGGTACGTTCCAGTGAGACAGGGAGGTTATGGACGGGTAAAGATTCAGGGCATATTTGTTTGGACTTCTGCATTGGTACGTTCCAGTGAGACAGGGAGTTTATGGAGGGGTACAGGTTCAGGGCATATTTGTGTGGAGTTCTGCATTGGTACGTTCCAGTGTGACAGGGAGGTTATGGAGGGGTACAGGTCCAGGGCATATTTGTGTGGAGTTCTGCATTGGTCCGTTCCAGTGAGACAGAGAGGTTATGCACGGTACAGGTTCAGGGTATATTTGAGTGGAGTTCGGCATTGGTGTGTTCCAGTGAGACAGGGATGTTATGGAGGGGTACAGGTTCAGGGCATATTTGTGTGTAGTTCTGCATTGGTACGTTCCAGTGAGACAGGGAGGTCATGGAGGAGTACAGGATCAGGGCATATTTGTGTGGAGTTCTGCATTGGTACGTTCCAGTGAGGCAGGGAGGTTATGGAGGGGTGCAGGTTCAGGGCAAATTTGTGTGGAGTTCTGCATTGGTACGTTCCAGTGAGACAAGGAGGTTATGGGCGGGTACAGGTTCAGGGCATATTTGTGTGGAGTTCTGCATTGGTACGTTCCAGTGAGACAGGGAGGTTATGGAGGGTACATGTTCAGTGCATATTTGTGCGGAGTTCTGCATTGGTACGTTCCAGTGAGACAGGGATGTCATGGAGGAGTACAGGTTCAGGGCATATTTGTGTGGAGTTCTGCATTGGTACGTTCCAGTGAGACAGGGAGGTTATGGAGGGGTACAGGTTCAGGGCAAATTTCTGTGCAGTTCTGCATTGGTACGTTCCAGTGAGACAAGGAGGTTATGGGCGGGTACAGGTTCAGGGCATATTTGTGTGGAGTTCTGCATTGGTACGTTCCAGTGAGACAGGGAGGTTATGGAGGGTACAGGTTCAGGGCATATTTGTGCGGAGTTCTGCATTGGTACGTTCCAGTGAGACATGGACTTTATGGAGGGATACAGGTTCAGGGCATATTTGTAAGGAGTTCTGCATTGGTACTTTCCAGTGAGACAGGGAGGTTATGGAGGGTACAGGTTCAGGGTATATTTGTGTGGAGTTCTGCATTGGTACGTTCCAGTGAGACAAGGAGGTTATGGAGGGGTACAGGTTCAGGGCATATTTGTGCGGAGTTCTGCATTGGTACGTTCCAGTGAGACAGGGAGGTTATGGAGGGTACAGGTTCATGGCATATTTGTGTGGAGTTCTGCATTGGTACGTTCCAGTGAGACAGGGAGGTTATGGAGGGATACAGGTTCAGGGCATATTTGTGTGTAGTTCTGCATTGGTACGTTCCAGTGAGACAGCGAGTTTATGGAGGGGTACAGGTTCAGGGCATATTTGTGTGGACTTCTTCATTGGTACGTTCCAGTGAGACAGGGAGGTTATGGGAGGGTACAAGTTCAGGGCATATTTGTGTGGAGTTCTGCGTTGGGATGACCCAGTGAGACTGCGATGTCATGGAGGGGTACAGGTTCAGGGCATATTTGTGTGGAGTTCTGCAGTGGGACGTTCCAGTGAGACAGGGAGGTTATGGAGGGGTACAGGTTCAGGGTATATTTGTGTGTAGTTCTGCATTGGTACGTTCCAGTGTGACAGGGAGGTTATGGAGGGTACAGGTTCAGGGCATATTTGTGTGGAGTTCTGCAGTGGCACATTCCAGTGAGACAGGGAGGTTAAGGACGGGTATAGGTTCAGGGCATATTTGTGTGGATTTCTGCATTGGTACTTTCCAGTGAGACAGGGAGGTTATGGAGGGTACAGGTTCATGGCATATTTGTGTGGAGTTCTGCAGTGGGACTTTCCAGTGAGGCAGGGAGATAATGGACGGGTACAGGTTCAGGGCATACTTGTGTGGAGTTCTGCATTGGTACGTTCCAGTGAGACAGGGAGGTTATGGAGGGGTACAGGTTCAGGGCATATTTTTGTGTAGTTCTGCATTGGTACGTTCCATTGAGACAGGGAGGATATGGAGGGTACAGTTTTAGGGCATATTTGTGTGGAGTTCTGCAGTGGTACTTTCCAGTGAGACAGGGAGGTAATGGCGGGTACAGGTTCAGGGCATATTTGTGTGGTGTTCTGCAATGGTACGTTCCAGTGACTCAGGGAGGTTATGGACGGGTAAAGGTTCAGGGCATATTTGTGTGGAGTTCTGCTTTGGTACGTTCCAGTGAGACAGGGAGGTTATGGAGGGGTACAGGTTCAGGGCATATTTGTGTGTAGTTCTGCATTGGTGCGTTCCGGTGAGACAGGGAGTTTATGGAGGGGCACTGGTTCAGGTCATATTTGTGTGGGATCTGCATTGTTACGTTCCAGTGAGACAGGGAGGTCATGGAGGGGTACATGTTCAGGGCATATTTGTGTGTAGTTCTGCTTTGGTATGTTCCAGTGAGACAGGGAGGTTATGGAGGGTACAGGTTCATGGCATATTTGTGTGGATTTCTGCTTTGGTACTTTCCAGTGAGACAGGGAGGGTATGGAGGGGTACAGGTTCAGTGCATATTTGTGTGGAGTTCTGCATTGGTACGTTCCAGTGAGACAGGGAGGTTATGGAGGGTACAAGTTCAGGGCATATTTGTCTGGAGTTCTGCAGTGGTACGTTCCTGTGAGACAGGGATGTTATGGAGGTATACAGGTTCAGGGCATATTTGTGTGGAGATCTGCATTGGTACGTTCCAGTGAGACGCGGAGGTTATGGAGGTGAACAGGTTCAGGGCAAATTTGTGTGGAGTTCTGCGTTGGTACGTTCCAGTGAGACAATGAGGTTATGGGCAGGTACAGGTTGAGGGCATATTTGTGTGGAGTTCTGTATTGGTACGTTCCAGTGCGACAGTGAGTTTATGGAGGGTACTGGTTCATGCTATGTTTGTGTGGAGTTCTGCATTGGTACGTTCCAGTGAGACAGGGTTTATGGAGGTGTACAGGTTCAGGGCATATTTGTGTGGAGTTCTGCATTGGTACGTTCAACTGAGACAGCGTGGTTATGGAGGGTACAGGTTCAGGGCATATTTGTGTGGAGTTCTGCATTGGTACGTTCCAATGAGACAGGGATGTTATGAAGGGGTAGAGTTTCAGGGTATACTTTTGTGGAGTTCTGCGTTGGTACGTTGCAGTGTGACTGGGAGGTTATGGAGGGGTACTGGTTCAGGGCATATTTGTGTGGAGTTCGGCTTTGGTACGTTCAAGTGAGACAGGGAGGTTATGGAGGGTACAGGTTCAGGGCATATTTGTGTGGAGTTCTGCATTGGTACGTTCCGGTGAGACAGGGAGGATATGGAGGGTACTGGTTCAGGGCATAATTGTGTGGAGTTCTGCAGTGGTACATTCCAGTGAGACAGGGAGTTTATGGACGGGTACAGGTTCTGGGCATATTTGTGTGGAGTTCTGCATTGGTACTTTCCAGTGAGACAGGGAGGTTATGGACGGGTAAAGCTTCAGGGCATATTTGTTTGGACTTCTGCATTGGTACGTTCCAGTGAGACAGGGAGTTTATGGAGGGGTACAGGTTCAGGGCATATTTGTGTGGAGTTCTGCATTGGTACGTTCCAGTGAGACAGGGAGGTTATGGAGGGTACATGTTCAGTGCATATTTGTGCGGAGTTCTGCATTGGTACGTTCCAGTGAGACAGGGAGGTCATGGAGGAGTACAGGTTCAGGGCATATTTGTGTGGAGTTCTGCATTGGTACGTTCCAGTGAGACAGGGAGGTTATGGAGGGGTGCAGGTTCAGGGCAAATTTCTGTGCAGTTCTGCATTGGTACGTTCCAGTGAGACAAGGAGGTTATGGGCGGGTACAGGTTCAGGGCATATTTGTGTGGAGTTCTGCATTGGTACGTTCCAGTGAGACAGGGAGGTTATGGAGGGTACAGGTTCAGGGCATATTTGTGTGGACTTCTGCATTGGTACGTTCCAGTGAGACATGGACTTTATGGAGGGATACAGGTTCAGGGCATATTTGTAAGGAGTTCTGCATTGGTACTTTCCAGTGAGACAGGGAGGTTATGGAGGGTACAGGTTCAGGGTATATTTGTGTGGAGTTCTGCATTGGTACGTTCCAGTGAGACACGGTGGTTATGGAGGGGTACAGGTTCAGGGCATATTTGTGCGGAGTTCTGCATTGGTACGTTCCAGTGAGACAGGGAGGTTATGGAGGGTACAGGTTCATTGCATATTTGTGTGGAGTTCTGCATTGGTACGTTCCAGTGAGACAGGGAGGTTATGGAGGGATACAGGTTCAGGGCATATTTGTGTGTAGTTCTGCATTGGTACGTTCCAGTGAGACAGCGAGTTTATGGAGGGGTACAGGTTCAGGGCATATTTGTGTGGACTTCTTCATTGGTACGTTCCAGTGAGACAGGGAGGTTATGGGAGGGTACAAGTTCAGGGCATATTTGTGTGGAGTTCTGCGTTGGGATGACCCAGTGAGACTGCGATGTCATGGAGGGGTACAGGTTCAGGGCATATTTGTGTGGAGTTCTGCAGTGGGACGTTCCAGTGAGACAGGGAGGTTATGGAGGGGTACAGGTTCAGGGTATATTTGTGTGTAGTTCTGCATTGGTACGTTCCAGTGTGACAGGGAGGTTATGGAGGGTACAGGTTCAGGGCATATTTGTGTGGAGTTCTGCAGTGGCACATTCCAGTGAGACAGGGAGGTTAAGGACGGGTATAGGTTCAGGGCATATTTGTGTGGATTTCTGCATTGGTACTTTCCAGTGAGACAGGGAGGTTATGGAGGGTACAGGTTCATGGCATATTTGTGTGGAGTTCTGCAGTGGGACTTTCCAGTGAGGCAGGGAGATAATGGACGGGTACAGGTTCAGGGCATACTTGTGTGGAGTTCTGCATTGGTACGTTCCAGTGAGACAGGGAGGTTATGGAGGGGTACAGGTTCAGGGCATATTTTTGTGTAGTTCTGCATTGGTACGTTCCATTGAGACAGGGAGGATATGGAGGGTACAGTTTTAGGGCATATTTGTGTGGAGTTCTGCAGTGGTACTTTCCAGTGAGACAGGGAGGTAATGGCGGGTACAGGTTCAGGGCATATTTGTGTGGTGTTCTGCAATGGTACGTTCCAGTGACTCAGGGAGGTTATGGACGGGTAAAGGTTCAGGGCATATTTGTGTGGAGTTCTGCTTTGGTACGTTCCAGTGAGACAGGGAGGTTATGGAGGGGTACAGGTTCAGGGCATATTTGTGTGTAGTTCTGCATTGGTGCGTTCCGGTGAGACAGGGAGTTTATGGAGGGGCACTGGTTCAGGTCATATTTGTGTGGGATCTGCATTGTTACGTTCCAGTGAGACAGGGAGGTCATGGAGGGGTACATGTTCAGGGCATATTTGTGTGTAGTTCTGCTTTGGTATGTTCCAGTGAGACAGGGAGGTTATGGAGGGTACAGGTTCATGGCATATTTGTGTGGATTTCTGCTTTGGTACTTTCCAGTGAGACAGGGAGGGTATGGAGGGGTACAGGTTCAGTGCATATTTGTGTGGAGTTCTGCATTGGTACGTTCCAGTGAGACAGGGAGGTTATGGAGGGTACAAGTTCAGGGCATATTTGTCTGGAGTTCTGCAGTGGTACGTTCCTGTGAGACAGGGATGTTATGGAGGTATACAGGTTCAGGGCATATTTGTGTGGAGATCTGCATTGGTACGTTCCAGTGAGACGCGGAGGTTATGGAGGTGAACAGGTTCAGGGCAAATTTGTGTGGAGTTCTGCGTTGGTACGTTCCAGTGAGACAATGAGGTTATGGGCAGGTACAGGTTGAGGGCATATTTGTGTGGAGTTCTGTATTGGTACGTTCCAGTGCGACAGTGAGTTTATGGAGGGTACTGGTTCATGCTATGTTTGTGTGGAGTTCTGCATTGGTACGTTCCAGTGAGACAGGGTTTATGGAGGTGTACAGGTTCAGGGCATATTTGTGTGGAGTTCTGCATTGGTACGTTCAACTGAGACAGCGTGGTTATGGAGGGTACAGGTTCAGGGCATATTTGTGTGGAGTTCTGCATTGGTACGTTCCAATGAGACAGGGATGTTATGAAGGGGTAGAGTTTCAGGGTATACTTTTGTGGAGTTCTGCGTTGGTACGTTGCAGTGTGACTGGGAGGTTATGGAGGGGTACTGGTTCAGGGCATATTTGTGTGGAGTTCGGCTTTGGTACGTTCAAGTGAGACAGGGAGGTTATGGAGGGTACAGGTTCAGGGCATATTTGTGTGGAGTTCTGCATTGGTACGTTCCGGTGAGACAGGGAGGATATGGAGGGTACTGGTTCAGGGCATAATTGTGTGGAGTTCTGCAGTGGTACATTCCAGTGAGACAGGGAGTTTATGGACGGGTACAGGTTCTGGGCATATTTGTGTGGAGTTCTGCATTGGTACTTTCCAGTGAGACAGGGAGGTTATGGACGGGTAAAGCTTCAGGGCATATTTGTTTGGACTTCTGCATTGGTACGTTCCAGTGAGACAGGGAGTTTATGGAGGGGTACAGGTTCAGGGCATATTTGTGTGGAGTTCTGCATTGGTACGTTCCAGTGAGACAGGGAGGTTATGGAGGGTACATGTTCAGTGCATATTTGTGCGGAGTTCTGCATTGGTACGTTCCAGTGAGACAGGGAGGTCATGGAGGAGTACAGGTTCAGGGCATATTTGTGTGGAGTTCTGCATTGGTACGTTCCAGTGAGACAGGGAGGTTATGGAGGGGTGCAGGTTCAGGGCAAATTTCTGTGCAGTTCTGCATTGGTACGTTCCAGTGAGACAAGGAGGTTATGGGCGGGTACAGGTTCAGGGCATATTTGTGTGGAGTTCTGCATTGGTACGTTCCAGTGAGACAGGGAGGTTATGGAGGGTACAGGTTCAGGGCATATTTGTGTGGACTTCTGCATTGGTACGTTCCAGTGAGACATGGACTTTATGGAGGGATACAGGTTCAGGGCATATTTGTAAGGAGTTCTGCATTGGTACTTTCCAGTGAGACAGGGAGGTTATGGAGGGTACAGGTTCAGGGTATATTTGTGTGGAGTTCTGCATTGGTACGTTCCAGTGAGACACGGTGGTTATGGAGGGGTACAGGTTCAGGGCATATTTGTGCGGAGTTCTGCATTGGTACGTTCCAGTGAGACAGGGAGGTTATGGAGGGTACAGGTTCATTGCATATTTGTGTGGAGTTCTGCATTGGTACGTTCCAGTGAGACAGGGAGGTTATGGAGGGATACAGGTTCAGGGCATATTTGTGTGTAGTTCTGCATTGGTACGTTCCAGTGAGACAGCGAGTTTATGGAGGGGTACAGGTTCAGGGCATATTTGTGTGGACTTCTTCATTGGTACGTTCCAGTGAGACAGGGAGGTTATGGGAGGGTACAAGTTCAGGGCATATTTGTGTGGAGTTCTGCGTTGGGATGACCCAGTGAGACTGCGATGTCATGGAGGGGTACAGGTTCAGGGCATATTTGTGTGGAGTTCTGCAGTGGGACGTTCCAGTGAGACAGGGAGGTTATGGAGGGGTACAGGGTCAGGGTATATTTCTGTGTAGTTCTGCAGTGGTACGTTCCTGTGAGACAGGGATGTTATGGGGGTATACAGGTTCAGGGCATATTTGTGTGGAGATCTGCATTGGTACGTTCCAGTGAGACGCGGAGGTTATGGAGGTGAACAGGTTCAGGGCAAATTTGTGTGGAGTTCTGCGTTGGTACGTTCCAGTGAGACAATGAGGTTATGGGCAGGTACAGGTTGAGGGCATATTTGTGTGGAGTTCTGTATTGGTACGTTCCAGTGCGACAGTGAGTTTATGGAGGGTACTGGTTCATGCTATGTTTGTGTGGAGTTCTGCATTGGTACGTTCCAGTGAGACAGGGTTTATGGAGGTGTACAGGTTCAGGGCATATTTGTGTGGAGTTCTGCATTGGTACGTTCAACTGAGACAGCGTGGTTATGGAGGGTACAGGTTCAGGGCATATTTGTGTGGAGTTCTGCATTGGTACGTTCCAATGAGACAGGGATGTTATGAAGGGGTAGAGTTTCAGGGTATACTTTTGTGGAGTTCTGCGTTGGTACGTTGCAGTGTGACTGGGAGGTTATGGAGGGGTACTGGTTCAGGGCATATTTGTGTGGAGTTCGGCTTTGGTACGTTCAAGTGAGACAGGGAGGTTATGGAGGGTACAGGTTCAGGGCATATTTGTGTGGAGTTCTGCATTGGTACGTTCCAGTCAGACAGGGAGGTTATGGATCGGTACAGGTTCAGTGTATAATTGTGTGGAGTTCTGCGTTGGTACGTTCCGGTGAGACAGGGAGGATATGGAGGGTACTGGTTCAGGGCATAATTGTGTGGAGTTCTGCAGTGGTACATTCCAGTGAGACAGGGAGTTTATGGACGGGTACAGGTTCTG